>NC_060174.1:90420362-91020362 GCF_021184085.1 Oncorhynchus gorbuscha
TCCAATAGGCCTACCAAGACACAGGCTACTTCCAATAGGCCTACCAAGACACAGGCTACATCCAATAGGGCTACCAATACACAGGCTACTTCCAATAGGCCTACCAAGACACAGGCTTCTTCCAATAGGCCTAACAAGACACATGCTACTTCCAGTAGGCCTACCAATACACAGGCTACTTCCAATAGTCCTACCAAGACACAGACTACTTCCAATAGGCCTACCAAGACACAGACTACTTCCAATAGGCCTACCAAGACACATGCTACTTCCAATAGGCCTACCAAGACACATGCTACTTCCAATAGGTCTACCAAGACACAGGCTACTTCCAATAGTCCTACCAAGACACAGACTACTTCCAATAGGCCTACCAAGACACAGGCTACTTCCAATAGGCCTACCAAGACACAGACTACTTCCAATAGGCCTACCAAGACACAGTCTACTTCCAGTAGGCCTACCAAGACACATGTTAATTCCAATAGGCCTAACAAGACAAAGGCTACTTCCAGTAGGCCTACCAAGACAAATGCTACTTCCAATAGGCCTACCAAGACACAGGCTACTTCCAGTAGGCCTACCAAGACACAGGCTACTTCCAATAGGCCTACCAAGACACAGGCTACTTCCAGTAGGCCTACCAAGACACAGGCTACTTCCAATAGGCCTACCAAGACACAGACTACTTCTAGTAGGCCTACCAAGACACAGGCTACTTCCAATAGGCCTACCAAGACACAGGCTACTTCCAGTAGGCCTACCAAGACACAGGCTACTTCCAGTAGGCCTACCAAGACACAGGCTATTTCCAATAGGCCTACAAAGACACAGGCTACTTCCAGTAGGCCTACCAAGACACAGGCTACTTCCAATAGGCCTACCAAGACACAGACTACTTCCAATAGGCCTACCAAGACACATGCTACTTCCAGTAGGCCTACCAAGACACAGGCTACTTCCAATAGACCTACCAAGACACATGCTACTTCCAATAGGCCTATCAAGACACATGCTACTTCCAGTAGGCCTACCAAGACACAGGCTACTTCCAATAGACCTACCAAGACACAGGCTACTTCCAGTAGGCCTACCAAGACACATGTTACTTCCAGTAGGCCTACCAAGACACAGGCTACTTCCGACAGGCCTACCAAGACAGGCTATGTTCCAATGTCCATGCTAGTGTACAATCACTTTAAGTGGTATGCTAGTATGGATATTGGAGCAGAGAAATCATATAGTGTGTCTATATCCTGTCTGAATTTCTAAATATTGCCGGAATGCTACATTACCCTAAAAAATGGAACAAAATAGAGCTGTATTCATTACTGTATATTGTAGGGAAAACTGTGTGCAAAGGAAAAATAAATCAAGTGTTTCTTATTAGACGAGGTCAAATAGAACCACTCCGTTTCACTTCAATTCGGATCATTTTTCTTCCCATTTCATGCCTACTTAACACAACCCAGGGCTGTTTGCTTTAGGCAGTCTGAATCCATACTCTCCATAAGAACATCACAAGATTTATAGGAATTGTGAGGGAATGTGTGGCTGTCCGAATATGGACACTGTATTCCTGGACAAGCATCTGAGTCTTTAGTGTGTTATGAGTAACTTCAGTTTGACAATGTAATTTGGGTTTTTCCACCACACAACTCTCTATAGACCAGAACATAGAACATGCAAAACACCAGTCTCAATGTCAACAGTGAAGAGGCGACTCAGGGATGCTGGCCTTCTAGTCAGAATTGCAAAGAAAAATCCATATCTCAGACTGGCCAATAAAAAGAAAAGATTGAGATGGGCAAAAGAACACAGACACTGGACAGAGATGTGGCTTTTTCTTTGCAACTCTGCCTAGAAGGCCAGCATCCCGGAGTCACCTCTTCACTGTTGACGTTGAGACTGGTGTTTCGTGGGCACTATTTAATGAAGCTGCAGTTGAGAATGTACTTCTCTAATGTACTTGTCCTCTTGCTCAGTTGTGCACCAGGGCCTCCCACTCCTCTTTCTATTCTGGTTAGGGCCAGTTTGCGCTGTTCTGTGAATGGAGTAGTACACAGCGTTATATGTGATTTCTCACATGGAATAGTCTTCATTTCTCAGAACAAGAATAGACTGACACATTTCAGAAGACAGTTATTTGTTTCTGGCCATTTGAGCCTGTAATCGAACCCACAAAGGCTGATGCTCTAGATACTCAACTAGTCTAAAGAAGGCCAGATTCACTGCTTCTTTAATCAGCACAACAGTTTTCAGCTGTGCTAACATAATTGCAAAAGGGTTTTCTAATGATCAATTAGCCTTTTAAAATGATAAACTTGGATTAGCTAACACAACGTGCCATTGGAACACAGGAGTGATGGTTGCTGATAATGGGCCTCTGTACAACTATGTAGATATTCCATAAAAAAATATTCTGCCGTTTCCAGCTACAATAGTCATTTACAACATTACAATGTCTACACTGTATTTCTGATCAATTCGATGTTATTTTAACGGACAAAAAAATATATTTTCTTTCAAAAACAAGGACATGTCTAAGTGACCCCAAACTTTTGAACGGTAGGGTATATATATATACATACATACACATACCCATATTGATATATATACACATAAAGATTCATATGTACACACATACACAGTTGAAGTAGGAAGTTTACATACACTTAGGTTGGAGTTATTAAAACTCATTTTTCAACCACTCTACACATTTAACAAACTATAGTTTTGGCAAGTCTGTTATGACTTTGTGCACGACACAAGTAATTTTTCCAACAATTGTTTACAGACAGATTATTTCACTTATAATTCACTGTATCACAATTCCAGTGAGAAGTTTACATACACTAAATTGACTGTGCCTTTAACAGCTTCCAGAAAATGATGCCATGGCTTTGACATGCTAATTGACATAATTTGAGTCAATTTGAGGTGTACCTGTGGATGTATTTCAAGGCCGACCTTCAAACCCACTGCCTCTTTGCTTGACATCAACGGAAAATCAAACGAAATCAGCCAAGACCTCAGAAAATAAATTGTAGACCTCCACAAGTCTGGTTCATCCTTGGGAGCAATTTCCAAATGCCTGAAGGCACCAAGTTAATCTGTACGTACAAACAATAGTACGCAAGTATAAACACCATGGGACCACGCAGCCATCATACCGCTCAGGAAGCGATCGGTCCCCTAGAGATGAACGTACTTTGGTGCGAAAAGTGCAAATCAATCCCAGAACAACAGCAAAAGATAGAGGGATACAAAAGTATCTCTATCCACAGTAAAACGAGTCCTATATCTACATCACCTGAAAGGCCGCTCAGCAAGGAAGAAGCCACTGCTCCAAAACCGCCATAAAAAAAAGCCAGACTACGGTTTGCAACTGCACATGGGAACAAAGATCGTATTTTTTGGAGAATCCTCTGGTCCTCTGGTCTGATGAAACAAAAATAGAACTGTTTGGCCAATATGCCCTTCGTTATGTTTGGAGGAAAAAGGGGGAGGCTTGCAAGCCAAAGAACACCATCCCAACTGTGAAGCATGGGGATGGCATCATCATGTTGTGGGGGTGCTTTACTGCAGGAGGGACTGGTGCACTTCACAAAATAGATGGCATCATGAAGCAACATCTCAAGACATCAGTCAGGAAATGAAAGCTTGGTCGCAAATGGGTCTTCCAAATGAACAATGACCCCAAGCATACTTCCAGAGTTGTGGCAAAATGGCCTAAAGACAACAAAGTCAAGGTATCGGAGAGACCATCACAAAGCCCTGACCTCAATCCAATAGAAAGTTTGTGGGCAGAACAGAAAAAGTGTGTGCGATCAAGGAGGCCTACAAACCTGACTCAGTTACACCAGCTCTGTCAGGAGGAATGGGACAAAATTCCCCATACTTATTGTGGGAAGGTTCTGGAAGGCCACCCAAAACGTTTGACGCAAGTTAAACAATTTAAAGGCAATGCTACCAAATAGTGTATGTAAACGTTTGACCCACTGGGAATGTGATGAAAGAAATAAAAGCTGAAATAAATCATTATCTCTACTATTATTCTGACATTTCACATTCTTAAAATAAAGTGGTGATCCTAACTGACCTAAAACAGGGAATTTCTACTAGGATTAAATGTGAGGAATTGTGAAAAACTGAGTTTAAATGTATTTGGCTAAAGTGTATGTAAACTTCCGACTTCAGCTGTATATACATATATACACATATACCACTTCTTATTTAGAATATACCTTTATTATTCCCTGCAAACTCTACCACCCCTCCCCCAATTGGAGCAAACCAACAAACAACGACACTTAGGCTTCTACCTTCAGTTTATATATACTATACACATTTTACAGGCACAATCTGTTTTACAATAGTTCTATTTGGCTTGGTTTTAGTCCTGGTCTTCCTCTAATTCTGATGTCCATTCAGTTTGATTTCTATTTGTTATTGTGCTATTTGACAACATTTCTGAACCTATATACACTTTACAGACCCCATATATTTGACAGTTTTAGTGACCTTGTTGTTATTAGTTGTTATTATTCCCAACCTTCAGCTCCATTCAAACCCTCCCATCTGTCTCTTAACACCGTCCATTTTGTATTTCTATTTGCCATACATGTTTAAACTGTGCTGTGAAGATTCACAAAAGTACTGAACCTTTCTATTCTCATAGCTTCTACAGAATGTAAATTAAAGATAAAACATTTTGCTAAAATAATTATTATATTACTGATCGATTGACTATGACTTTTCAAATCACCCAGTAGTGCTGTCTGCAGCATTAGTTCTAGGTAAATGTTGCAATTCCTCAGCCACTCCTGGACCTGTGACCAAAAACAAGCTACATATGGACAGTAACAAAATTAATGATCTAATAAATCTGCCGCCTCGCAGCAAAATCTGCAGAGCTGGGAAGATTGTATTCAATGTAGGACTTAGCAAACCGAACGTACGCACGCACACACACACACACACACACACACACACACACACACACACACACACACACACACACACACACACACACACACACACACACACACACACACACACACACACACACACACACACACACACACACACACACACACACACACACACACACACACACACTCTTCCCCTCCGGTATGGACAAAACTACTTTGTCAGTTGTCACTATAGATATTATTGTGTGTACATAAGTATCGGCTGTATACGCTCCATGGCTCACACAAACCCCCAACCCCCAATCTCACGCCTCCAGGCCCCAATCCACTCCTCCATTTCAGTATGCCATAGAATAGCTTCGACCAGCCCCTCTTCCTCCATCCTCCCTCCAGCCAGAGAGAGGAGAAGACACAGTGGGCCGGAGCTGAGTTCCTAGTATCCACTTGCCATCTCCTTGTCTTAATGCCCACTGCTGTAAGCACTGGATAGGTTACGGGAATATGGTGGAGATATATATCCAGTATATCCGGGACAAAAGATGAGGGCAGGAAAGGACACCATGTATAGAATATTGGGAGTATTCAGACCACAACACTATCCTCTTGCTTCCTGTTTACAAACAAAAACTTAAACAGGAAGTACCAGTGATGTGCTCGGTATGGAAGTTGTCCGATAAAGAGGACGTGAGGCTGCAAGACTGTTTTGTTGGTTCAGACGGGGATATGTTCTGGGATTAATCGCATTGAGGCTTCCTCAATAAGTGCATCAACAACATCGTCCCCACAGTTACCATACATACATACCTAAATCAAAAACCATGGATTATCAAGGAACGGGACACATAGACGCATACAAGAAATCCCACTACAACCTCCGAGGAGCCTTCAAACATGAAAAGCCTAAAATGGAATCAGACTACAATGGCTCCGATGCTCGTCGGATGTGGCAGGGCTTGCAGACGATTACAGAAACAAAGGGAAACCTAGTCATGAGTATATCGGTGACACAGACCTCCCTAACAAACTAAATGCCTTCTTTGCTTGCTTCAAGGTAAATAACAGTGAGTCACGCATGAGAGCCCCTGATGTTATAGACGACTATGTGGTATCGCTCTCTGTGAGTAATACTTTTAAACAGGTTACCACTTGCAAGGGCAGGGAGCGTTCTCAGAGCATGCTCAGACTAGCTGGTAAGTGTCTTCACTGACATTTGCAACCTCTCCTTGTCCAAGGCGGTAATCCCAACATGTTTCAAGATGACTACCATTGTCCCTGTTCTCAAGAACTCCAAGATAACCTGCCTAAATGATTATCATCCAGTTGCATTCACAACTGAAATCATGTAGTGCTTTGAAAGGCTGGTCATTGCATACATTAACATCATCAACACCCTGGACACACTCCAATTTACATACCGCTCCAACAGACCCACAGATGATGCCATCTCAATTGCACTCAACACTGCTCTCTCCCACCTGGATAGAGGAACACCTATGTGAGAATCCTGTTCATTGACTACAGCTCAGTGTTCAACACTATAGTCCCACCCAAGCTCATCACCAAGCACGGGACCCTGGGACTGAACATCTCCCTCTGCAACTGGATCCTGGACGTCCTGAAGGGCCGCCCCCAGGTGCTGAGGGTAGGCAACAACACCTTTGCCACACTGACCCTCAACACGGTGGCCCCTCACGGGTGTGTGCATAGTCCCCTCCTGTACTCCCTGTTCACTTACGACTGCATGGCCAAACATGACTCCAACACCATAATAAAGTTTCCTCATGACAAGACAGTGGTAGGCCTGATCACATACAGTGAAGAGACAGCCTTCAGGGAGGATGTCAGAAACCTGGCAGTGTGGTGCCAGAACAACAACCTCTCCCTCAAGTTTCAAGTTTCTTGGTGTCCACATCACAAAGGACTTAACATGGTCCACACACACCTGCACAGTCGGGAAGAGGGTACGGCAGTGCCTCTTCCCCTTCAGGAGGCTGAAAACATTTCACATGGGCCCTCAGATCCTCAAACAATTCTACAGCTGCACCATCTTGACTGGCTCGGTATGACAACTGCACCGCCCTCATCCGCAATATGCTACAGAGGGTGGTGCAGATGGCCTAGTACATCACTTGGACCAAGCGCCCTGCCATCCAGGACCTCTATATCAGGTGGTGTCAGAGGAAGGCCCAAAGAATTGCCAAAGATTTCAGCCACCCAAGCCATAGACTGTTCTACCTGCTACCATCTGGCAAGCGGTACCGGAGTATCATCTCTCGGACCAACAGGCTCTACGACAGCTTCTACCCCCAAGCCATAAGAATACTAAATAGTCAATCAAATGCTTAAGAGGACCATCTGCAATGACCCTATTTTGTGCTAACCCAATGCACACTCACAAGACTCTACCCACACTCTCACACAGTACCCCCCAACACACATACACACATACACTACATACACACACACACACACCTTACATGCACACACACACACACCTTACATGCACACACACATTCATGCATACTTACACACTCATATACACTCTGTTCCTTTTTTACTCTTTTTATTATATATACTCTGCCTATATATACACATTTGCCAGTGGAGGCTCCTCAGAGGAGGAAGGGGAGGACCATCCTGCTCAGTGAATTATCATTTTTAGATACAACTATACTATATATATTCACATCTACAAATAATAGATTAAAACACACTGTTTTGCAATGGTCTACAGTAGCCTCAACAGCACCCTTGTAAGGTACCACCATGGTGTAGCTGGAGGACAGCTAGTTTCCGTCCTCCTCTGGGTACATTTGCTTCAATACAAAACCTAGAAGGCTCATTATTCTCACCCCTTCCCATAGACTTACACAGTAATTAATGCAACTTCTGGAGGATGTCCTCCAACCTATCAGACCTCTTGCAGCATGAACTGACAAGTTGTCCACCCAATCAAAGGATCAGAAAATTAATCTAGTACTGAAAGCATAAGCTACAGCTAGCTAGTAGCACTGCAGTGCATAACATGTGGTGAATAGAAAGACAAATTTTGAACAGTTTGTCACGCCTTGGTCTTAGTATTTTGTGTTTTCTTTAATTATTTGTTCAGGCCAGGGTGTGACATGGGTTTATTGTATTGTCTTATTGGGGTTTTTGTAGGCATTTGGGATTGTGGTTGATTAGGGGTGTGTCTAGTATAGGCTTGGCTGCCTGAGGCGGTTCTCAATCAGAGTCAGATGATTCTTGTTGTCTCTGATGGGGAACCGTATTTAGGTAGCCGGGGTTCACTGTGTCTCTGTAGTGCTCACCAGATAGGCTGTATTAGGTTTCACGTTCCGTTTGTTGTTTTTGTATCTATAAGTTATTTAATGTATCGCTTTTTTCATTAAAGTCATGAGTAACCACCACGCTGTATTTCGGTCCGACTCTCTTTCGACAAACGAAGAACGCCGTTACACAGTTTTGAGCAAATTAAGTTCTTCAAAAATCAAGAAGAAATACGAGAGAGAGAGCAAGAGAGAGATCTCGCTATATTTCTTATTTTTTTCACTTTCACTTACTTAGCTAGCAACTGCAGCTAGCCAGTTAGCTAGCTGGCTATGGTTATCGATCACTGGAACTCTTCCAAGTCAAGGTAAGCTTTTGGTTTTATTAATTTATTGCCACTGCTAAACTGTAATTGCTAAACTCCTTGCTGACTGTACACTGTACTGCATGACCGTATTATTGTATTTATTATGCTGCTAATGGGGTCCAGCTAAAATAAGGCAGTTATACACATTTTTTAAACATTACAATACATTCATAACAGATTTCACAAGACACTAAGTGTGTGCCATTAGGTCCTTACTCCACTACCACATATCTACAACACAAAATTAATGTGTACGTGTCTGTATAGTGCGTATGTGTGTATGCATGTGTCTGTGCCTATGTTTGTGTTGCTTCACAGTCCCCGCTGTTCCATAAGATATATTTTTATATGTTTTTTAATCTAATTTTACTGCTTGCATCAGTTACTTGATGTGGAATAGAGTTCCATGTAGTCATGTCTCTGTGTACTGTAGTACCTCCTATAGTCTGTTCTAGACTTGGGGATTATAGCGGGTTTACTCATGCGTTAGTTATAGTAGCGATGCTTACTATGACATTATAATATGGTGACAACGATGTAGGCAGTAATGTAGTAGTTAGAGGTTATGATGTGAAGATTTGGCTTGGAAAGTATTTTTTTCCACTTGGTCACAGACAGCTGATGTGTTGTGCACTGAAGTCCACAAGCGAAGGGAAAGGGTGAGAGGAGGAAAGCGTGTAGACGCGAGAAGGTATTCTACAACGATCAAAGGGATCATGCTGTATGTATGTGGCTGTTATGAAAGTGAACTGTGTTTGATTGTGATCAGGGGTGTATTCATTCCGCTGATTCTGTTGAAAAACGTTTCTTAAACGGAAGCAAACGGAACAAAATGGGGGATAAACATACCTGAATTTGTCCAATAGAAACTCATGTTTGCAACTGTTGGACTAATGATTACACACTAGACACGCTAGATGCAGGCACAAGTGTGCAAGTCGGTATTGAATGTGTCAACGTCTGTCACCTTGATTACATACATTTCTCTCGACCTGTGCACCTATGTTGTAAACTTTCATTCTTGGCTAGGTTGTAGCAACCTCATGATGGGTATAGCAAGTATCCTGTAGTTGCCTTAACCTATCCATGTTACATTGAGCTGGGTGAATGGAATATGAATGACAGTCATCCAATATGCTGTAATAGAAATAAGGCCATGTTCATTAAAAAAATAATTGTCCTCCCCCACTGATTTCTACCTCAAATACCTCTTACCCCTCCCTGCACATTGATATGGTAGTGGTACTCCCTGCACATTGATATGGTAGTGGTACTCCCTGCACATTGATATGGTAGTGGTACTCCCTGCACATTGATATGGTAGTGGTACTCCCTGCACATTGATATGGTAGTGGTACTCCCTGCACATTGATATGGTAGTGGTACTCCCTGCACATTGATATGGTAGTGGTACTCCCTGCACATTGATATGGTAGTGGTACTCCTGCACATTGATATGGTAGTGGTACTCCTGCACATTGATATGGTAGTGGTACTCCCTGCACATTGATATGGTAGTGGTACTCCTGCACATTGATATGGTAGTGGTACTCCCTGCACATTGATATGGTAGTGGTACTCCTGCACATTGATATGGTAGTGGTACTCCTGCACATTGATATGGTAGTGGTACTCCTGCACATTGATATGGTAGTGGTACTCCTGCACATTGATATGGTAGTGGTACTCCCTGCACATTGATATGGTAGTGGTACTCCCTGCACATTGATATGGTAGTGGTACTCCTGCACATTGATATGGTAGTGGTACTCCCTGCACATTGATATGGTAGTGGTACTCCCTGCACATTGATATGGTAGTGGTACTCCCTGCACATTGATATGGTAGTGGTACTCCCTGCACATTGATATGGTAGTGGTACTCCCTGCACATTGATATGGTAGTTTGTAAGTCGCTCTGGATAAGAGCGTCTGCTAAATGACTTAAATGTAAATGTAAATGTAGTGGTACTCCCTGCACATTGATATGGTAGTGGTACTCCCTGCACATTGATATGGTAGTGGTACTCCCTGCACATTGATATGGTAGTGGTACTCCCTGCACATTGATATGGTAGTGGTACTCCCTGTATATAGATATGGTAGTGGTACTCCCTGTATATTGATATGGTAGTGGTACTCCCTGCACATTGATATGGTAGTGGTACTCCCTGCACATTGATATGGTAGTGGTACTCCCTGCACATTGATATGGTAGTGGTACTCCCTGTATATAGATATGGTAGTGGTACTCCCTGTACATTGATATGGTAGTGGTACTCCCTGCACATTGATATGGTAGTGGTACTCCCTGTATATTGATATGGTAGTGGTACTCCCTGCACATTGATATGGTAGTGGTACTCCCTGTATATAGATTCATTACGGTATATTTTATTACTCTTGAGTTATTCAGTTATTTTACTTATTTTTTAACTCTGCATCGTTGAGAAATGGCTCGTAAGTAAGTATTTCATGGTAAAGTCTACACCTGCTGTATTTAGTGAATGTGACAAATAAAATCAGATCTTTAAATGATTTGATTTGAGATACAGCCAAAGATGTGTTGCTAGAACTACACAGCTCATAGCAGACTGCAGGACAAAAAAATAGAGGTGTTTCGTACATTGTTCATTCCTGCCACTATCCTTCTGTCACGGTTATCTAACAGCACCTGTGGTCCTGTGTGGCTTAGTTGGTAGAGCACGGCACTTGCACTCTCTACCCTTCTGTCCCTCTCTACCCCTCTGAACCCCTTTTTCTCCACTCTACCCCTCTAACTCCCTCGATCTCCCTCTCTATCTCGCTCTCTACCCCTATCTATCCCTCTGTAACCCTCTTTACCCCTCTCTAACCCTCTCTACCCCTCTCACTCCCTCTCTACCAGACATGTCCTATATCAGAGTGACACTTTACGCCCCAACACCCCTCAACACAAACCTTATCCCTGTTCCCCGTACTCTCTGTACACCCTCAGTGCATGACAGAGCCTCCAGGCCTCTGGTCTAATGCGGAAGGAACGGAGAATGTGAAGAGACAGTTTGGATTTTGCCTCCAGAGTTTTAATGCAGCAAAGCCAAAGTTTCAGGTCTGGCCAAGACCCACAGTGGTCGAAATATAGAGTTGTGCCTGATTTATTTTTTTACATTTCACTAACAAACTGAGATGAAAATGTTCTTATTTGCTGTAACATGTTGTGGACATCATGCTTCCAGACTGGATGGGTTTGACTTTCAAGATCTCTCTCTCTCTCTCTCTCTCTCTCTCTCTCTCTCTCTCTCTCTCTCTCTCTCTCTCTCTCTCTCTCTCTCTCTCTCTCTCTCTCTCTCTCTCTCTCTCTCTCTCTCTCTCTCTCTCTCTCTCTCTCTCTCTCTCTCTCTCTCTCTCTCTCTCTCTCTCTCTCTCTCTCTCTCTCTCTCTCTCTCTCTCTCTCTCTCTCTCTCTCTCTCTCTCTCTCTCTCTCTCTCTCTCTCTCTCTCTCTCTCTCTCATCTGATGTCTATGCCTCATTAATCCACCCTTGACTCCCCTTGAAAGAGAGAGAGAGAGAGAGAGAGGAGTGGTTAGGGAGGAGGAGAGAGGAAAGCAAGATGAGGGTAAAAGATGGAGTGGCGTGTGATTGCGGAACTCCTGTCTGAATGCCTGCCTCCCTCCCCACCTGCCTCCTTCCCTGCATTCCTCCCCATCCTGCCTCCTTCCCTGCATTCCTCCCCATCCTGCCTCCCTTTCTTTTGTAGAGTACGTCATCCGACCCCCTCCCCTCGGGAGCTTAGAAAACCCAAGGATACCTGACCATTTGTTTCTGTCTTGTCTTTCTCTTTGGGAGCATTACAGTCTGCGCCAGCAGATTTACACGAGAGCATGTTCCAATGACACCGAGAGCAGGGGAAGGAAAGAGGGAGAAAGGGAAATGGGGGAGGGAGAGAAAGAAAGAGGGAGAGGGAGAGAGAAAGAAAGAGGGAGAGGGAGAGAGAAAGAAAGAGGGAGTGAGTGAGTGAAACAGAGAGAAAGAGAGAGGGAGAGACAGATATAGAGAGGGAGGTTGGGAGAGGCAAAAATGCACCGTCTGGATTCAAGGGAGATCCAATATAATAATGCAGTTCTACCGTCTTACAGACGCGCCATGAGATGCCTGGAAATGTCAAGGGCATCTCATGGCTTAATCAGCTTCTCCATCCTCTCTCCATGTCCACTTCAAGAAAATAAACGGTGTGTGTGTGTGTTTCTCATGACAGAGCTAGACGTAACAAGTAAGCCTATGTCTCTGGCTAGTATGTATAATGTAACATACACAGTATGTATAAATGTCAGATCGTACACGCTATACAACAAAGCTATGATGCACCATGCAACAGAATTGAACATCTTAAATTCTCCCTCAAATTAAATATAACTTCATCATCACCCTCATGATGACCATAACTATAATCACCATCACCACCACCATCATGACTAGCTTCGGGACTGCAACCTATGCCAGGTGTACAGTGCACTACATGACTTTCAAAATCCTAACATCGCTGAGCCCCTCACATTAAAAACCTCTTTGGGATAGGGGGCAGCATTTTCACTTTTGGATAAATAGCGTGCCCAATTTCAACTTCCTGCTACTCATGCCAAGAATATAAGATATGCATATTATTAGTAGATTTGGATAGAAAACACTCTGAAGTTTCCAAAAACTGTTTGGATCATGTCTGTGAGTGTAACAGAACTTATGTAGCAGGCAAAACCCTGAGGACTAACCGTTAAGAATTATTTTTTCTTTAGGTCTCTGTCTGTTCAGTGAGTTCTCGTTGGCAAACGATATTTCTGGTTTTGAGGTCCTACCGCTTCCACTGGATGTCACCAGTCTTTGGAATTTGGTTGAGGTTATTCATTTGTGCAATGAAGAAGTAGGCCATCTAGGTACTGGGTAACACTGTTGAGAGTGCGCAAGACGTGAAAAGTAGCATGGTTTGTTGTCTTCTTGTATTGAACACAGATAGACCAGTCTACAATTTGATCGATTATTAATGTTTAAAAATACCCAAAGTTGTATTACAAAAGTAGTTTGAAACATTTTAGCAAAGTTTATAGGCAACTTTTGAAATATTTTGTAGTGACGTTGTTGTGTTTTTTGGAAGCGTTTTTTTTCTGGATCAAACGTGCTTTATAAATTGACATTTGGATATATATGGATGGAATTAATCGAACAAAAGGACCAATTGTGATGTTTATCGGACATATTGTAGTGCCAACAAAAGAAGCTCGTCAAAGATAATGCATGTTTTATATTTTATTTCTGCGTTTTGTGTAGCGCCTGCAGGGTTGAAATATGCTACCCTCTTTGTTTACTATTGTGCTATCATCAGATAATAGCGTCTTATACTTTCACCGAAAATACTTTTAAAAATCTGACATGTTGGCTGGATTCACAATGAGTGTAGCTTTAATTGAGTATCTGACATGTGTGATTTAATGAAAGTTTGATTTTTATATCATTTTTATTTTATTTGCCGCACTGCATTTTCCCTGTTTTTTGCCCAAGTGGGACGCAACCGTCACCTATACCATACGAAGTTTTAAACGACTGCCTTTCTTGTTTGTTTTTTTGTCTTGCCCAACGTAGTGTAGCCCACACTAAACAATGTTCAACAGCAGATTTTGGTGTAACGGGTGGGCTTCAACTCTCTGACAAGCAGGGGATCAAGGTGAACGGGTGAGGTCTTTACATCATCCACCCTCACCTCCTGAGGCGCCTCACCACATGTCAGCTGCTAACACCCACATCATCCACCCTCACCTCCTGAGGCGCCACATCACATGTCAACTGCTAACACCCACATCATCCACCCTCACCTCCTGAGGCGCCTCATCACATGTCAGCTGCTAACACCCACATCATCCACCCTCACCTCCTGAGGCGCCTCACCACATGTCAGCTGCTAACACCCACATCATCCACCCTCACCTCCTGAGGCGCCACATCACATGTCAACTGCTAACACCCACATCATCCACCCTCACCTCCTGAGGCGCCTCATCACATGTCAGCTGCTAACACCCACATCATCCACCCTCACCTCCTGAGGTGCCTCATCACATCAGCTACTAACACCCACCCACATCATCCACCCTCACCTCCTGAGGCGCCACATCACATGTCAACTGCTAACACCCACATCATCCACCCTCACCTCCTGAGGCGCCTCATCACATGTCAACTGCTAACACCCACATCATCCACCCTCACCTCCTGAGGTGCCTCATCACATGTCAGCTGCTAACACCCACATCATCCACCCTCACCTCCTGAGGCGCCTCATCACATGTCAGCTGCTAACACCCACATCATCCACCCTCATCTCCTGAGGTGCCTCATCACATCAGCTACTAACACCCACATCATCCACCCTCACCTCCTGAGGCGCCTCATCACATGTCAGCTGCTAACACCCACATCATCCACCCTCACCTCCTGAGGTGCCTCATCACATCAGCTACTAACACCCACATCATCCACCCTCACCTCCTGAGGCGCCACATCACATGTCAGCTGCTAACACCCACATCATCCACCCTCACCTCCTGAGGTGCCTCATCACATCAGCTACTAACACCCACATCATCCACCCTCACCTCCTGAGGCGCCTCATCACATCAGCTACTAACACCCACATCATCCACCCTCACCTCCTGAGGCGCCACATCACATGTCAACTGCTAACACCCACATCATCCACCCTCACCTCCTGAGGCGCCTCATCACATGTCAGCTGCTAACACCCACATCATCCACCCTCACCTCCTGAGGCGCCTCATCACATGTCAGCTGCTAACACCCACATCATCCACCCTCACCTCCTGAGGCGCCTCATCACATGTCAGCTCCTAACACCCACATCATCCACCCTCACCTCCTGAGGCGCCTCATCACATGTCAGCTGCTAACACACTCACACACAAATATGGATATACACACATACACACAAGGATAAGGATGTACACACACACATAATCAGATACGGATACACACACTCTCTCTCTGGTCATGGTATGATGTGAGGGGTGTGGGAGGTGAGAGGCTGATGGCCAGTAAATTGACTCCAATAATAATCTGTCATTGTTACAAGCCAGGCAGGAGGAGCTAAGGGTCAGGACGTCAACTCAGACAGTGGAGGGAGGTCACGCTCTCACTCTCTCTCTCTCTAGCTCTCTCATCATGGCCAGGGCTCAGTTGAAGGGTAGGATAGAGATAGAATTGCTGAGGAGGCATGTCATCCCATTTCAAGGGAGTAGCATGCACTGTATGGAGACGGTATTGTAGTGTACTGTATGGAGACTGTATGGTAGTGTACTGTATGGAGACTGTATGGTTGTGTACTGTTTGGATACTGTATTGTAGTGTACTGTATGGAGACTGTATGGTTGTGTACTGTTTGGATACTGTATTGTAGTGTACTGTATGAATACTGTGTTGTAGTGTACTGTATGGAGATTGTATTGTAGTGTACTGTATGGAGACTATTGTAGTGTACTGTATGGAGACTCCATTGTAGTGTACTGTATGGAGACTCCATTGTAGTGTACTGTATGGAGACTCCATTGTAGTGTACTGTATGGAGACTGTACTTTAAAGTATTATCACTGTACTACTACAGTATTATCACAGTATTACTGGGGAATTTGGAACTATATGTAGGTCCAATAGAAAAGGAGGAGGGATTTATAGATATATATGAAATCAAGCAGAGCCTCCAGCCCATCTAGAGTGAGTGACGTCCGTCTGTATGACCTCTCCAGGGATAAAGGCTAGGGATCAAGAGGTCAAACCTTGGATGACTCAGGGTCATTCAGATGATTGCAGAGGGCCGCAGAGGCGTTTGACATCTAAACCTATAACGAGCATCTCAATCAGTGGCGTAGGCAGAAATCCAAAGGCCCAGCAAAAATGTAGGTTGGCCAAAATTTGGGCCCTCAAATCATCATAAAATTATCATTAAAGCCTACCCTATATCCTACTGTAATCGATCGCACTCAACAAAACATCTAATGTGATTTCGCATTACAGAACAAATAGACCAAACATTCATGACTCTTGCATTTAACATGCAACTCACATAGACCTACACATAACAAATAATAGGCCTATAATTAATAGACTATGAGACTAGAACATATGCCCTGATACAACAGTAATAATCACATTGCTTATACTGTAGACTAGAACAATGGTCATCAGCCTTTTCTTAGAAAGGTTAGATTTTCTCCATGTCGGCCTACCACTTATTATAAATAAAGTAGAGTTCCTTATTTTTTTAAACTCAAGTCTCAAGCTAGGCTATATGATAACACTGGTCAGAGGTCAGTTGTTGTAGCTAGGCTATATGATAACACTGGTCAGAGGTCAGTTGTTGTAGCCTATTACTTACGAGGCACATCAGAGCAGAAACTGAAATAACTTATTTTTTTATTTCACTGGACTGATGGTCATGTTTCAGCAGAGGAAGGGAGAGAGTGCGAGATGAAGTACAGAAGCGTGTTTCATGATTTCTGAAAGTGTTGAATAAAAACAGTGTTATAGTGCTGATCATTGTTTCTGGATGTACTGAAACTGTATTTAAGGCCCTCGATTAGATCAATGCAATCACTGTATGATATAGAGGGGACAGGAGGACCTTCTTGGCAAAATCACTGATATCAAATAACTCCGCAAATTCTCCAACATCCTCTTCTGTAGACAGTCTCTTTAAAAAAACTGAACAGTGAGCTTTGTTTGGCCATTTTACTTGTTTTTGCTAGCCAAGTTGGTTAATGAGTCTTAGCTAGCTAGCTAATGGTGAGTAACGTACACAGTGTACTCTAGCCTACACAGCGATAGCTACTGTTTATTGTACATGGTATCAGTGCTATGTGACACGTGCTTGAAATCTCCCAATAATTAGAAATTGATAAGCTGATCGTTATTTATTTTTTTAGGCATAAATTAAATTGATTTCATTTACAGCACTACAATTTATGTAAGATATCCTTGAATGTCCTGAATGGCATCTACCAAGTAAAAGGTATTATTATTGGTAGTATTAGTATTATTGTCAATATACGTATATTTCTTTCATTTTCCCACCCCCTCCCATTTTCCCACCCCCAAGCCAAATTTTTCAGTTTTTGATTTGTTAAAAAAGTTTGAAATATCCAATAAATGTCGTTCCACTTCATGATTGTGTCCCACTTGTTGTTGATTCTTCACAAAAAAATACAGTTTTATATCTTTATGTTTGAAGCCTGAAATGTGGCAAAAGGTCGCAAAGTTCAAGGGGGCCGAATACTTTCGCAAGGCACTGTATACAGTAGCAGTCAAACGTTTGGACACACCTTCTTATTCCAGGGTTTTTCTTTCTTTTTTCAATTTTCTATTTTGTAAAATAATAGTGAAGACATCAAAACTATGAAATAACACATATGGAATCATGTAGTAACCCAAAATGTGTTAAACAAATCAGTTTCTTCAAACAGATTCTTCAAAGTTCTTGAAATGTTCTGCATTGACTGACCTTCATGTGTTAAAGTAATGATGGACTGTCGTTTCTCTTTGCTTATTTGAGCTGTTCTTGCCATAATATGGATTATATGTATACCACCCCTACCTTGTCACAACACAACTGATTGGCTCAAACACAATAAGAAGGAAATAAATTCCACATATTAACTTTTAACAAGGCACACCTGTTAATTTAAATGCATTCCAGGTGACTACCTCATGAAGCTAGTTGAGAGAATGCCAAGAGTGTGCAAAGCTGTCACCAAGGCAAAGTGTGGCTACTTTGAAGAATCTCAACTATAAAATATACTGTATGTTGATTTGTTTAACACTTATTGGTCACCACATGATTCCATATGTGTTATTTCATTGTTTTGATGTCTTCACTATTATTCTACAATGTAGAAAATAGTAAAACTGAAGAAAAACCATTGAATGAGTAGGTGTGTCCAAACTTTTGACTGGTACTGTATATATATTTTTTGCTCAATCTGATTGTGTGGGCCTGTCTCCCCAGTGGGTGGGCCTGCGCCCACTAGGCCCACCCGTGCCTACACCACGATCTCATCTAGTGAAGACCTTGATGGAATATAATCGAATATTATTAGTCACATATGCGGAATACAACAGGTGTAGATGTCAGGTTGTGCGCTACTGGTATAGAAGTCAGGTGCAGGTGAGCAGAGAGTTGATATCAGGCGCACACCTTATTTGGCAGAAGCAACAACAGACGGACGCAACTGCGTCAAAAAACCTCCAGCCAATGGCAAAAGTGAAAAGCACGACAACAGTCACAATGATGCAAATGTTTAACGATTAAACCTACTTCGGGTTAAACATGGTACCTGGGGGAAAACCAGCCTGGCTCGCCACACAAAACATATTCCACACAAAGACATGGGGGGAACATGTATGTAGTGTGATTAGGGAATGTAAACCAGGTGTGCGGGGAAACAAGACAAAACACATGGAACAATGAAAAGTGGGGAGGCGATGGTTAGACCGGTGACGTTGACCGCCGTCCGAACAAGGAGAGGAGCCGACTTCGGCGGAAGTCTTGAAAGTAGACCTTACAGTGAAATGCTAACTTACGAGCCCCTAACCAACAATGCAGTTTAAAATAAAAATTGATAAGAATGAGTAATAAAAGTAACAAGTAATTAAAGAGCAGCATTAAAATAACAATAGCGAGACTATATAGAGGGGGGTGCTGGAACATATTCAATGTGCAGGGGCACCGGTTAGTTGAGGTAATATGTACATGAAGGTAGAGTTATTAAAGTGACTATGCATAGATGATAACAACAGAGAGTAGCAGCAGTGTAAAAGAGGAGGAGAGGGGGTGGGGGCAATGCAAATAATCTGGGTAGACATTTGATTAGGTGTTCAGGAGTATTATGGCTTGGGGTAGTAGCTGTTTAGATGCTTCTTGGACCTAGACTTGGAGCTCCGGTTACACTTGCCGTGTGGTTGCATACAGAACAGTCTATGACTAAGGTGGCTGGAGTCTTTGACAATTTTTAGGGCCCTCCTCTGACACCGCCTGGTATTGAGGCCTTGGATGGCAGGAAGCTTGGCCCCAGTGATGTATTGGGCCGTTAACACTACCCTCTGTAGTGCCTTGCGGTCCGAGGCCGAGCAGTTGCCACACCAGGTAGTGATGCAATCAGTCAGGATGCTCTCGATGGTGCAGGTGGAGAAGCTTTTGAGGATCTGAGGGCCCTTGCCAAAAAATGTTCAGTCTCCTGAGGGGGAAAGGTTTTGTCTTGAAGAGGTTTCACAACTGTCTTGGTGTGCTTGGACCATGTTAGTTTATTGGTGATGTGGACACCAAGGAACTTGAAGCTCTCAAACTGCTCCACTGCAGCCCCATCGATGAGAATGGGGGCATGCTCGGTCATCTTTTTCCTGTAGTCCACAATCATCTCCTTTGACTTGATCACATTGAGGGAGAGGTTGTTGTCCTGGTACCACACGGCCAGGTCTCTGAGCTCCTCCCTATAGGCTGTCTCGTCGTTGTCGGTGATCAGGCCTACCACTGTTGTGTCATCGGCAAACTTAATTATGGTGTTGGAGTCATGCCTGGACATGCAGTCATGAGTGAACAGGGAGTACAGGAGAGGACTGAGCAGGCACCCCTGAGGGGCCCCTGTGTTGAGGATCAGCATGGCGGATGTGTTGTTACCTACCCTTACCACCTGAGGGCGGCCTGTCAGGAAGTCCAGGATCCAGATTCAGAGGGAGGAGTTTAGTCCCAGGGTCCTTAGCTTATTGATGAGCTTCAAGGGCACTATGGTGCAGAGAGCGTGATCACACAGTCTTCCGGAACAGCTAGTGCTCTCATGCACATTTCAGTGTTATTTGTCTCGAAGCGAGCATAGAAGTAGTGTAGCTCGTCTGGTAGGCTAGTGTCACTGGGTAACTCTCGGCTGTGCTTCCCTTTGTAGTCTGTAATGGTTTGCAAGCCCTGCCACGTCCGACAAGCGTCAGAGCCAGTGTAGTACGATTAGATCTTAGTCCTGTAGTGACGCTTTGCCTATTTGATGGTTCGTCTGAGGGCATAGAGGGATTTCTTATAAGCTTCTGGGTCAGAGTTCCGCTCCTTGAAAGCGGCAGCTCTACCCTTTAGGTCAGTGCGGATGTTGCCTGTAATCCATGGCTTCTGGTTGGGGTATGTACGTACGGTCACTGTGGGGACGATTTACCAAATGGAGGGCAAGGGAGAGCTTTGCATGAGTCTCTGTGTGGAGTAAAGGTGGTCTAGATTTTTTTTTCCCTCTGGTTGCACATTTAACATGCTGATCGAAATTGACTCAAGAATGGCTCAATCACTGGGGTCATATTCCACTGTGACCGTCTATCAGAACAACCCATCATCATAATAATACACTATCACAGCTAGATCCCAGCAGACGAAACTTGTTGCAATGACGTCAGGCTGACGTTGATTGTGACGTTGTGATAAGGTTGTACACTGGTTGTAATAGGATTTCTTTGTACATATATTTTTTGAGACCAGAGAAAGACATCTTTACCTGGTTGTAATCTGACCAGACAACAACCAAAATACTACTTTCTTAGACATCTTGATGATGTCATCAAACAATATGTTGGCTAACAAAAAATAGCAACAAACATAAACAAAACAATGTGTCATAGTGTGTTATAAGAGTTATGACAACGACTATGTATGAATGATAAATTACAAAACATGAGATAAAGATATGAGAGTCATCCCACTGGGTACAGATGTCAGTTCAATGTATAGTTTTGATTTACATTTGATTGAGTTGTCAACTAAAGTGAATTCAACATGGAATCACTGTGTTGATGGTTGATGACTTTGATGACTTTTTGCAAATCCAATCAGTTTTCCATTTTGATTAAACATAATCAACTTGATTTTGGGGGTTGAAATGATGTGGAAACAACATTGATTCAACCAGTTTTTGCCCAGTGGGATGTAAGGTATAGATCATGTTTATATAACTGAAACCAATACCCTCAAAATGAGCACAGGCATTTTGGGCTAGGTAGCACTCAACTTCACTTCCTTCTTTTCTTCAAAGCTGGTTGTAATGACATTGTAGTGACGTTATTTCATTCAAAAAACAAAGTTGGTTGTAATGACGCCATTTCAACCAACCTGCCCCACTGAGTTCGTAGCTGCAGTCCAAAATATAAAAGATCTTCACTACTGACTTTACAAATAGTAGCACACTGCAATATGAAGCAAAGTCAATATCTGCCCTGCAGACAGAGCAAAAGGAGTTACTGATGATGCTGTCAACATGTTAGTCAACAACATCATAACAACTCTACTCCACATGAGCACAACCTCATTTATGGCTCATTTCATCGCTTTTTGACATGAAGAGACTTAAGAGCTGAAATAGTTGCTTTACCCAAACGTCAGTTGGTTGTATTTCATCGCCAATCATCGATAGTACCATCTCCAACAACCCAAATTCATCCACTCCAATTACCTCTGCAGTCAATTCAATATGTTGTCTGGAGATGTGGAACAAATAGAGTACATTTATATAATTTGATCTCAATTTCAAAATAGTCTCTCTATTTGCCCTTTACTGTAAAGAACATTTGAAGAGATCCTTGATTTAGGCCTGCATTCATAAAGTGTTGATCGAGGATATGTTTTCCCCTATCCATTATTCATTGTTATGTTAAAAGGCAAAACTGATCCTAGCCTCTCAAGGATCGGATCCTTTTTTTAAATGTTCGCCTAAAATGACATACCCAAATCGAACTGCCTGTAGCTCAGGACCTGAAGCATGGATGTGAATATTATTGGTACCATTTGAAAGGAAACACTTTGAAATTTGTGGAAGTGTGAAATTAATGTAGGAGAATATAACACCTTAGATCTGGTAAAAGATAATAAAAAGAAAAAAAACACCTGAGTTTTCTTTTGTTTGTTTTTGTACCATCTTTGAAATGCAAGAGAAAGGTCACAATGTACTATTCCAGGTTAGGAGCAATTTCGATTTTGGCCTCTAGATGGCAGCAGTGTATGTGCAAAGTTTTAGACTGATTCAATGAACCATTGCATTTCTGTTCAAAATGGTGCATCAAGACTGCCCAAATGTGCCTAATTGGTTTATTAATACATTTTGAAGTTCATAACTGTGCACTCTCCTCAAACAATAGCATGGTATTATTTCACTGTCATGGCTACTGTAAATTGGACAGTGCAGTTAGATTAACAAGAATTTAAGCTTTCTGACAAGATAATATATGTCTACGTCCTGGGAAATGTTCTTGTTACTTACATCCTCATGCTAATCACATTAGCCTATGTTAGCTCAACCATCCCATGGGGGGGGGTCCTGTAGAGGCTAGATCAGCGCTCCTACTCTGGTCCGTGAATCCTGCTCAATATCTGGATGATGCTAGGCAGAGGACAGTGGAGGGTTGGCTGGACGTGGGAGGGAAGTGGGTTGGCTGGATGGGGGAAGGGTGAGGGGACTGTTAATGCAAAGTCAACCCATCCCAGTGACGTCCTTGCGTTTTGACTAGTCTCCAGCCTTCCCCTCTCCCACTCTCACTGTATGTCTCTTCCTCTTTCCCTCTCTCCCTGTCATCACCCACTGTGCTTTGAGACTGGAGTGATTCATCATAAAACAGAGAGCCCTGCTATCAGCCAGGTCTCCCAAATCAAATAAAACCAAAGTACACACACATACACATACACACTCGCGCACATGCACGCACGCACACACACGCACTAGATCAGGCTGAAGAACAGGTAGAGCAGAATCAGGGCCAAGAGCAGACTGTAATGTTCCACTGGGGGTGAACAGGGCCTGGCTGGGAATCGGGTTCAAAGGCTTTACATTGTCAACAGGGATGATTATGAAAAAGATGGGTTGCGTTCAGTTGGGCACACCGAAGAAAAACATTTTGCAATGGATAACAAAAATATGTGTTATTTTTGAAGAAGTTCAGGTAGCACCTCCTCGTTTGAAAGCATTTTCGACAAACTGAACTGGCAATATGGTGTTGGCTCCACCTATGCACCTAATAAGCTATGGGAAATGCCATACATCTGGCTATCCTACCTTCCTTTCTTCCTTCACACACGCAAGCACGCACGCACGCAAACACACACACACACACTGACAAAGGGGAAGCTGTTTTTTGGAGCAGGCCAAAATAATATCATAGTATATAACCTCCCCGTTTCAAAACATTTCAAAATGTTTTCCACCTACTGAACAGGACGCTGGTTCCTCAGTTACTGTATATGAGAAGAGGAAGGAAGCCCTGGGTCTGACAAAAGATTGGTGCTCTGCTAGCTCTTCAGTCTCTTCTCTCCCTGACCGCTCGCTCCTCTCAGCTTTGAGAAATGCCAAGTCGATACTGGAGTTACAGCTGAGAAGTTCATACACAAACACAAGGGTGCATCTCATGCTAGAGGGAGAATGGTGCTATGACAGCTCGTGTACACACACACACACATGCATACACACACACATCCTCACAGTGTATCTTTCTCTCTATGTAACTCTCTTTTACAAGCAGATATAGAGTGAGACAAACACTCTCTCTCATCTCCATGGCTCTCCATTAAGGTGGTCTCTCTGTGTGGCTGCTCTCAGGTGATTTGTTTCTTAATTAAGGGAATTAGGGTTAGGATTTATGAGTCCCCTCCAGCTTCACCTCTACCCCTCTTCCCTCTCCCTTCATCCCCCTGGCCACATTAATCCCTCATTAGAGAAGAAGCCCCTCGCCTCTCCCCTTGCCCCTCCCTACACACACACACACACACACACACACACACACACACACACACACACACACACACACACACACACACACACACACACACACACACACACACACACACACACACACACACACACACACACACACACACACACACACACACACCCAATTACCTCCATTTAGGTACATCAGATATCCTTGAAGACATCAGGCTTGATACGTGTCATACGTGTCATTTAAAGGCCACTCTCAGCCCTCTCTCTTTCTATCTCATTCTCTCCATTTCTCTCTTTCTGGAAAAGCCCCAGAAAGGGTTCCATTAACTTCTTTGGGACTGGGGGGCAGTATTGAGTAGCTTGGATAATAAGGTGCCCAGAGTAAACTGCCTGCTACTCAGGCCCAAAAGCTAGAATATGCATATTATTATTAGTATTGGATAGAAAACACTCAGAAGTTTCTAAAAATGATGTCTGTGAGTATAACAGAACCCATATGGCAGGCAAAAACCTGAGAAAGAAATCCACCCAGGAAGTGGGAAATCTGAGGTTTGTAGTTTTTCAACTCAGCCTCAGCCTCCAGGTACAGGGTGATATTAGTTATGTTTCACTTCCCAATGCTTCCACTAGATGTCAACAGTATTCAGAACCTTTTTTGAGGATTCTACTCTAAAGGAGGGGCTCGTAAGGGCTCTTTGAGTGAGTGGTCTGGCAGAGTGCCACAGCCTCGGTCTGGTGCGCTGACGTGAAAGGTAGCTACGTTCCACTTCATTTGTACAGACAAAGGAATTGTCCGGTTGGAACATTAATTAAATGTTCCTGTTTTCCAAAAATATTATTTTTGTAGGCGAAATAGCTCCCGTTTCTTCACCATGCTTGGCTGGGAAATCAACCGAAAAATGCTACAACTATAACGCCAAACTTTTTCAAAATTAGCTACATAATATCGACAGAAACACGGCAAACGTTGTTTAGGATCCATCCTCAAGATGTTTTTAACAAATATATGGTTTGGTTGGTTTCTCATAAGAAGCGATTGGAAAAATGGCTACTTCAGTATTTTACGCACAGGTTTTCTGCGGGAGACACCATGTGACCACATGCCATATATGGTCCCTTACAGCCATTCTTCAAGGGAAATGCCTAAAAAGACGTCACAATGCTGTAGACACCTTGGGTAAAACGTGGAAAACGTAAGCGCATTCGTAGATCATTCACAGCCATATAAGTAGTCATTGGCATGAGGCGGTTTCAAAAAATGTGGCACTTCCTGGTTGGATTTTATCAGGGTTTCGTCTGTAACTTCAGTTCTGTGGCACTCACAGACCATATCTTTGCAGTTTTGGAAACGTCAGAGTATTGTCTTTCCAAAGCTGTCAATTATATGCATAGTCGAGCATCTTTTCGTGACAAAATATCTTGTTTAAAACGGGAACGTTTTTTATCCAAAAATGTAAATAGCGCCCCCTAAATCCAACTGGTTAAGGAGAAGTTTATCTATAATTCCATGCATAACACTTGTATCTTTTATCAATGTTTATTATGAGTATTTCTGTAATTTGATGTGGCTCTCTGCACTTTCACCAGATGTTTGTTTGAGACAATGCATTTCTGATCATAACACACCTGTCACGCCCTGACCTTAGAGCTTTTTATGCCTCTATTTTGGTTTGGTCAGGGTGTGATTTGGGTGGGCATTCTGTTCCTTTTTCTATGGTTTTGTATTTCTTTGTTTCTCAATCAGGGACAGCTGTCTATCGTTGTCTCTGATTGGGAACAATTCTTAGGTGGCTTTTTCCCACAGGGTTTTTGTGGGTAGTTAATTTCTGTTTCGTGTTTGCACCATACAGGACTGTTTCAATTATTCTCTTTGTTATTTTTGTAATAGTGTTCAGTTTTAATAAAAGAAAGCATGAACACTTACCACGCTGCGCTTTGGTCCGATGATTCCTCATCTTCCGACGACTAATATTGTTACAACACCAATTTCAAATGAGGTTTTTGGACATAAAGATTAACTTTATCGAACAAAACACACATTTATTGTATAACATGAAGTCCTGTGAGTGCCGTCTGATGAAGATCATCAAAGGTTAGTGATTAATTGAATCGCTATTTCTGACTTTTGTGAGCCCTCTCCTTGGCTGGAAAATGTCTGTATGGTTTTCTGTGACTAGGTGCTGACCTAACAATCGCTTGGTGTGCTTTCGCCGTAAAGCCTATTTGAAATCGGACACTGTGGCTGGATTTACAAGAAGTTTATCTTTAAAATTGTGCATAATACTTGTATGTTTGAGGAATTTTAATTATGGGGTTTCTGTTGTAACTAACATAATTCTACCCTGTCTGATGAAGAATGTTTATATATAGGCAAAGAGGAAGTGTGACAGACAACTTGTGACCACAGTGAAACTAACAACAGTAAAGATGTCTGGTCCCCAACCAGGGAGGGGAGAAACCATTGGGCTTGCAGTAGATTGTATAACATGTGGTAGCATATGAGAAGCAATATGTATGTGTTGGAATGGAATTGAAAAGCAGCTTTGTCATTGTCTTAGAGGAGGAGGGACATTTATGACATTTATGACAAAATGAGAGGTATATAAACCAATGTACATGAAATGATTGGCAGAGCTCTCGAGAATAAACGCTACTGGCTAATTTAGTGGCTGGTCTCTGTCCATTTTATGCAAATAAGAACCTTACAAATTCTTAGAAACAGACAGTGTTTTAATTGAATTGGTTAATGAACACATAGTTACTAAATTCATCTAACAATATACTATTCACACACACACACGAATACAGAAATACATCGAGAGATACAAGGACATACATGTGCTCCTCGACACCTTTAGAAACCAGAGTAGACCCTTATAGAATATAGAAATGTAGATACCTGACTACCCACTATATAACACACATACACTTGGTGTGGAGGAGACTGAGTCGGAGTGCCATGCAGAATATTAATGAGTCATCAGAGATGAACGTGTCACTATGTCAATAAGGAGAGAGACAGGGGGCAGCAGCGCAGTTTGTGAGAGATGGACTCAACCCATTCAATCTCTAACCCTCTTCCTTCTTTTTCGTCCTCCCAAGATCTACTCACTCAATAAGTCACAGTCAATGTTGGTGTTTTGGAAAGAAATCTCTGCCTGGAGAGAAATCCAAAATTGCCCATTTCACACTATCGGGCCGACTCCCTCGGTATTGTACTTTGTGGTACTGGTTTGGATATGTTCTGTTCCCTTTGTCCTTTCGCGCACGGTTCCAGGAACTATGGTGGATGCCCAACCAAGTCAACTCAGTATGGCTCAGCTTGGCTCGGTAGTGTGAAAAGGGTTCACATACCAGCATCCATTCTCATCGTCATGGCAATTACCCTTGTCAGCTTTGTAGACTGTCACCGACAGGATTTGTTGGATGAAGTACATCTTCCACACAATTAGTGTAGGTCCCTCTCTCAGGCTCTCTTTATTTCTCTCTTTGGAAACATATGTCCTTGAACCAGCGTTAAGGTCATTCGGACCCTATTCAAACCCTTTATATCTAAGCAGAGACAGGGAGAGAGAGTGTGATGTAAACAATGCATTTAAAAAATATATTTTATTTAACTAGGCAAGTCAGTTAAGAACAAATTCTTATTTACAATGACGGCCTACCCTGGCCAAATCCAGATGATGCTGGGCCAATTGTGCACCACCCTATGGGAATCCCAATCTCGTGTGTGTGTGTGTGTGTGTGTGTGTGTGTGTGTGTGTGTGTGTGTGTGTGTGTGTGTGTGTGTGTGTGTGTGTGTGTGTGTGTGTGTGTGTGTGTGTGTGTGTGTGTGTGTGTGTGTGTGTGTGTGTGTGTGTGTGTGTGTGAGAGAGACTCTCCTGCCCCTCGGCTATTGGAGCCGCATTGATTGGCTGATATAATTCCGTTCTGATTTGGTTCGACCAATCAATGGTTGACTTCCATTAAGCTGAGAGGAAAAGGAGTCGGAATTCTCTGCTCTTCTTGATGGGAGTTTTTCACACTTAACTTCAGGAGGACAAATGGTTTGGCTCTACCTCAAGCTATATGTCAGTTCCTAGCGGGCAAAATTGGGCATGGGACGTCATAATAATGTTATTTACTGTTTATAAACTAGTTTCCTGGTTGTAGAAACGTGATATTACAACCACAAAAAAAACGTAATTCAATCAGTAGACAACCATGTCGTCAGAAAATACAGCTAGAATAACGTTGTTGCGACTAGTTTTGAAACCAGCTGACTGGTTACTTCTCTATCAGGTAACAATGGAAATTAAAGGTGTAAATACCAATCCACTACAATGTCATATAATTGTCAAAGACACTGCCTGTTCAAACATTCTTACTGACGATGATTAAAAGGAAAAGCAGCAATTCATATAGAAGATTATATTACATATATCCATTTGTCATGGAATTATCAGAATTTGTTGGTAACATTTGAAAGATGTTTAATATTCATCAAATGTGTGTAAGTTACTTCTCATAAGAATGCATTTTGTTGTACTATAGGGGTGGCCATTGGCAGTTATCTGTTCTATATCAGGACTAAGTTGCATGGGCCACAGAGAGGGGAGAGGTCCAAGTGTTATCATGTGTAAACATATCTTTTACTCCCTACCTTTCCCATTCTGGGGAAAGAAGGGTTGCAGTGTCTGGAATCATTCTATGCTCCCTCTTATGTTGTTTCTATCTTAACCTATAGCCTCATTCTCCTCTCCGTGAGTTTGTCCAGGAGTTTGTATTTAGAGTGGGTTGTATCTAAATGACAATTTGATATATGCCCGTTGATATGGAGGAATTGGTTTATGGTTCTGGGGTTTGGGAAAGGAGACAAAGCTGAACGATGAATTATGTCTATGCTGTCTGACTATGTGTGTCTTTGCTATTAAAAGGAACTCAGTTGCATTGTAAGAGGACTCTCAGAAAATTCACTAGGAGACACTGAATTTATCTGAGAGTCACAGGATTGTGATAAGAGCTCATACAATTAAAGATGGACTTTTATAACTAACTCTGACGTGTGTGTGTGTGGTTTGCTCCCATGATTTGGTAAATAGAGGAAATTTCCACGACACAGTGGAGGCTCGTCAGAAGAGGAAGTGGAGGACCATCCTCCTCAGTGAACTTCACAAAAATAAAAAGTGAAACTATAGATACAACTATACTTAATATACTCATGTTACCAAATAATTGATTAAAACTGTTTTGCAATGAAGGTATACAGTAGCCTCAACAGCACTCTGTTAGCACCATATTGTAGCTGGAAGACAGCTAGTTTCTGTCCTCCTCTCGGTACATTGACTTCAATACAAAACGAAGGAGGCTCATGGTTCTCGTCTCCTTCCATAGACTTACACAGTAATTATGACAACTTCGGGAGGACGTCCTCCAACCTATCAGAGCTCTTGCAGAATGAAATTACATTTTGTCCACACAACGAAGGATCAGAGAATGAATCTAGTACTGAAAGCATAAGCTACAACTAGCTAACACTGCAGTGTATAAAATGTGGTGAGTAGTTGACTAAAATAGAGAGAAAGACAATAGTTTAACAGACTTTGACAAATTCATTTCTTTAAAAAATGAAGGAGAAGCAAGAGGGAGAGCTAGCTATATTTCATTGTATTTTTTCCACTTTCACTTACTTAGATAGCTAGCTAGTTTAGCCTACTCAAACACCCGGCTCAAACAGATAAGGATGCTAAATTAGCTAGCTGGCTATGGCTATCCAACACTGGAACTCTTCCAAGGCAAGCCGTTGGTTGTATTAATTCAGTGCCACCAGGGCAAGCTGGTAACTGATAAAGTGCAGAAGCAAACGGAACAAAACGGGGATAAACATACTTAAATTTGTCCAATAGAAACTCTTGTTTGCAACTGTTGGACTAATGATTACAACCTAGATCAGCTAGATGCAGGCAAGAGTGTGCAAGGCAGCATTAAATGTGTCACTGTCTGTCACTTTGATTACTAAAGATTCTCTCGACCTGTGCACCTACATTGTAAACATTAATTCATAGGCTAGGTTGTAGCAACCTCATGATGGGTATAGGGACATTTGAGTATCGTGTAGTACCCTAAATCTATCGATGTTACATTGAGCTGGGTGAATGGAATATGAATGAGTCATTCAGTATGCTGTAACATAAATAAGGACATGCTCATAAAAAAAGCTATACACTACCATTCAAAAGTTTAGGGTCACTTAGAAATGTTATTGTTTTTGAAAGAAAAGCACGTTTTGTCCATTAAAATAACATCAAATTGATCATAAATACAGTGTAGACATTGTTAATGTTGTAAATGACTACTGAAACTGGAATATCTACATAGGCGTACAGGCCAATTATCAGCAACCGTCACTCCTGTGTTCCAATGGCACGTTTTGTTAGTTAATCCAAGTTTATAATTTTAAAAGACTAATTGATCATTAGAAAACCCTTTTGCAATTATGGTAACACAGCTGAAAATGGTTGTGCTGATTAAGAAGCGATAAAACTGGCCTTCTTTAGACTAGTTGAGTATCTGGAGCATCAGCATTTGTGAGTTAGATTACAGGCTCAAAATGTCCAGAAACAAAGACTTTCTTCTGAAACTTGTCAGTCTATTCTTGTTCTGAGAAATGAAGGCTATTCCATGTGAGAAATTGCCAAGAAACTGAAGATCTCGTACAACGCTGTGTACTACTCCCTTCACAGAACAGCACAAACTGGCCCTAACCAGAATAGAAAGAGGAGTGGGAGGCCCCAGTGCACAACTGAGCAAGATGACAAGTACATTAGAGTGTCACACGCACAAGCGCATACACACACTATAAACACACATACACAAATGCACTGTAAAAACACACACAAACACACACACACACACCCCATTCCTCAAACACATGTCTCAGACACAACTCTTCATCCTCTGCTTAACTTAGCCATCAGTTTTCTAATATCACCTCGTTGATAATAAGACAAGTGGTGGGGCGGGGGGCCTGGTGTATTTATAGACTCCTGGAGGGCGAGAGGGATCATCAGAAGCCAAATCATCTGTCCTGGGAACCCGCCTTGGGGCCAAACACAGATGAGAGAAACACTGCACCCCAGAGAACCAGAGAGCAACAAATCACTAATACACCAAATATGAGACATGGGGATTGGTGCGAAAGAGAGAGAAAGGATGAGATAGTGCATGCTGCTGCACAGTAACAAAAGAGAACAGACAATATAGCTTATAGTAGATGAACACCAAATATGAGACACGGATTGGATGTTGCTGCTACGCACACAGCAATGGAGAATGGATGGAACATAGCCTTTAGTTAGTAGGTGAACATCAAATGCTGGTATGAGACATGGAGGATTGACAGAAGAGAGAGATAGACTCTGCAGTGACCAGCAATAGAGAATGGATGAAACCGAATAGACATACGTCCAATATGAACCATGGGCACTGGGGATAGCATGGAAAGTAGAAGTCGGTACACACACATAAAGAATGGGACATAGCCTAGCCGTAGATTGCAGTTATACAATGGTGAATGGGAGATGGGGGAATAAGCATATTGAATCGAAACTAAATACAAAGTCTGTGTCCTAAATAGCACCCGATTCCCTACATACTGTAGTGTACTATTTTTGACAAGTGCACAATACTGAGAACAGAGTGCCATTTGGGATGCAGACAAAGACAATAGCACATAATGTGAACCATGGGGGGCTGGTGAGAATGCAGTGAATTGAAACCCCACTCGACGTGACATGCCATACTACGCAATTCAATGTGACAACCTTCAACTTGACGTAAGTACAGTATGTGACGAGACTCGATGTGACACTAACACAGGCTGTGACGGATCTGTGTTCAAATAACACCGAATGGAATGGACTGTTTCCCAACCGTCAACCAATGCTCAATGTGACATCACTCAACCTTGTGACCCTAACAATTGAGGCCCTAACCGGTGAGGCTGTACTATACGGCAGACTTAGTGATTTGGAGGCTCCAGACAGGCCAGTCTGAGGCACCCTCTGCCCCTCCAAATGCGTGGACAAAATGTTTCAATGGGCTATATATTAAAGACGTAATTTAACTGTAAAAATGTATTACCTTTTAATGTGCCATAAACCAAACCAGTCATTGTTAGATTATCTTCACACGTTCATCCCAAAATGATTCCAGCATCCAAACAGTGCACTGTGCACCAGCCAACAAAGATCCATTTGCAAGTGGAGAAACTCTCACCAGAGAAAGCATCCGAGCGAACGGAACAGCGCCCCTCTGTCTTACTATCTGTAGCCCATGTATCTGATGCTGACGTGCCATCCGCTTCTTCACCAGACAGCATCAGACACATGGGCTACACACACATGTCCTCTGCCTCAACGACCATGGCAGGATTATCAGCAGCACCTGTCTTTTTCCAAAATAAATGCGGGTTTCTACTTAGCTAGCCTCAATGAGAACCAGGTCTCCCTAAGAAGGTAAGCCTTGGAAAGTTCATGGCAGAAAACTAGCTAAATAGGGGTGAAGACCCGGTGTGAATCGGTTTTGCCTCGCTAAACGTCAAACCAATCGAATGGCTTGCTTGGGCGGAGCTCCAATAGCGCTCACCAGGTTAGTGTCATCGTGCTACAGTGTGTCACAGTCTATAGTGAGGGTGGCAGGGAAATCGAAGGAGAATCATTTTTTTGGTGTATGTCAATTTTATGAATAGAGCACACTTCTGACAACACAGAATTAAGATATTTTTTGTTGTTGTTGATGAAACATAATATGCTATTAGCCCATAGAAACACATTGAATAACAGATTCAGATATAAAATAACAGGAAGTCCAACATTTGATCAAAATAAAGTATGTTTTGAAGTGTCTGTCTCATATCTGAGATATACATGTATAGTGATGTTTTTATTACCATGGAATTACCTGTATACCTTTGACGTGGAAATGCCCTATTCACTTCCATTCATTTTTCGTCCCGGCACCGGGTTACCTTCATACGAGTCCCATAGAGCAGAACAGAGAACACGGTTGTGTTTGTGAGAGTCTCCTCTTTCATTTACATTACATTACATTTAAGTCATTTAGCAGACGCTCTTATCCAGAGCGACTTACAAATTGGTGCATTCACCTTATGACATCCAGTGGAACAGTCACTTTACAATAGTGCATCTAAATCTTAAAGGGGGGGGGGGGATACTTATCCTATCCTCTTTCCATAGAGGGGTCATAATAACATATTAATTTGTAGGGCAAGCCGAATCTACAGACGTTTTCGTGAGAAAACCGATTTTCAAGATATCTCCTGGTCTGACAAACACCAGCAGATGCGGTAAGCCAACATATTTATTTATTTTTTAGGCCCAGCTCATGAGGCCCCTTTATGATGTGAGGCCTGAGTCAATTGCTTCTTCTTCCTAATGGTAAGTCCGCCAGTGACTATACTATACAATTCTATACTATATAGAAACCCCCAATGAGCGGAGAGATAGACTGAGAATGGGCAGAGGTTGACCTTAACTATAGAAGCCAACCCAGGTGAGGATGACGAGAAGAGATGACTGTGAGGGAGAAAGATGTGTGTGTATACTAAAGCAGAGCAGATGAAGTCACGTCCAGTACCAGACTGCAGCCGTACCCGGGGGCAAGAAAGGACAAGCCTCTCTCACACAGGGCTCCTCAGGTTAGCAGCAGGGTATTCACCACCACAACCAGCAGTCACTCCCCGCAAACAAACAATAACAGGCTTAGCCAACACTGCTCCTCGCTACCTGCTGCTGAGCCATAGTGATGAAGGGAAACATGCACCGCCTGCCACAACAACCTCACACACATACATTGCATAGACGTACATACATAAATGCATGTACATGCTCTAATGTATGCACGGAGGAGAGAGTGCCTTGCTAGATAAGAATCACAGTTTGCTTCACACACACACACACACACACACACACACACACACACACACACACACACACACACACACACACACACACACACACACACACACACACACACACACACACACACACACACACACACACACACACACACACACACACACACACACACACACACACACACACACACACACTAAGTTGAAGCTGGAAGAGAGCCAGAGAGTATCCTGTCATGTTGCAGTGTTCATGGGTGACACTGTATACTGTGTCTGTGTGTATGTATCATGGGCGTGCACATGTGTGTGACAGAGAAAGAAATAAGGCACACAGACACACTATCTTCTCAACTCTCACCATAGCATACAGTAACATACCACTATAGTCTCACAACGGTAAAGGGCAAACTTTCTCATGCCATTAGACAATCCGAATCCCAACCACCCTTCCATCCACCCCAACCTGGGCTTTTACCGTCTGCAATCACAGTCTAACAATGGACACAATTGTGTTATGCCAACACCCTGGCATCCAAACCAGAGTTTGACTTGACTGGTCAGATGAGAAAGATAGCCATTAAAGCATGAAATTGGGATGCATCTGGCCAGTCTGTACTCACAGGCATTGGTGACAGCAAAGCTGTTGGCCGTCTCGATGTTGTCCACATGAGGCACCAGGTTGAAGGGGGCCTCGGACGCGTTGGGACTGGTATTGTGCAGAAAGATGGCCAGGCGAAATGCTGTGTATTCCTGATCCGTGTTTCTGATGAACAGGCCACCTGCAGAGAGAGGGAGAAAGGGAGATAGGGATGAGAGAGAGGTATTTATTATTATAGGTATTATATATATACAGTAAATATTTTTTAAATCCTTTTATCGCGTTTAGCTATAAATACATAGCGAAATGAAATGCAGGGAGAGAGAGAGACAGCGAGAGAGAGCGATGGATGGATGGATGGATGGATGGATGGATGGATGGATGGATGGATGGATGGGTGGGTGGATGGATGGAGAGCGAGAGAGTGAGTGAGCAATGGGATGTCAGACACTGAGCATACAGTAAATGCTTTGATGAAAAACAAGAGCCACAGCCAATAACCTTAACACATTGTCCCTCCCAAAGGACCCTGCCTGGAAATCGTAAAAGGTCAACCAAGCTTGAAAAGACATGTGGCCCATTGGAATATACCATTAAAACACACCACACATCTATTAAGTTCAAAATTACTATTCGACAGAGGAATATCATTCGACCCCGAATTATTTGCGTTCAGCATGATTTGTTCGGATGTGCTTGAGCTATAAATAAGCCAATTGATCGACTCAGCAGTAATATTAACGCACTGGATTTACTGTTCCTTTTTGGGCCACGGCCAACACCATAAGTTAAAGGCCAAAAGACCGAGGGCACTTGACACTAGCAGAGATCCCTCCACGGCGCAGCTTTTAGGCTACATATAGTCCGTGCTTTCGCTGGGTTCGGACGGAGGCTCTAGATTGAATAAACGCGCTCCTCGTGTTTTCTCAGTGGCAAAGAACCTAGCCAGCAACATATGAAACAGTATGACCATGACAAACGGGTTTATGCTAAAGCAGAACGGAGTCTTCTGAATGTAACAGGGGTGAGTGTGCACTCTGCAGCAGGGCAACACACACTTTGAGAGAATTCCTGCTGCTGATCCATTCGCTCCGACCAAGCGAAGCATCCAGTCATTGCTCGGAGCACTAGGCTACTGCTGCAGTGGGGCTTTGAAAGGACACCGAATGCTGAGGACCGCACTGGAACAGTTATGTATGACCATATATGCATGTTTCCCTCCTGCACATACGAGACGTACGAGACAAAACATTGAATCAACTAGGAACAAATTGAAATTGTAATGTTAATACAGTAATAGGTTTCTCAGTAAATTTCTCAGTCAATTCTACTTTGCAATGTCAATGTTATGTGATCATGAATGATGAACAAGTAGCCAATTTCATAACAAGGTCACATAAATTATAATGAAAACAAGACCTTATTCACCACTTCATAACCCGATTGGCAAATGTCCATGCCCTTTTAATTGTCCAGCACTGCTGTAGGCTACACTTACCGATCTGTACACTGCTTGGGAAAGCCCCCATTGTGAGTCCCCGAAAGACAGACAATATCAATAGAAACTGGTCACAAGAAATCCTCATTTTGTTTTGGTTAAAAACTGATAAGAGACATTGAAGAGGATGACAGTCGGGGGAAAAACAAGACGAAAAGAAAAAGAGGCTCCGTTCATTAGCAATCCATTATGGGTTGAATCTTCCCCCGCAGTGCCGGCGGACGCTGGTACATACGGCTGTTGGGCAGTAGAGACGTTACACACAAGATGAGGGGAGCTTGCCAGTGGTGGGCTGCCTGCATGGAGAGCGGAATCACACATGCGCTTTCTCTCGAGCCTGTCTCCCTCTCTGCTGTCGTTCTCTCCTCCCGCACATGTTCCCTCAACGCCACCCTGTTACTCGTTGAGAAGAAGTGTCCTATTCTATAAACAGGTTAGCGTTTTGTTCTGGAGGCAGCTTTGCAGAGTGGTCACTAGTGGGCACAGTCATAAGTCATAAAATCTTATTTAAAATCTAACCCTAACCTTAACTACACAGTTAACCCCAATGCCTAACCCTAAACTTAAATATAACCCTAACCTTAACTACACAGTTAACCCTAATGCCTAACCCTAAACTCAAATCTAACCCCAACCTTAACTACACCCTAAAGCCTAACCCTAAACTTAAATTAAGACCAAAAGCTCATTTTAGTTTTCATGAATTTGTACAATATATCAAATTTTGACTTTGCAGATGACCTAAGTGAAAATCACTCAGTTCATTGTCCAGGACAAAACTCATGGCAATAAACGTCAACCTACATTATATTATACCAGTTGTGGTATAAGGAGAACCATTGAATTTCAGCACACTTATATAATTTGCCTATCTATGACACAGCAGAATGTTTGAGGCTCTGATATTGTGGCATAATATGAATGTCATCTATTCATTACCACTGCTCAAAGAAATAAAGGGAACACTAAAATAAACATCCTAGATCTGAATGAATGAAATATTCTTATTAAATACTTTTTTCTTTACATAGTTGAATGTGCTGACAACAAAATCACACAAAATGATCAATGGAAATCAAATGTATCAACCCATGGAGGTCTGGATTTGGAGTCACACTCAAAATTAAAGTGGAAAGCCACACTACAGGCTGATCCAACTTTGATGTAATCTCCTTAAAACAAGTCAAAATGAGGCTCGGTAGTGTGTGTGGCCTCCACATGCCTGTATGACCTCCCTACAATACCTGGGTATGCTCCTGATGAGGTGGTGGATGGTCTCCTGAGGGATCTCCTCCCAGACCCTGGACTAAAGCATCCGCCAACTCCTGGACAGCCTGTGGTGCAACGTGGCGTTGGTGGATGGAGAGACATGATGTCCCAGATGTGCTCAATTGGATTCAGGTCTGGGGAACGGGCGGGCCAGTCCATAGCATCAATGCCTTAGTCAAACATAGTCAACTGCCATAGTCAACTTAGTGTATGTAAACTTCTGACCCGCTGGAATTGTGATACAGTGAAATAATCTGTCTGTATACAAGTGTTGGAAAAATGATTTGTGTCATGCACAAAGTAGATGACCTAACCGACTTGCGAAAACTGTAGTTTGTTAACGAGAAATTTATGGAGCGGTTGAAAAACTTGTTTTAATGACTCCAACCTAAGTGTATGTAAACATCCAACGTCAACTGTATGTGTCAGTGAGCGAATCTGCGCATTCCACTTAGGAAATAAAAATGTATCTTGTAAGATATTATATGATGTTGTTGTGAATAAAGGAAGTGTGGCAATTGAGTGCCCTCGTGGTGACCTCAGCTATAATAGTGAGAAAAATACACTACATGACCAAAAATATGTGGACACCTGCTCGTCGAACATCTCATTCCAAAATCATGGGAATTAATATAAAGTTGGTCCCCCTTTCAATCAATCACATTTACAATGCCCTTTTTACATCAGCCGATGTCACAAAGTGCTATACAGAAACCCAGCCTAAAACCCCAAACAGCAAGCAATGCAGATGTAGAAGCACGGTGGCTAGGAAAAACTCACTAGAATGGCAGGAACCTAGAAAGAAACCTAGAGAGGAAACCGGCTCTGAAGGGTAGCCAGTCCTCTTCCGGCTGTGCCGGGTTGAGATTATTTTGCCGCTATAACAGCCTCCACTCACTCTTTTGGGAAGGCTTTCCACTAGATGCTGTAACATTGCTGCGAGAACTTGTTTCCATTCAGCCAAAATAGCATTAGTGAGGTTGGGCACTGATATTGGGCGATTAAGCTTGGCTCGCAGTCAGCATTCCAGTTCATCCCAAAGATGTTCGATAGGGTTGAGGTCAGGGCTCTGTGCAGGCCGGTCAAGTTCATCCACAACGATCTTGCAAAAACATTTCTGTAAGGACCTCGCTTTGTGCACCTCGCTTTGTGCATTGTCATGCTTAAACAGGAAAAGGCATTCCCCAAACTTTTGCCACAAAATTGGAAGTATAGAATCATCTAGACTGTCATTGTATGCTGTAGAGTTAAAGTTTCCCTTCAATGGAACTAAGGGACCTAGCCGAAACCATGAAAAACAGCTCCAGACCATTATTCCTCCTCCACCAAATGTTACAGTTGGCACTATGCATTGGGGCAGGTAGTGTTCTCCTGGCATCCACCAAACCTAGATTTGTCCGTTGGATTGCCAGATGGTGAAGCATGATTCAGCACTCCAGAGTACGCATTTCCACTACTTGAGTCCAATTACGGCAAGCTTTACACTGCTCCAGCCGATGCTTGGCATTGCACATGGTGATCTTAGGCTTGTGTGTGGCTGCTTGGCCATGGAAACCCATTACATGAAGCTCCCGACTAACAGTTATTGTGCTGACATTGCTTCCAAGTTTGGAACTCCTGAATGCACTAACTTGAAGGGGTGTCCACATACTTTTGGATAAATGTATATGTGTATATGCCAGCGTTGTTGTTGTCCTTCACCTCACATTTTGCTGATTTGAGATTTGTATTTGCATCGCTATACAAAGGACTAGGCCATCTCACATTCAATACAAACCTTGCTTCGGTAGGCCTATTCACTATTCATGTATTTTCTTTAGCTTTCTTCATTGCAAGGTAAATAGCAGGTTTTAGGCCTACCCACAGGACTATTAAGGACCTGCACGCAGAAGACAAACCCGCACAGACGCAGGAAGGCAATCTTAACAGTATAAAAGGCAAACTATAAATTGATTTTGCTTTTGTCAATATGCTAATGAGAAACAACTTTGATCACCCTCACTTTTGCTCGCGCTCCAATGGATTTAATTAAGACGTTTATGTAGCCTATGCAGATTGCACACTCCTAATTGCCATGCTCGAGCTGCCCTTGCTACAAGGAATGATAGCGATATTAGATCGGAGAGACAGATCAGAATGTGATATTGCAGCAACGTATACAGTATGTCAGCAGCACTATCGGTCCTTCCAACGTTTTCAACCAGACAAAAATGACGTAGGGCGGGGGCGCTGTGCTGTAGGTTAGGCTGCTGTCCAGGGTGCTGAAACTAATAGACAGATAAAGCTTACTGTGTTTGGGCTGTTGTCCATGGTGCTGAAAGAAACGTCTGTCCACTGTACTGAAAGTATATATAGCCCTCAAATAAACCAACCTTTATACTACTGTTAAATAAAGGTAAAATATATATTTTTAATACTGTACATATAGGAAGTGCAAAACCAGGGCTCTGTGGGTTAGGTCGCTGTCCATGGTGCTGAAATTAAACTAAACTGTCAGTCTGCAGTACTGAAACTAGCGTGCTGACAAACGGAACTTTACTAACTACTACAGTACTAGGAGGGGTGAAACAGTATGAACACACAATAACATAGGCAACTTATGAACATGTGGTGGTCTTGCTTTATAAACATGTGGTGGTCTTGCTTTATGAACATGTGGTGGTCTTGCTTTATGAACATGTGATGGTCTTGGAATGTTCGTCATTCAACAAATAACTTGAGGATTGAAACATGTTCAATTGATCAAGCCCTCTGTTATGGAACTAGGGATATCCTGTCGGTAAATAGCATCAGCAATTAACAAAATAACAAATGTACAAGAGAGAGAACATCTCCTGTCTGAGCTTGTTGGAGTAGGGTGAAGTTGTCTCTTGGGTCAGTTTGGAATTTACCCATTAATGGTTAATGTTAGGCTTGGGGGAGGGGAAGATGATCCCAGTGCCATTGCTGTTCTACACAGCTTTACATTGTACCACTGGTTACATATGTTACAGTATATAGGCCTGTGTTCAACATAATGTATCAAGTGAATAATACATTATATTTAGATTTGGTGTTTACCATCAAACATCACTTTTGAATGATGCGGGTGCATCGCGAAATTAATAAACTGTCTAGCAGGATAGCTAACGCTGATCTCGGGACCTTGACAAACTTAACAGTGAGTGAGTGATGACCATGAAAACACACATTACTTATGGCTATATTTATGTTCATCAAGTATATTATTCTTCTGGCTTTATTTAGCTCTATTTGTGATATTTTACTTTGCCTCGCTGGATTGCTAGGTGATCAATCCTCTGATGACATCTGAAAAAATGTAGACGACAAACATGTGATTATGTATTTGTTAACTTGCACAAGCTACATTTGAAGTCGCATACTGTACGATCCTATCCACTGCTAGCTAAACAGAGGTATCTGATGACGAACGTTGTGCGTTTCACGACGCTGCTGGGAAATGGGTCTTTAGGCATTCAGGATTGTGATTGCATTTTTTTCTATTACCCTACTTAATTATCATCACTTTAAACCTCACTACTTATACCTTTTTATTCTCATAGTCAGACTAGCCTCCTCTAGAAAAATACCAATGATAGGCCTACAATGATAACATATCTATAACGTTCCAAAAAACACAGTTCCTCTGGGACCATCAGTGTTGCCATATCTCAATCTGATACACCTGATACATATGTTACATTTCGTATAGTATGTATTCATTTGTGGATGTCCATCACCCATTTCATATGATATGTTATGAATTTGCAAAATGTAAATATGTTCCGAATATGCAACAAGATGTCACGACTTCCACCGAAGTCGGCTTCTCTCCTTGTTCGGGCGGCGTTCGGCAGTCGGTGTCACCGGTCTTCTAGCTATCGCCGCTCCACTTTTCATTGTTCCATGTGTTTTGTCTTGTTTCCCCGCACACCTGGTTCACATTCCCTAATCACACTACATATATGTTCCCCCCATGTCTTTGTGTGGAATATGTTTTGTGTGGCGAGCCAGGCTGGTTTTTCCCCAGGTACTGTGTTTAATCCGAAGTATGTTTAATTGTTAAATATTTGCTTCATTGTGACTGTTGTCGTGCTTTTCACTTTTGCCATTGGCTGGAGGTTTTTTGACGCAGTTGCGTCCGTCTGTTGTTGCTTCTGCCAAATAAAGTGTGCGCCTGATATCAACTCTGCTCACCTGCACCTGACTTCTATACCAGTAGCGCACAACCTGACAAACATACTATATGTTGCCAATTTGATAATGTATGTTACAAATTCTAGCTAGGTTGCTAACATTAGCTAGCTTAGGCTAGGTGTTAGGGTTAAGGTTAGGAGTTAGGTTAAAGGGTTAGGGTTAACGGAAGGGTTAGCTAACATGCTAAGTAGTTGCAAAATATCTAAAAAGTAGTGAGTATTTGAAAAGTTGCTAATTAGCTAAAATACTTACATTTGCAACCAACCGACTTTCAATTTTGTCTTAAGTAACCATCTGTCTTATGTAACCATACCAAACGTAACATATCATACACATTTGAGAGTCCTGGATTTACATATATTATGTTACGAGACCAGGCTGCAAATCTGCAGCATTCCAAAACACCATTCTCACAATATTTACCCATCTGGGCAAGACACATGATCTATTTATTTTGTATTTAAAAAATAACATTTAATAATTTAGCGGACACTCATCAAGAGCAACATACATTAGTGATTGCATACATTTTCATACTTTCTTCTACTGGTCCCTTGTGGGAATCAAGCCCACAACCCTGGTGTTTCAAGCACCATTCTCTACCAACTGAGACACACAGGGCACATCATGTAATATATTGTATATGTGGTATATACGGCCCTAGAAGTGGCTGAAAGTCCAAAAAGACAAAACAATTATGTAGATTAGACCTCATGATGATGTATGTCAGACTCCAGATGGGTTAAGTGTTAGGATCAGTCTTCTAGGCTGTCTCCTCTTTAAATTCAAATGTCATTTTTTTTCTCTGGAATTATTTTGAAAGGCCTTGTGTCTGTCTCTTTGGCAGCGAAACATCTCTCATGGCTGACATTATGTGACGTTTCATTATAGTCGAGTGGTTAGGCACCCTATCCTCGAGACCTATTTAGTGCATTATTTTTGACCAGATCCTATAGAAGCAGTCCACTATATAGGGAATAGTGTCTTTTGGGACACAAACTAAGAGAAAGGCTTGTCTGTCATAACCCCAAGTCATCGATTCAGACAAAGGTTGTGTCCAAAATGCCACCCTGCTCCCTATAAAGTGACTACTTTTGACCAGGATCCCCATAGGTTCTGGTCAAAAATAATGCACTATATAGGAAATAAGTCAGGGTGCCATTTGGGATGTAGACAAAATACCATTAGGACGAAAGCTAGCCACGCTGTTTGTGTCATTCAGCTCACACTGTCTTTTCCTCTTTACTGGGTGGAAGTCAGTGTGTGAGTGATTGAATGTGCCAAGACTTTGTGAATGAAAGTGTAGTTTGTGTAGCTGTGGGAGGCATAGGTTGGGGGGGGTCTATGTGTGTGTGTGTGTCAGTCTGCCATCATTACAGACTGATGGGTAGCCAGCGGTAGGTTTTTGGACTATCAGTGGTCCTTCTGTAGCTCAGTTGGTAGAGCATGGCGCTTGTAACGCCAGGGTAGTGGGTTCGATTCCTGGGACCACCCATACGTAGAATGTATGCACACATGACTGTAAGTCGCTTTGGATAAAAGCGTCTGCTAAATGGCATATATTATATTATCAAATGAATGACATGCATATTTAAATAAAAAAATATTGTAAGTCAGTTAAGAACACATTTTTATTTACAATGACTGGCTGATGACTGAATGAGTGTGCAGAATGCCTTGCAGAACCGGGACAAGAACTGAGGACCCCGGTCGGAGACCGTGTCCACCGGGAGTCCATGGATCCAGGAGATGTGCTACACCTTGAGCTGGGCCGTCTCTTTGGCAGATGGTAGCTTGGGAGAGGAATGAAATGGGCGGCTTTGGAAAACCGGTCCACTACTGTCAGGATGGCAGTGTTGCCATCAGACGGGGGGGGAGACCTGTAACAAAGTCCAGGGATATGTGAGACCAGGGACAGTGAGAGACCGGCAGTGGTTGAAGGAGACCAGACGGAGCTTTCCACTGGAGTCTTGTTCTGTGCACAGATTGTACAGTTGGCGACAAACGCGGAGACGTCTGGGACCATGGCAGGCCACCAAAAGCGTTGCCGCACAAAGGCCAGGGTCAGACAGGAGACTACTCCAGGACCGAGGGGAGGACAGCGTCAGGAACAAACATCCAGTTACACACCACCCCCCCCCCCCGAATTTCATCTGGGAACGCTGCGCCTAACGGACCTGTTTCCCTATTCCCCAGCTGAGTGCCGTCGCCAGGCACGAGGTGGGAAGGATGGTCTTGGGCTCTGAGTGTGTAGCCATGGGGCTATAGCGTCATGACAGTGCATCCGGCTTGATATTCTTGGATCCCGGTCTGTAGGAGACGGAGAAGTTAAACCGAGTGAAAACAGGTCCCATCTAGCTTGCCTGGAATTGAGACGCTTGGCGGTGTGGAGACATTCCAGGTTCTTGTGATCTGTCCACACAATGAACAGATGTTCAGCCCCCTCCAGGGATGTAACTTGTGGTTCAGTGCTGAACTCTGGGACAGGACAGCCCCCACTCCGACATCCAAAGCATCGGTCTCCACCACGAACTGACAGGACGGGTCAGGATGAACCAATATGGGAGCTGTGTGAAGTGGTGTTTGAGGTCCCGGAACGCCCTGTCAGCAGCTAGGGACCACGTGAATGGAACCTTGGGAGAGGTGAGTGCAGACAGGGGTGAAGCCAGGGTGCTGTAACCCCGGATAAAATGGCAATAAAAGTTGGTGAATTGCAGGAAATGTAGCAGCTGCACTCTGGACGTAGGCTGGGGCCAATCCACCACCACTCTCACCATCCCGGGATCCATCTGTACATTCCCTGCAACGATGATGTAACCAAGGAAGCAGATGGTGGAGCAATAGAATACACATTTCTCTGCTTTCCCAAAAAGCTGGTTCTCCAAGAGGCGCTGGAAGACCTATCGGACGTGGAGCACATCTTCTTGGGCTGAGTGGGAGAAAATTGAGGATGTTGTCGAGGTAGACGAAGACGAACTGGTTCAAGACGTCGCGAAGAACGTCACCAGGGCTTGACTGCTGGCCGTCTTCCACTCGTCCCCTTCCCATATCCGCACCAGGTGGTAGGTGTTCCGCAGGTCCAACTTGGAGAAAACGGTGGACTCCTGGAGCGGCTCGTAGGTTGAGGCAATGAGTGGTAGCGGGTAGCGGTTCTTCACCGTGATGTCATTGAGGCCCCGGTAGTCCATGCACGGGCGCAGGGTTTTGTCCTTCTCAACAAAGAAGAACCATGCGCCGGCGGGGGAGGCAGAAGGACGGATACACCCTGCAGCTAGTGAGTCCTCAATGTAGGTCTCCATAGCCTTGGTCTCCGGACCCGACAGAGATTACAGTCGTACCTGGGGTGGTGTGGTCGATCCCACAGTCATAGTGTTTGTGTGGAGGAAATTAAGTGGCCCAGGCCTTACTGAAAACCTCCAGGAGGATCTAGTACTCTAGATGTCATGTTTGTCATTTATTATCTTGTCTTGTCCCTGTGCTTCCCATGCTATTCGTTTCCCTCTGCTGGTCTTATTTGGTTCTTTCCCTCCTTCTAGCCCTCTCTCTCCCCCTCCCTCTCTCACTCTCTCGCTCTCTCTTCTCTCTATCGTTCCGTTCCTGCTCCCAGCTGTTCCTATTCCCCTAATCATCATTTAGTCTTCCCACACCTGTTCCCGATCCTTTCCCCTGATTAGAGTCCCTATTTATTCCTTTGTGTTCCGTTCCTGTCCCGTCGGTTCCTTGTATTGTATTCACCATGCTGTGATTGCGTTTCGCCCTGTCCTGTCGTGTTTTTGCTGTGATTGTGTATCGCCCTGTCCTGTCGTGTTTTTTGCCTTCATCAGATGCTGCGCGTGAGCAGGTGTCTGTCGACTACGGCCATGCGACCTGCAGTCTGTGGCCGCTTCTCCAGTTGTTTCCCTCTACAAGTCTAGAGGATTTCTGTTATTCCGTTTTGGACTTAAATAAACTCTGTTTCTGTTAAGTCGCTTTTGGGTCCTCTTTCACCTGCATGACAGAAGGAACCGACCAAGGAATGGACCCAGCGACTTCAGACGCTCGTTACACTGCCGTCGAGATCCAAGGAGCCATGCTCGGCAGACACGAGCAGGAATTGTCCGCTGCTCGCCATGCCGTGGAGAACCTGGCCGCTCAGGTTTCCGACCTCTCTGGACAGTTCCAGAGTCTACGTCTCGTGCCACCTGTTACTTCCTGGCCTGCCGAGCCTCCAGAACCTAGGGTTAATAACCCACCTTGCTACTCCGGGCAGCCCACTGAGTGCCGCTCCTTTCTCACGCAGTGTGAGATTGTGTTCTCTCTCCAACCCAACACATACTCTAGAGAGAGAGCTCGGGTTGCTTACGTCATTTCACTCCTTACTGGCCGGGCTCGAGAATGGGGCACAGCTATCTGGGAGGCAAGGGCTGATTGCTCTAACAAGTTCCAGAACTTTAAAGAGGAGATGATTCGGGTTTTTGACCGTTCAGTTTTTGGTGGGGAGGCTTCTAGGGCCCTGGCTTCCTTATGCCAAGGTGAACGGTCCATAACGGATTATTCCATTGAGTTTCGCACTCTTGCTGCCTCTAGTGAGTGGAACGAGCCGGCGCTGCTCGCTCGTTTTCTGGAGGGACTCCACGCAGTGGTTAAGGATGAGATTCTCTCCCGGGAGGTTCCTTCAGATGTGGACTCTTTGATTGCTCTCGCCATCCGCATAGAACAAACGGGTAGATCTTCGTCACCGGGCTCGTGGAAGAGAGCTCGCATCAACGGTGTTTCCCTGCTCCGCATCGCAATCATCTCCCTCCTCTGGCTTTGAGACTGAGCCCATGCAGCTGGGAGGGATTCGCATCTCGAATAAGGAGAGGGAACGGAGGATCACCAACCGCCTGTGCCTCTATTGCGGAGTTGCTGGACATTTTGTTAATTCATGTCCAGTAAGAGGCCAGAGCCCATCAGTAAGCGGAGGGCTACTGGTGAGCGCTACTACTCAGTCCTCTTCATCTAGATCTTGTACTACTATGTCGGTCCATCTACGCTGGACCGGTTCGGGTGCTACATGCAGTGCCTTGATTGACTCTGGGGCTGAGGGTTGTTTCATGGACGAAGCATGGGTTCGGAAACATAACATTCCTTTCAGACCGTTAGACAAGCCTACGCCCATGTTTGCCTTAGATGGTAGTCATCTTCCCAGTATCAAATTTGAGACACTACCTTTAACTCTCACAGTATCTGGTAACCACAGTGAGACTATTTCTTTTTGATTTTCCGTTCACCGTTTACACCTGTTGTTTTGGGTCATCCCTGGCTAGTATGTCATAATCCTTCTATTAATTGGTCTAGTAATTCTATCCTATCCTGGAACGTTTCTTGTCATGTGAAGTGTTTAATGTCTGCCATCCCTCCCGTTTCTTCTCTCCCTACTTCTCAGGAGGAACCTGGCGATTTGACAGGAGTGCCGGAGGAATATCATGATCTGCGCACGGTCTTCAGTCGGTCCCGAGCCAACTCCCTTCCTCCTCACCGGTCGTATGATTGTAGTATTGATCTCCTTCCAGGGACCACGCCTCCTCGAGGTAGACTATACTCTCTGTCGGCTCCCGAACGTAAGGCTCTCGAGGATTATTTGTCTGTGTCTCTTGACGCCGGTACCATAGTGCCTTCTTCTTCTCCGGCCGGGGCGGGGTTCTTTTTTGTTAAGAAGGACGGTACTCTGCGCCCCCTGCGTGGATTATCGAGGGCTGAATGACATAACGGTTAAGAATCGTTATCCGCTTCCCCTTATGTCATCAGCCTTCGAGATTCTGCAGGGAGCCAGGTGCTTTACTAAGTTGGACCTTCGTAACGCTTACCATCTCGTGCGCATCAGAGAGGGGGACGAGTGGAAAACGGCGTTTAACACTCCGTTAGGGCATTTTGAGTACCGGGTTCTGCCGTTCGGTCTCGCCAATGCGCCAGCTGTTTTTCAGGCATTAGTTAATGATGTTCTGAGAGACATGCTGAACATTTTTGTTTTTGTCTATCTTGACGATATCCTGATTTTTTCTCCGTCACTCGAGATTCATGTTCAGCACGTTCGACGTGTTCTACAGCGCCTTTTAGAGAATTGTCTCTACGTAAAGGCTGAGAAGTGCTCTTTTCATGTCTCCTCCGTTACTTTTCTCGGTTCCGTTATTTCCGCTGAAGGCATTCAGATGGATTCCGCTAAGGTCCAAGCTGTCAGTGATTGGCCCGTTCCAAGGTCACGTGTCGAGTTGCAGCGCTTTTTAGGTTTCGCTAATTTCTATCGGCGTTTCATTCGTAATTTCGGTCAAGTTGCTGCCCCTCTCACAGCTCTTACTTCTGTCAAGACGTGTTTTAAGTGGTCCGGTTCCGCCCAGGGAGCTTTTGATCTTCTAAAAGAACGTTTTACGTCCGCTCCTATCCTCGTTACTCCTGACGTCACTAGACAATTTATTGTCGAGGTTGACGCTTCAGAGGTAGGCGTGGGAGCCATTCTATCCCAGCGCTTCCAGTCTGACGATAAGGTTCATCCTTGCGCTTATTTTTCTCATCGCCTGTCGCCATCTGAGCGCAACTATGATGTGGGTAAGAACTGCTCGCCATCCGCTTAGCCCTAGGCGAATGGCGACAGTGGTTGGAGGGGGCGACCGTTCCTTTTGTCGTTTGGACAGACCATAAGAACCTTGAGTACATCCGTTCTGCCAAACGACTTAATGCCCGTCAAGCTCGTTGGGCGTTGTTTTTCGCTCGTTTCGAGTTTGTGATTTCTTACCGTCCGGGTAGCAAGAACACCAAGCCTGATGCCTTATCCCGTCTGTTTAGTTCTTCTGTGGCTTCTACTGATCTCGAGGGGATTCTTCCTTATGGGCGTGTTGTCGGGTTGACAGTCTGGGGAATTGAAAGACAGGTTAAGCAAGCACTCACGCACACTGCGTCGCCGCGCTTGTCCTAGTAACCTCCTTTTCGTTCCTGTTTCCACTCGTCTGGCTGTTCTTCAGTGGGCTCACTCTGCCAAGTTAGCTGGTCATCCCGGTGTTCGAGGCACTCTTGCGTCTATTCGCCAGCGCTTTTGGTGGCCGACTCAGGAGCGTGACACGCGCCGTTTCGTGGCTGCGTGTTCAGACTGCGCGCAGAAGAAGTCTGGTAATTTTTTTCTGCTTCTGCTCCTGGTCTTGCTGGGTCTCAGTCTGTTCCCTGCCATCGCATCTCTCCTGTTCTTGTCCCTGCCCTTGCTGTGTCTCAGTCTGTCCCTAGTTCTCATTTTTTTTAGAGTAGTACCCTAGTTTCCTTTTCATCGTTTTTCGTTACGGTCCTGAGGAGAGGAGTTGGGTTCTTTCTCGGGACGTCTGGACCGTTTGATCTATGATTTCCTCCGTTGCCGCCAGTGTTCCTCCTCGAGAGCGCCAGGAGGCGCTCGGTGAGTGGGGGGTACTGTCATGTTTGTCATTTATTATCTTGTCTTGTCCCTGTGCTTCCCATGCTATTCGTTTCCCTCTGCTGGTCTTATTTGGTTCTTTCCCTCCTTCTAGCCCTCTCTCTCCCCCTCCCTCTCTCACTCTCTCGCTCTCTCTTCTCTCTATCGTTCCGTTCCTGCTCCCAGCTGTTCCTATTCCCTAATCATCATTTAGTCTTCCCACACCTGTTCCCGATCCTTTCCCCTGATTAGAGTCCCTATTTATTCCTTTGTGTTCCGTTCCTGTCCCGTCGGTTCCTTGTATTGTATTCACCATGCTGTGATTGCGTTTCGCCCTGTCCTGTCGTGTTTTTGCTGTGATTGTGTATCGCCCTGTCCTGTCGTGTTTTTTGCCTTCATCAGATGCTGCGCGTGAGCAGGTGTCTGTCGACTACGGCCTGCGCCTACCCGAAGCGACCTGCAGTCTGTGGCCGCTTCTCCAGTTGTTTCCCCTCTACAAGTCTAGAGGATTTCTGTTATTCCGTTTTGGACTTAAATAAACTCTGTTTCTGTTAAGTCGCTTTTGGGTCCTCTTTCACCTGCATGACACTAGAATTGCGGAGAGATCCAGGGCAACTTTCGAGCCCACAAAAAATCGTCCCGGAGCAGGCTGGGCTGACTTTAGGCAATGGGCGTGGCAGAACAGGCTCCAGCCCATGATGGCACCAGCAGTCCAGTCTATGAGGAGACTGTGGCGCTGGAGCCAAGAGAATCTCAATACCACAGGAACCTGAGGAGACATAATTAGCATGAATTGGATTGCCTCGCTGTGGTTCCCTGACACTCATAGGTTGATGGGAGTGGTATTGTGGGTGACTCGGCCTATAGACCACCTGTCCAGTGAGCTAACGTCCATGGGAATGGAGAGGGGCTGTGTGGGGATGTCCAGCTCGGATGCCAGGGTAGTGTCCATAAATCTCTCATCGGCCTAAGAGTCAATGAGTACCTGGAGAGATTTTGACTAGTTCCCTGTTGAAGGAATTTAATTCCTCTGTTTTAATTCCCAATCAAAATGAAACACTCTGTCAATTCATAAGAATTTGTATGACCCTTATTTTATAAGAATGGACAGAGCCCCAGTCTTAAAAGTCAAGTAACAGCCTTTAATTCAAGATAGTACTGAGTTCATACACATTTTACCACAGGTTATAAACTGAAAATGACGTCAGCGTTTTCTAAATGTTCCGTCTCTTCTTGACACTGGTAGAAAGGCCCTATACTTCTCTCTCGGGGGAACCCGGGTAGCCTCGGGTCCTCTCAGCCACGGAGACGTCAGGGACTTCCAGGATGCCTCGGAGGCGAGGTGGAATTGGACCTCCTCTCCTTCCTACGTTCCTGTAGCGGCCCATCGATCTGGATGGTCAAGGCAGTAGTTCCCGGGCTGCTAGCTTGTCCTTCACTTCCTCTGATAATCCGTGCAGGAACGTGTCGAACAGTGATTTTGTGTTCCAAGCATTCTCAGCTGGCAACGTTTGGAAATCCCCTGCATAGTCTGCCAGACTGCGGGAGTCTTTCCGAAGCTGGAGTAACTTCCAGACAGCCTCTCTCCAGGACAATGGAGAATCGAAAACCTTCTTCACCTCCGCCTCAATCTCCTCCAGACTGAAGCATACAGCTGACTGTTGTTCCCACACGGCCGTAGCCCAGGTGTGATGAGGTACGCTATCTTCGAGCGGTCTGAGGGGAAGGAGGAGTTCTGCAGCTCGATGATGAGAGAACACTGCACGAGAAATGCATGAAAGGTTCCCGACTCTCCAGCGAAGCATTCCGGGGGAGGTAAGCGGGGTTCTCAGGAAACTGGTGTGGCTGGGGAGGCCTTGCCGCTAACATCTGGGTTACTGAGGGTCTGAGAAGTTACCGTCGTGGTAAGCTGCCTGACAGACAACCCGTGGAATTTCTCCAGCAATGTGTTCAACGCACATTCATGCCATTTGGCCAAGGTCAGGAACCCCTCCATAAGACCACGAAACAACTCCTTGTGCTTTCCAATGGTGGCTCCAGATGGGGGGGTAGGGGGGAGAAGGAGAGACAGAGAGAGAGAGTGTGACAGAGACAGAGAGAGAGGACTGTGCAATGGGGTTTCTGACATTAAGACTGAAAGAGAGATTGAGAGGAAGAGATACAGAGAGAGAAAGAAAGAGAGAGGGAGAGAGAGGTGGTGGGGGGAGTATTCGTTTGTCTCCCCTTGCATATAATGAATTTGCGATTGGATCAAATCTCCGATTGAATTGCTGAGGCGTGGAGAAGGACTTTTATTGATTTCAGAAGTGGGCCTGCAGATGGGTTGGAAATGGAAGTGAGGCTTTGGTGTTTTTGTCTTTATTCGTCTTTTCTCTCTATGCTGAAGGTTGGGCATTAAAGTCCCAGCCAACGTAATGTCTAGTTTAGTAAATCCATGTCTGTGAATTATTAAATTGTCTATATCTATGTCTATTGTCTAAAAAACACAATTCAATTAAAAATATATTTCTTAAGGAAATGGGATCAAGGCGAGGATGATGCATCCCAAATTGCACCTTATTCCCTATATAGTGCATGCACTACTTTCGACCAGGGCCTATGGGGCTCTAGACACTATAGGGAATATGTTGCCATTTGAGACGCATCCAGGAGACTTCTACTCTGCCAGGCTGACAAAGTCTCTTCCATGTCCTACTGCCAGGTAGGATAGGAAGGAGGGAGGGGAGAGGAGAGGAGATGGGCAGGGAGGAGAGGTGGTAAGGAAGGAGAGAAGAGGAGAGGAGGGTAGAGGAAGAGCGGAAGGGAGGGAAGAAAAGAGAATAAAATAAATAAATAAAAAGAAAGTAGAGAAAAGGTAAAACAACGGTCTCTGTGGGTGAACGATGCCCAACAGGAGCCATCCCTCTCCACAAATGTTTAACCCAGGTGCTGTGTGACTACACCCTACAATGGGGACTGCCACAGTGTCCTAAATACCAAAGACTCATATGGCACTCTAGGCTGTTGAACTAGATCACTAGAGGCAGTTTGTGTGTGTGTGCGTGCAAGTACACGTACATGTGTGTATTAGCAATATGTGCTCCTGCCGAGGGCTATTTCATTTCTCTCTCTCTCTGTAAGTAAAAAGTCATAGACTTTTGATAAATACCCTTTTCTTTTCCCCCTAACATGCCGTTAGCTCGGTAAACCGGGCCGGCCCGACAACATTTTTCTCAGAGTAAATTCATTTGTTTTCATTTCTACGTGGCCCCTGTTCTCCTCCGCCCCCTCCCCAGGTAGTGGCTTAATTCAAGTAGCCAGCTAAATCACTGGGGGGAGGATGGAGGAGTGGGGAGGAGGGGAGAATTTTTAGATGACACTTGAGGAGGAGGAGGAAGAAAGAGACATGAGACAAACTGATCGCTAAGTGGCCAGCATAGGGATATGTTGATTGACGTATAAGTTGGTGCGATACAGCAGAACCCCCCCCGCCCACCCCAATGGTATATGCCTTTACAGGCACCAATTGATTCATTGAACCGAACCCTCCACCCTGAAATGATTAGCTCCACTTCCCATGGCAACTGGGATGCCCCTTTGAAACACAAACGGAAATGATTACTTATTCCCTTCCCCTTCCTCTCTCATCTCCTCTCTCTGATTTCACTATCCCTCTGTCTCTCTCCTATCTCTCTGTATTTGCCCTCTTCCTTCTCTCCTCCCTCTCGCTCGTCTCTCTCCTCCCTCTCTCTGTGTATTTGCCCTCTCCTCCCGCTTTTGCCTCCCTCTCTCTCTTCTCTCTACTCTCTGTTATCTATTTCCCCTTAGTCTTCTTCTCTCATTAATATGGAATAACATGGAGTGCCTGCAATGCGCTTGGCTGCCTGTACTACAGTCCACTAGCAGAGAAGAGCTATAGATGATGGACTGGCTCTAAGCTCATTATACTCTGGTTGCGTCCCAAATTGCACCTTTCCCTATACAGTGCATTATCTTTGAACAGGGCCCACAGGGCTTTGGTGAAAAGTAGTGCACTATGTCGGGAATAGGGTGCCTTTTAGGACACAGCCTCTCTCTCGTTTAATGACAAGGGAGGGAGAATAATCGTGATGACATCATTGGCTGGAGTATATAGCCTAGCTAACATCCTGTGTTTGTAATGTGACGCACACAGACTGATGAGTCACAGCATGTTGTTGTTGTTGTTGAATGGGTGTGGGCCTCCTAACATGGTTAAACCAGTCTGAATGCTGCTTTCAAGTCAAACAATAGTGAGTGTTATGTTCAGGCTGGTGTAACCAGACTAGGTCTACTCTATGTCATAATGCATTCCACGAACCAGAGGACACGAATCACAAAAATCACTAGGTGCCCAGTGTCAGTTAGTGATGAGATAAAGAGAAAAGTACATACCCATCTTAAAGGCAAAACAATAGTAGAGGTAGAGCCAACACCTCCGGTCATCTCTCTCTATATATATATATATCCCAGGCAGAGCGGCAGATGCACAAAAATATTTAGACACACACACACAGAACCCATTGCATGCTCACAACTTAAGACATCTGTGGCATTGTATTGTGTGACAATACAATGGAGAAAGGAAGAAATATAGTAGAGAACACACACATACCCACTTCCAACTCTATTGGCTTTCCTGCAGCGTCTCTCACCTTAAATCAAATCAAAATCAAATCAAATGTATTTATATAGCCCTTCGTACATCAGCTGATATCTCAAAGTGCTGTACAGAAACCCAACCTAAAAAACCCCAAACAGCAAGCAATGCAGGTGTAGAAGCACGGTGGCTAGGAAAAACTCCCTAGAAAGGCCAAAACCTAGGAAGAAACCTAGAGAGGAACCAGGCTATGTGGGGTGGCCAGTCCTCTTCTGGCTGTGCCGGGTGGAGATTATAACAGAACATGGCCAAGATGTTCAAATGTTCATAAATGACCAGCATGGTCGAATAATAACAAGGCAGAACAGTTGAAACTGGAGCAGCAGCACAATCAGGTGGACAGGGGACAGCAAGGAGTCATCATGTCAGGTTGTCCTGGGGCACGGTCCTAGGGCTCAGGTCCTCCGAGAGAGAGAAAGAAAGAGAGAATTAGAGAGAGCATATGTGGGGTGGCCAGTCCTCTTCTGGCTATGCCGGGTGGAGATTATAACAGAACATGGCCAAGATGTTCAAATGTTCATAAATGACCAGCATGGTCGAATAATAGTAAGGCAGAACAGTTGAAACTGGAGCAGCAGCATGGCCAGGTGGACTGGGGACAGCAAGGAGTCATCATGTCAGGTAGTCCTGAGGCATGGTCCTAGGGCTCAGGTCCTCCGAGAGAGAGAAAGAAAGAAGGAGAGAATTAGAGAACGCACACTTAGATTCACACAGGACACCGAATAGGACAGGAGAAGTACTCCAGATATAACAAACGGACCCTAGCCCCCCGACACAAACTACTGCAGCATAAATACTGGAGGCTGAGACAGGAGGGGACAGGAGACACTGTGGCCCCATCCGAGGACACCCCCGGACAGGGCCAAACAGGAAGGATATAACCCCACCCACTTTGCCAAAGCACAGCCCCCACACCACTAGAGGGATATCTTCAACCACCAACTTACCATCCTGAGACAAGGCTGAGTATAGCCCACAAGCGCCGACCCAGACTGGATGACCACAACAGTGAATCAACCCACTCAGGTGGCGCACACCCTGCAGGGACGGCATGAGAGAGCCCCAGTAAGCCAGTGACTCAGCCCCTGTAATAGGGTTAGAGGCAGAGAATCCCAGTGGAAAGAGGAGAACTGGCCAGGCAGAGACAGCAAGGGCGGTTCGTTGCTCCAGAGCCTTTCCGTTCACCTTCCCACTCCTGGGCCAGACTACACTCAATCATATGACCCACTGAAGAGATGAGTCTTCAGTAAGGACTTGAAGGTTGAGACCGAGTTTGCGTCTCTGACATGGGTAGGCAGACCGTTCCATAAAAATGGAGCTCTATAGGAGAAAGCCCTGCCTCCAGTTGTTTGCTTAGAAATTCTAGGGACAATTAGGAGGCCTGCGTCTTGTGACTGTAGCGTATGTGTAGGTATGTACGGCAGGACCAAATCAGAGAGATAGGTAGGAGCAAGCCCATGTAATGCTTTGTAGGTTAGCAGTAAAACCTTGAAATCAGCCCTTGATTTGACAGGAAGCCAGTGTAGAGAGGATAGCACTGGAGTAATATGATCAAATTTTTTGGTTCTAGTAAAGATTCTAGCAGCCGTATTTAGCACTAACTGAAGTTTATTTAGTGCTTTACCCGGGTAGCCGGAAAGTAGAGCATTGCAGTAGTCTAACCTAGAAGTGACAAAAGCATGGATTAATTTTTCTGCATCATTTTTGGACAGAAAGCTTCTGATTTTTGCAATATTACGTAGATGGAAAAAAGCTGTCCTCGAAATGGTCTTGATATGTTCTTCAAAAGAGAGATCAGGGTCCAGAGTAATGCAGAGGTCCTTCACAGTTTTATTTGAGACGACTGTACAACCATTAAGATTAATTGTCAGATTCAACAGAAGACCTCTTTGTTTCTTGGGACCTAGAACAAGCATCTCTGTTTTGTCCGAGTTTAATAGTAGAAAGTTTGCAGCCATCCACTTCCTTATGTCTGAAACACATGCTTCTAGCGAGGGCAATTTTGGGGCTTCACCATGTTTCATTGAAATGTACAGCTGTGTGTCATCCGCATAGCAGTGAAAGTTAACAGTATGTTTTCGAATAACATCCCCAAGAGGTAAAATGTATAGTGAAAACAATAGTGGTCCTAAAACGGAACCTTGAGGAACACCGAAATTTACAGTTGATTTGTCAGAGGTCAAACCATTCACAGAGACAAACTGATATCTTTCCGACAGATAAGATCTAAACCAGGCCAGAACATGTCCGTGTAGACCAATTTGGGTTTCCAATCTTTCCAAAATAATGTGGTGATCGATGGTATCAAAAGCAGCACTAAGGTCTAGGAGCACGAGGACAGATGCAGAGCCTCGGTCCGATGCCATTAAAATGTCATTTACCACCTTCACAAGTGCCGTCTCAGTGCTATGATGGGGTCTAAAACCAGACTGAAGCATTTCGTATACATTGTTTGTCTTCAGGAAGGCAGTGAGTTGCTGCGCAACAGCCTTCTCTAAAATTTTTGAGAGGAATGGAAGATTCGATATAGGCCGATAGTTTTAAATATTTTCTGGGTCAAGGTTTGGCTTTTTCAAGAGGCTTTATTACTGCCACTTTTAGTGAGTTTGGTACACATCCAGTGGATAGAGAGCCATTTATTATGTTCAACATAGGAGGGCCAAGCACAGGAAGCAGCTCTTTCAGTAGTTTAGTTGGAATAGGGTCCAGTATGCAGCTTGAAGGTTTAGAGGCCATGATTATTTTCATCATTGTGTCAAGAGATATAGTACTAAAACACTTGATCCTAGGTCCTGGCTGAGTTGTGCAGACTCAGGACAACTGAGGTTTGGAGGAATACGCAGGTTTAAAGAGGAGTCCGTAATTTGCTTTCTAATAATCATAATCTTTTCCTCAAAGAAGTTAATGAATTTATCACTGCTAAAGTGAAAGTCATCCTCTCTTGGGGAATGCTGCTTTTTAGTTAGCTTTGCGACAGTATCAAAAAGGAATTTCGGATTGTTCTTATTTTCCTCAATTAAGTTGGAAAAATAGGATGATCGAGCACCAGTGAGGGCTCTTCGATACTGCACGGTACTGTCTTTCCAAGCTAGTCGGAAGACTTCCAGTCTGGTGTGGCGCCATTTCCGTTCCAATTTTCTGGAAGCTTGCTTCAGAGCTCGGGTATTTTCTGTGTACCAGGGAGCTAGTTTCTTATGAGAATTTTTTTTTAGTTTTTAGGGGTGCAACTGCATCTAGGGTATTGCGCAAGATTAAATTGAGATCCTCAGTTAGGTGATTAACTGATTTTTGTCCTCTGGCGTACTTGGGTAGGCAGAGGGAGTCTGGAAGGGCATCAAGGAATCTTTGTGTTGTCTGTGAATTTATAGCATGACTTTTGATGGTCCTTGGTTGGGGTCTGAGCAGATTATTTGTTGCAATTGCAAACGTAATAAAATGGTGGTCCGATAGTCCAGGATTATGAGGAAAAACATTAAGATCCACAACATTTATTCCATGGGACAAAACTAGGTCCAGCGTATGACTGTGACAGTGAGTGGGTCCAGAGATGTTGGACAAAACCCACTGAGTCGATGATGGTTCCGAAAGCCTTTTGGAGTGGGTCATGTGAATATTAAAGTCACCAAAGATTAGAATATTATCTGCTACGACTACAAGGTCCGATAGGAATTCAGGGAACTCAGTGAGAAACGATTTATATGGCCCAGGAGGCCTGTAAACAGTAGCTATAAAAAGTGATTTAGTAGGCTGCATAGATTTCATGACTAGAAGCTCAAAAGACGAAAACGTCATTTTTTTTTTGTAAATTGAAATTTGCTATCGTAAATGTTAGCAACACCTCCGCCTTTGTGGGATGCACGGGGGATATGGTCACTAGTGTAGCCAGGATGTGAGGCCTCATTTAAAACAGTAAATTCATCAGGCTTAAGCCATGTTTCAGTCAGGCCAATCACATCAAGATTATGATCAGTGATTAGTTCATTGACTATAATTGCCTTTGAAGTAAGGGATCTAACATTAAGTAGCCCTATTTTGAGATGTGAGGTATCATGATCTCTTTCAGTAATGACTGGAATGGAGGTGGTCTTTATCCTAGTGAGATTGCTAAGGCGAACACCGCCATGTTTAGTTTTGCCCAACCTAGGTCGAAGCACAGACACGGTCTCAATGGTGATAGCTGAGCTGACTACACTGACTGTGCTAGTGGCAGACTCCACTATGCTGGCAGGCTGGCTAACAGCCTGCTGCCTGGCCTGCACCCTATTTCATTGTGGAGCTAGAGGAGTTAGAGCCCTGTCTATCTTGGTAGATAAGATGAGAGCACCCCTCCAGCTAGGATGGAGTCCGTCACTCCTCAACAGGCCAGGCTTGGTCTTGTTTGTGGGTGAGTCCCAGAAAGAGAGCCAATTATCTACAAATTATATCTTTTGGGAGGGGCAGAAAACAGTTTTTAACCAGCGACTGAGTTGTGAGACTCTGCTGTAGAGCTCATCAGAGACAATTACTCGATGCCGACATCTTTCTAGCTGATATGCACGCAGAAGCTATGTTGCGCTTGGTGATCTCTGACTGTTTCATCCTAACATCGTTGGTGCCGACGTGGATAACAATATCTCTATACTCTCTACACTCGCCAGTTTTAGCTTTAGCCAGCACCATCTTCAGATTAGCCTTAACGTCGGTAGCCCTGCCCCCTGGTAAACAGTGTATGATCGCTGGATGATTCGTTTTAAGTCTAATACTGCGGGTAATGGAGTCGCCAATGACTAGAGTTTTCAATTTGTCAGAGGTAATGGTGGGAAGCTTCGGCGTCTGACTCCGACCCGCTGCTTAATGGGGAAAACCGGTTGAAAGTTTCTGTCGGCTGAATGAGCGACACCGGTTGAGCTTTCCTACAGCATTTCCTTCCAGAAACCGTGAGAAAGTTGTCCGGCTGCCAGGACTGTGCCAGGGGATTTATACTACTAACTGTACTTACAGGTGGCACAGACGCTGTTTCATCCTTTCCTATACTGAAATTACCCTTGCCTAACGATTGCGTCTGAAGCTGGGCTTGTAGCACAGCTATCCTCGCCGTAAGGCGAGTACAGCGACTACAATTAGAAGGCATCATGTTAATGTTACTACTTAGCTTCGGCTGTTGGAGGTCCTGACGAATCGTGTCCAGATAAAGCGTCCGGAGTGAAAAAGTTGAGGAAAAAATAAATAAATATATGAACGGTAATTAAAAAGTGAAAACCGTAAAGTTGTCAGGTAGCAAAATAGGTTGGCAACAAAACGCACAGCAACTCAAAAACAAGCCTGCAAGTTCACACACACACACACACTTCCCTATGACAGTATTTTTTCTGCTAATGTAAAAAAAAACATCTGTGCAATACTGTGTGATTATAACTACTGTCTGATTATAACTACTGTGTGATTATAACTACTGTGTGTTTAGAACTACTGTGTGTTTAGAGCTACAGTATAATTAGAGCTACAGTGTGTTTAGAGCTACAGTGTGATTAGAGCTACTGTGGGTTTAGAGCTACAGTGGGTTTGTGTGGTTAGAGCTACAGTGGGTTTAGAGCTACAGTGTGTTTAGAGCTACTGTGTGATTAGAGCTACTGTGGGATTAGAGCTACTGTGGGATTAGAGCTACAGTGTGATTAGAGCTACTGTGGGATTAGAGCTACTGTGGGATTAGAGCTACTGTGTGATTAGAGCTACAGTGGGATTAGAGCTACAGTGGGATTAGAGCTACTGTGGGATTACAGCTACTGTGGGATTAGAGCTACTGTGTGATTAGAGGCTTGTTTTTCTACTCTGAGTCCTCTCTGTTCCCCCATTCTTTCCCTCTCTCATTTGTTCTCTCTCTCCCCCTTTCTCTCTTTCTCTCTCTCTCCCCCCTCTGCCGCTCTCCCCCTCTCTCTACCTCTCTCAGCCCCATGTGTATTTGGCGCCTGGCCTGTCCCTGGAAAAATGTTGCCGCACCATTTTTTTCAGCCCAACGGCAACATTGTGTACTATAGAGGAACAGCAGCGTTATGAGAAACAGTATATCAGCTTTGTGGTAGTGGTGTGTGTATGTGTGTGTGAGCACGTGCACGTGTGTGTGTAAACAACAGTTAAAACACACAAAACAATAAAAACAATACATTCTCCTCAGCGGTAACAAAACACCACCTTGAAACCCACTGCATCATTGCAAAGGTATAAAAATGCATTGTGCCATTGAATCTTCATTGTCAATTGATCCAAATCCACTATCAATAGGAGGCTAGTTGCCCATCTTTGCAACAACAACAGATACACTAATCATTATTTCAATAGGGAATGCTTTGGCTTGCTTATCAGATGGTTCCACCAGGCTCAGTCAATGGAGTATTGTGTGAGAGATTAACTGTGTTCTATGATTCATTTGCTCTTATTACATTTCAGTTTTAGTTTCCTGGTGCGATTTGTCCCCTTAAACAGAGAAAAGCAGCTGCAGGCAGAGCCTGGAAAGAGCAAAACTGAGGACAAAACAACAACAACAATAGCAAGTACCATTTTCCAAATGGACTGGAAAAAACTAACAATTATTTACATGCATTAATGTCTATTCTGCAACTGTGAGCAGGAAAAATGATACTCGTGCAAAGACAAGATACTGAGTCAGGATGAAAAATAAAGGACAGTCATCATCTAAACACACATATGAAACTAATGTAGATTCAATGAAAGGTAACACTTCTGGTCAGGAGTAGTGCACTATTTTGGGAATCAAGTGCCCTTTCGGATGCACCCCAATATTATTGCCTTTAAAATTCAAGTGGAATGTACATAAAAGTACAATCCACCATGAGTAATAAGTAGGATAGTAACTACTTTCCAAATAGAAGATGTATTTTGACATGTGTGGATAAATATTTTGGCTTTGAAAGGCAATATTTAAATCCCATGTATTATTATTATGATTATTTATGACTGATGTTGTTGGCTAATACTGTAGTTCGCCCAGCCCGGGATAGGGGGGGGTTAGACTCAAGGCCCCTGCGGGTCTCCAAGGGCCCAGGTTACCTGTCATCATTCCCTACTATTTCTCTGGCAGGGCAGAGTGAGTGAGCAAGAACTGGGTCAGGAGATAAAAGAGCAGTGAGGCTGTGCCAAGGCGGAATTCCGCCACTATCACCACCATCACATCACCACCAACAAATCACTATCACATCACTAACACTACCATCACTATCATCACCATCCATCACTATCACCACCATCACATCACCACCAACCAATCACTATCACATCACTATCACCACCATCACCACCATCACCACCAACCAATCACTATCACCACCATCACATCACCACCAACCAATCACTATCACATCACTAACACTACCATCACTATCATCACCATCCATCACTATTACCACCATCACACCACTATTACCACCACATCACAATCACCACCATCACATCACTATGACAACCATCCCATCACCACCATCACATCACTATCAACACCATCACATCACTATCAACACCATCACATCCCTATCACCACTATCACATCACTATGACCACCATCACATCACTAACACTATGATCACATCACTATCACCCCCATCAAAATCATCACAACACTATCACCACCATTACTATCACATCACTCTCTCAATAAAAACATCACTATCACATCCCTATCACCACCACCATCACATCCATGTCACTACCATCCATGTCACTACCATCCCTATCACTACCATTACAACACTATGACCACCCTCACATCACTATGACCACCATGCCATCACTGTCACCACTATCACCACCATCTGTCACGAATCCCGTTTCCTGAGTCTGTTTTTGCCAGTGTTCTGTCCTGGAGTGTTTTTTTCCAGCGTCCTGGAACGCACCCTGTCTGGTTGCCGGGCAATGTAGCCAGTTGGGAGTTCTGATTACCCGCACCTGTATCCCATCAGCTATCTGCACACCTGGTCCTGATCATCATCTCTCCTCTTCATAAGGCCGGACCTGACATCCATTCCCTACCGGATCGTTAGCCATGAACAGTATGTTGTGCCATAGTTTCAGCCTCAAGTTGGATAGAAGTTGTTTTGTTGTTTTTTACATATTGCTTGCCTTAAACTTACCTCCGTTTGTTCTGTCTTCAGTTACTCACCCGGATCATTTACCCCATTCCCGCCTGGTCGTCGGAGGATTCCGCTACCCCATTGGATCCACCACTTATTTACTCCCATCAACTCACCACCGCTGCCCGCTACGCCACCTGGATATATCTACTCATTCACATTCACTTGTAAATAAATACTCACCTTTTTCTTACTCTCCTTGTCCTGGTTTGCTTCTGGGTTCGATTTTGAAAGACCGTGACACCATCACTATGACCACCATCACTATCACCACCATCATCACTATTACTACCATCACATCACGATGACCACCACCCCATCAATTTCCCCACCATCACAACCCTATCACTACCATCACTATCAACACCATCACCACCACGACCGAGGAGGAGGATTAGAATGAGAGGCCAAGGGCACACTAGCTGAATCTCCAAATTATGCATATGATCTCTGTCCAGGTAAACACAGAGGCTTACAGTGTTGTCTATTATGCGCCTGTCCCTGCTTGCTGCTACAGTACAGTTGCTACTAAAGAGTTTAGCAAAACATTCTGAGAGGCAGTTGAAAATGTGTGTTTAATTTGGTTGTTGTCGTTGTCACTAAGCAATAAGTCAGGGCTGCCTTGGTAACCAAATATCTCTGCTTGCCTCTGCTCTACTCTGACTGCAGCAGACTGAACAAACAGGAGAACCTATGGATAATCTCATTGGAAGACAGATCCCTCCCTTTTCACCCACTTTCCTCCCCCTTTGCATCGAGACACAGCTACCGTAGGCTGCTGCATCATGCCCGCGCCATTCTTTCCATGCATTTACAGTAGGCATTAAGACAAATTACCCTAATTAACGATTTCAGAGTCGACACAATTAGGCTTATTTACAGCATCACTAAACAAGCGGATAAGACTATTTCAGTCCATTCATCAGCACTCTTCGTATTTACCAAAATAATCCATGAGAGGCCTAACGGATTCCTCGTTACACTTTTTAATAAAGCTCACAGAGACAATCAAAGAATTATTGGGGTAATAGCAACTGGTTAATTGATTAAGTGTGGAGAAGACTGCATACGTTTAGCGAGCTATAGTAGTTCGCTGAATAGTTATTGAGGCAAGGTCTAACAATGACAATGTATGGTTTTCTTTCAAGATATGGTTTAAAGAAACCATGTCTGCTATTTATTGTTTGCCATAATCAGGGCTGGAATTAGCTTAAAGCTGGAACCCTTAATTGAAACAATAACAGAGCAGTTTTGGTAAAACGCTGTGGGATGGGCCTGGAGAAATGTAACCACTCAAATTCAAAGCAAGAGCTACTTATGCAAGGATTGATCCTCCATGATATCAAGACACGCATGCATATGCACGCACAGCCATCACCCTCGAACGGGAGTTCAGCTACGAAGATGACAACTTAACATAACCAGTGTCGTTTCTAAATCACAGGAGAGCTTCCGCCATGCCCCAAATGTACCTTTAACTTCAATCCCCAAGCTGCTTGCCACGGCTCCCTACGGCTCCCCAGTTACCACAGGTCGGTCAGCTATTCATTACCTTTGCTGCAACTGCAATTTGAATAGCAGCCACGTAGTCTGACAGGCAGCAGCCCCTGCAGCAGTGGAACTGACATCGGCTGATATCTCACCCACCCCCTGCTTACAAGCATACTGTTGATAAGGCAATATAAATGCCGAGAGGCAAAATTTGTAATTTGCCTTCTTTCCCTTTCAAAAGGAGAACATCCCATTTGAATTCAAATTGCAATGTGATGGAAGCTTTCAAAAAATGGAAACAGGCATCAGTGGTACCTACCTGCATATTTATCTTATCATGTGGTATACCTGGGTCTTTCTATACATAATGGGGCCAATGTGTGACATTGGGGTCAAACATTTCTCAATGGTTTGAAAAAAAGAATACTATTATTTTTATGCAGTGTACTTAGAGGAACATATGCAAATTGTCCATAACTCCACCTATACAACAACATAGGTCTAGGACTATACATCCTTTAAGCAGGGTTTAAACAGACATTGGTAAGTCAAATTCAAGGACTTTAATATTGGCTGTACTAGAAAATGTAAAACCTTTTTTGTAAGAACAAAATATATGGGATTGATTTTAAGAGAATTAGCTTAATGAATTTGATTAATATTATGGTGTTTCTATTCCGAGAAAAACGAAAAACAAAACCCTCAGGGTTTCCATTAGAAAAATATGGCGCTGTGCAATGTGACCGGTCAGGAGTAGACCACAGTAAAAAGAGCAAAATAATCCTAACATTTTCACAGCCTAATTGTAGTCTAGCCAATACCCAAACGGACAGTCAGTGAACAAAAAAAAAATATCATAGATTTATCAAGACCAGTCCCCATTCTTGTTTCAGAGCAGCGTGAAACGGTGCTGAAATAGTTGACCACACACGGGTAGGCTATTACTTCAAATCTTCAATATGCTTTAAATGCCACAATGTCACAAATAATTGAACACACACAATTCTTAAAACTCTGAGAAGGGTAATAGGAGGTGATCTGCACTGCATATTGAACTGACATTCTTATTGTTATATTCCACACATTACTGTGTGTGTTTTGATCACCTCTCTCTCTCTCTCTCTCGCACACGCACTTGCTGTCTTGACCTCTGAATTCTCGGCTATGAAAAGCCAACTGGCATTTACTCCTAAAGTGCTGACCGGTTGCACCTTCTATAACCACTGTTTATATTATTTGACCCTGCTGGTCATCAATGAATGTTCGAACAGCTTGAAAAATGATCTAGCCTTTTTGGCCATGTACTCTTATATTCTCCAACCAGTTTGGATTTAAGTATAACTTTAGTATGACTGATGCCTTTAGTGAGTGGTCTAATGCTTTAATATTGAATCAATTCTGCCGTCCGAATTCATATTCATTATATAAATAGGCCCATGTGCACCTTGATATTGGGGGTGAGCCATACGGCCGTGCCTAACAGGGAAAGGAGGATGGAGCCGATCGGGCGCAACCCAGGAGACATGGAGATGCGGGGATCCGAGCTCGGGCGAGAGCCAAAGCCTCCCTCCCGGCCCAGAACCCTGCGTCGAGGGAGGGGAGAAGCAGAGGGTGGGGGCCCCCTACCCTACCCGGTCGTCAGAGAGTCATAGATACTCCCACTGTTCACTTTTGGCCCTCTGACCTGCAACAGTTTTTTTTACGGTTAGAAATGTGTTCCCTTTCTTGTAGTGCATCTTATTGCCCGTTTTACTATCGTCCTGGGCTTATAGATCGAGTCAAATCTTCATTATATGAACCGCAGCATGTCAGCTAAAGCGATTTTACTTCATGAATGCATTTGAAAGTATTTAATATTGTGATAGTAAAAGCAAAATTCCCCTCAAGGAAATTAACATTACAGTTGCACCAACTGGTAGGCTAATCACACAATTGTACAAAATGGTAAGAGAACTGGTGAAGAATGTTCCCCCTCTACATACACATTTCTTTACCGGAATCTCGAAATGATAATACTGGCAGATCCATAAAATGTCCTTGTACAGCAGTAGATCTAATTAAATTGAGAGGATTCTACATTCATATCTAAGGTGCTTTTATACAATTATAATGCAGGGCTAATTACAAAAGTTTTCAAATGTATATTTATTAAGTAGACTTTCTCAGAGAAGCGCAAAACGGTGCTGAAATAGTTGACCACACATGGGTAGGCGATTGCTTGTTGGGGGGGGGATTTTCTCACAGTAGCTATTAATCTAATCGTTGGATAACAGATCGGCTCTCGGAACTCAGCAACCAGCTCGGATATTTTCTCTCACGCACTTGCTGTCTTGACCTTTGTGATAGAAAAATGACATACTTAGCTGATTTGTTTAATATTAATACTAAACGATTATATATTTAACTAAGAGTAAGACTGGCCTGCTAAGGCTGGTTTTATGGTGTCCACTCCAGCTTCCTGCAGCTAGTCTTGGCATGGAGGAAACAGGCTTTACTGGTGATAAAACTTTACAGCCACATTTTATTCTATGATCAGTGGTGCACTGGAGAGATGTATTCCATGGACAGGATGTGGGGTGGTTGTAACTGGGATAGAGATGGACTGGAACAAAGGGTCTTAGACATCCTGGCATGTGGGAAATTAGGTCTGGGTCAGGGGTTAAGGTAACGCCAGTTGCAGATAAAGCCAGGATGAACCCAGAGTGACTTATGATGCTCTTTGATCTGCCTGAGAGGGTTGGAACTAAGCTTTCTTGGAGTCCTTTAAAAGATGTCTGTTTTTCATTGTTAGGGAAGCTCTCGGCAACAAAACTTAGTGTGCGGTCGATGGTTTCATTACTGCAATAATTCATCGGTATTAAATAAAGATGAATGTTTGAAGAAATGACCAAGTCTCTCTCATTGAATTTCCAGGACACCTCAATGCCCGACTATGACAAGCCAACTGACATTTACTCCTACACTCTAAAAAGAAAAGGTTCTTCAAATTGAAACTGTGGGGGAACCACTATAAGTTCTCTGAAGAATGCTTGAAAAAGGTTCTTCAAAAAAACCTGTATAATGGTTCCTCGAAGAACCTTTTGGGGTTCATTTTTTTAACTGTCTGTCCCTCCATTATATATTTTTTAGTAATAATAATAATAACAACAATATTGATTTAAATAATTAATTGTTTATTTAGTGGCACCACAAATGTGAATTCATATTTACAAAACAATTTGCCAAACAAAACACATTACAAAATTGCAACATTTCTGCAGACATGTCAGACCATAAATACATTTACTTTGTATAGAACTTTTCATTATATCATAAAATAATTATGTACAAAAAAACAACACATTAAAAATGAATCATAGGTAAACAATATCTACAATATTGTAGACTTGATGCTAAATACAGATTATTTTTGCTTTAGTGTGTGTGTGCCCAACAACCACTTAATTATGTTAGTAAGTTTGCCATCTTTATGACCGGCCCTGGTAACTTCACCCCAACTTCTCTTATCCCCAGAACTGTAACGAACTTCTTCTTCGTCTGATGAGGAGTAGGATAGATCGGACCAAAATGCAGCGTGGTACGTGTCCATGTTAAATTTATTACAACTGGTGAAAACACAGAAAACACCTACCCACAAACCATAGTGGGAAAACAGGCTGCCTAAGTATTGATTCTCAATCAGAGACAACGATTGACAGCTGCCTCTGATTGGGAACCATAACAGGCCAAACACATAGAATTATAACATAAAACAAAAACATAGAATGCCCACCCCAACTCACGCCCTGACCAAACTAAAATAGAGACATAAAAAGAAACTACGGTCAGAACGTGACATGAACATAAGTATTTTTGACATTTTGGGGAAATTTGACTGAAAACAAAAAATACAGCCCTAGCAGAGCCCCAAGTCCGATGGGGACATCCTCTATGGCGTGGATGTTCTCCCAATCAAAGGCCAGCATGATTTCACTCTCAAGGTGAAATGGATTTTCCGCCGATGTGCAGTAAAGGAGTGGGGAGCTGTGAAATCTGTCTCAACAAAAGTAAGAAAAGATTAATACACATACAATTAATACACATACAATTAATACACACCCTATATAACCACTGTTTATATTATTTGACACTGCTGGTCATCATTTTTACATTGTATTCAATTTCCAGCGAGACTATTCAAGCCATCGACTCACTGATGGTTTAAGATGATGGGCGATTGGCAAATGCAGTCTGGAATCTGCTGGCATCACAGCACAACATTAACGTCGCTCTAATCACAGTCAGAAGACATTTGAAGAAACTTGAGTGGACTTATGGAAAGGCTCTGTAATATATATATTTTTTATTTAATCTTGAAGAACAAATTCTTATTTACAATGGCGACCTACCCCGGCAAAACCCAGATGACGCTGGGCCAATTGTGCCCCGCCCTATGGGACTCCCAATCACGGCCAGAAGTGATACAGCCTGGATTCGAACCAGAGATTGTAGTGAGGCCTTTTGCAATGAGATGCAGTGCCTTAGACCGCTGCACCACTCGGGAGCCATGACCAATATGACCAATATATATACATATATATTTTCTGAACATTAACCATGTGTGTTCTCTTGTTTTGTATGGTTCTGTAGTTTCGACCTAATAATTTGTCTGACAAGCAAAGAACTTTGCGTCCTCCAGGTCCAGGCATGGATCAAAGCTGGCAATCCGCACCAACGGATCATTGGTTGAGTGTTTTTCAATGGGCCCCAGATGCTAAGTCCAGTTCTAGGCTTGCTCATTTGTGAGTGTGCGTGTGTCTTTGGCAGAAGGCTCCAAGCTTGATGATCACTGTGTGCTGGTGGCGGCAGCATTTCACACAAGAGGCCATCCACAGATATAAGCTCAGCATGCTCTATATTAGCTGTAATGGGCCCAGGCTGGTAAAACATGGGGGAACAGTGGGATGGTAAAAGGGATTAAGCAGTCAAATACCACCACTGATGAGATATACTTATGTTCTTATAGACCTAGCATATTTGACATATTCATAGCTCTGACTGGCTCCGAGTTGTCAGCGTTCTCTCTATTTAAAGTCCAGTTCGATTTACCAGGTATGTTTTTTTATGTATATGTGTAATTTCCCATTTGTATTCAACATCTTTCTTTTGCATTTAATCTTCCCGTTTACATTTGGACATTCTTAGAGGTAATGAAAGCATGTCACAGTTTAAAGAGCCATACCTTGAAGGCTCTTGTCAAAGGTTCCTGACAAATGTAAAACAAACCTGCAGACATATTCAAATATAAGATTTACTAGGCCTATACATTTGGAGTCTCCCCAGCTAATCTTCTTCTCAAATCAACCTCAGAAAGGCTATCACACAGAAAGGTAACAGTGTATACAGTACAGTATATTGGATGGATATTGTTCAAGACAGACATAATCATTCATTTACTGCAAGACAGTAACATGTTTTTTCCCCCAATGAGGGCCAAGTTTAGGCTCAAACTCAAACCATTTCCTTCGTTTCTTTCTCTTCTTTAAATTCAAGGCTGGGATTAATCCCTTAGCTCAGCTGTAGGTTTGCACAGCTCTGAAATCCTGGAGAGAGAGATAGGGAGAGGGAGGGAGAGAGCGGGGGGGGGGGTGTAACGGTGAATGCTTTGATCTTCCACAACAACCGCTATATAGACCGTGTGAAAAGTGGCTTATGGCCTCTTTGCTTTTCTCCTTTTCTATACCCACTATTTCCTTCCCTCTCTCGCACGCTGGATTCATTGTGTCTTTGCTTGTGTCATGTTGGTGTGTGTCTATCTATCTTTGTGTGTACAAGAGAGCATTTCTAAGACACCTGACAAAACAACCCATTGATATAAAGAGCCTGACACAGCCTGCCTGGGTAAAGCCTGAACGCTCCTCATCTCTCTCCCAGTCTCAGGCTTCTCCTCTTCTCCTCCATCCCCCTCTTTTAGGGAAAGGAGGAAAGCAGACCCCCCCACCACCACCTCTGAGAGAAAGATCTGAGTGCATGAGTGACAGTGCAGTGCCGCAGCTGCCATCTGCTGCTACACACTGTTGATGTTCGCTTACACATATTACAACTTCTGTTAGCTTTAGTGGCCGCTAGCCCGCTCTGTTAGGCCCATGTATTAAACATCTGTGGAGGCAGAATGTCTTTGAATAGCGACTGCCCCTAAAAAGCAACTTCTCGTTTTGAAAATGGCCTATGTAGCATCAATATGAGCCGGAGCCATGTATTCTAGTGTCAAAATGTCCTACAATAGTACAATGTATATAGGCCAATTTTATTCATAAAGTCAGTCTTGTCCAAAACTGAGATTTGCGAGATGATATGAAAATCTATTTCACAGAATAAAGAGTACCATAAGGGTGTTCTGTGTGTTGTTGTTTTAATCCTGCCCACATGCCCACAGCTGGCAGCACTCAAGTAATCATCTTTTCAGATCGCAGCTGCACTTCAACCCAATTGTAATGCCCATGGTCAATTTGGTTTGACATTTTGTATTCCCATAGGGCTAGTTAGGGACCATCATTAAATTACAAAATGGGACAATATATCAAAAGGTCAATAGCACAAAAAATGTTTTGCTATAAATTGTAGAAATTAATTTACAAACATTGATTTTTTTAAATAAAAGATGTGCAACATGAACATTTTGTCCTATTCACATTACAATTTATTGACGGTCCCTAAAAATCTAGGGTGATAGTTTTGCCACGGTGGCACGCCGGCCAGCTGAAGTTAATTGGCAAAATTGTTTGGCTAACTCTTCCCACCTGCGAACACACACGAGACACCCACATCAAACCACTCCCCGAAACCAACTCACGTTTGAATTCAGTCATGGCATAGCATTTTTTCATCCAAGCTTATGGTCATGTTGCAGCAAAGGGAGATTCCTAGGTGTGAGAAGTGCGCAGGAGGGCATGAGACGAAGGGATGTGTAGTATCAGTGGAGAAAGGTGTGTGTGTTAGCTGTGGGGGTGACCATGGGGCTGGAGATCGGAGGTGTCCGGTGAGAGAAGGCAGGTAGTACAGAAAGTGGCGTATGCGGAAGCAGTGAAGAGTGGTAGAAGAAGATGGGGACAGGGTGAGAGATCCTGAGGGGATTCTTGGCAATAGGCAGAGACCAATAGAGAGGGATGGAAATAATATGTGCTTCAGTAAGGTGGGTTTCTTAGCATTCATACCCATGGTTGTCAACTCTACTGCAGAAATGGAATGTAAAGTCACAGAAAATAGGTTGTGGTGGCAGCTGCAGAGAATTACTTGGGATTGTGAGGTTTTACTACAGAAGAGTTGTAGGGGGTGTTGACTGGTAGAGTTCTGTCCTCTTAGACCATTGGCCTGGAGTAAGATTAGACAGGCTTAAATAGTGGAATAGGGTGGTGTTTTTTTGGTGTTGTGAGGGCTAATAGTTTCCAGGGTCATTTTCCTTTTCCCCAATTTTGTATTACTGGTATTTGACATAGGTAGGCTGTGACTGGTCTCACTCCAGTACAGTAGGTGGCGATGTATGCACCTAAAAGTCGGATGCGATCAACCAACTCAATCCCGAAGAAGCATTTCTTAATGAACCAAATCTAAAACATGGCCAAATCAGGAAAGTGCAGCAGCTGTTCAAGCCTCCAGAATGAATTAGAAACATTTTATTCTCCATTGTTTGATACATGTATGCAGCACACATGCCACTTATTCAAATGAGATCAAACTGCTACAAAACGTGGCTTGTTTAATTGATCGCAAATTAATTAAAAGGGATCAGTGAGGACATTTCCCAGTAGTCAATACCTGGCCCTATATATAGACAATGAAGACTACCACTGCTAGAGAACGAACACAAATATATTTTGTGGAGGGTATTTTCCACCATAATTTGCAAATAAGTTCATTAAAAATCCTACAATGTGATTTTCTGGATTTTTTTTTTCTCATTTTGTCTGTCATAGTTGAAGTGTACCTATGATTAAAATTACAGGCCTCATCTTTTTAAGTTTAAGAACTTGCACAATTGGTGGCTGACTAAATGCTTTTTTTGCCCCACTGTATAACCCCTCTGTGGAAAGGTGAGACTCACGAACACATACATGTCGGTTGTTTTGCTCACAAGATTCGTCTGAAAGTCCCCAGTACCAATTTAGAAGATGAATGGACGTATATATGGAGACTATTTAGTGCCACAAATAAGGGGTTAAATACACGTTAAAAAAAATATATATATATATATCTACAGTGCCTTGCGAAAGTATTCGGCCCCCTTGAACTTTGCGACCTTTTGCCACATTTCAGGCTTCAAACAAAGATATAAAACTTTTTTTTTTTGAAGAATCAACAACAAGTGGGACACAATCATGAAGTGGAACGACATTTATTGGATATTTCATACTTTTTTAACAAATCAAAAACTGAAAAATTGGGCGTACAAAATTATTCAGCCCCTTTACTTTCAGTGCAGCAAACTCTCTCCAGAAGTTCAGTGAGGATCTCTGAATGATCCAATGTTGACCTAAATGACTAATGATAAATATGTTTGAAGCCTGAAATGTGGCAAAAGGTTGCAAAGTCACAAAGCGAAGACAAACAACAGACTTTGAATTCTTTAAGACATGAAGTTCAGTCAATAGGGAAGATTTCATGAACTTTGAAAGTTTCTTCAAGTGCAGTCACAAAAAAACATCAAGCGCTATGATGAAACTGGCTCTCATGAGGACCTCCACAGGACCACCACCCAGGACAATGGATCTAATTCCAGTGGTTGACCCAAAACAACGACGCCGCAGAAGTGGCAGACTAAGTGGCCACTCGGCCAGGCTCCATAGGCGGGTACGTCGCCCACCGTTCCAGAGTATACTACTAGCCAATGTCCAGTCTCTTGACAACAAGGTATATGAAATTCAAGCAAAGGTTGCCTTCCAGAGCGATATCAGATTGTAACATTCTCTGTTTCATGGAAACATAGCTCTCTTTGGCTATGTTGTCGGAATTGGTCGAGACACTGGGCTTCTCCATACATCGCACCAACATAGATAAAAACCTCTCTGGGAAGAGGAAGGGCGGGTGTGTATACTTTATGATTGACAACTCATGGTGTAATCATAACAACATACAGGAACTCAAGTCCTTCTGCTCACCCGATCTAGAATTCCTTACAATCAAATGCCAGCCACTTAACCTACCAAGAGAATTCTCGTCAGTTATAGTCACAGCTGTGTACATTCCCCCTCAAGCAGACACCAAGACGGACATCAAGGAACTTCACTGGACTATATGCAAACTGGAAACCATACATCCTGAGGTTGCAGTTATTGTAGCTGGGAATGCATACCGCCCCAACAGGTCCACAGAGAACGCAATCGTAATCACACTGCCCTATCCCATCTGGACAAGAGGAATAACTATGTAAGATTTCTGTTCATTGACTACAGCTCTGCATTCAACACCATAGCACCCTCCAATCTCGTCATCAAGCTGGAGGCCCTGGGTCTCAACCCCGCTCTGTCTCAACCCCGCTCTGTGCAATTGGGTCCTGGACTTTCTGACTTGCCGCCCTCAAGTGTTGAGGGAAGGAAACAACATCTCCACTTCGCTGACCCTCAACACTGCGTGCTCAGTCCCTCCTGTACTCCCTGTTCACCCATGACTGCGTGGCCATGCACGCCTCCAACTCAATCATCAACTTTGCAGACAACACAGCAGTAGTAGACTTGATTACCAACAACAATGAGACAGCCTACAGGGAGGAGGTGAGGGCACTTGGAGTGTGATGTCAGGAAAACAACCTCTCACTCAACGTCAACAAAACAAAGGAAATGATCGTGGACTTCAGGAAACAGCAGAGGGAGCACCCCGCTATCCACATTGGTGGTCTACACCAAGAGTGTGCAAAGCTGTCATTAAGGCTATTTTGAAGAATCTAAAATGTGAAATATATTTTGATTTATTTAACACTGTTTTGGTTACTACATGATGTTTTATTTCATGGTTTTGGTTTCTTCACTATTATGCTACAACGTAGAAAATAGTACAAATAAAGAAAAACCCTTGAATGAGTAGGTGTGTCCAAACTTTTGACTGGTACTGTATATTTTTCCTTATCTTTCTTATATCTTTTAGAGGTGTCTTAAAATTCTAAATCAAATAGCAACGGATCCTTGGTATGACCTTATTAAAACAATTCTGTAAACACTACATGACCAAAAGTATGTGGACAGCTGCTCATCAAACATCTCATTCCAAAATCATGGCCTTTAATAATGAGTTGACCCCCCTTTGCTACTATAACAGCCTCCACTCTTCTGGGAAGGCTTTCCACTAGACATTGCTGAGGGGAACTTGATTCCATTGAGCCATAAGAGCCTTGCTCGCAGTCGGAGTTCCAATTGATTGGAAGAGTTATCAATGAGGTTAAGGTCAGGACTCTGTACAGGACAGTCAAGTTCTTCCACACTGATCTCGACAAACCGTTTCTGTATGGACCTCGCTTTGTGCACGGGGGCATTGTCATGCTGAAACAGCAAAGGACCTTTCCCAAACTTTTGCCACAAAGTTGGAAGCACAGAATCGTCTAGAATGTAATTGTATACTGTAGCGTTAATATTTCCCTTCACTGGAACTAAGGGGCCTAGCCCTAAGCATGAAAAACTGCACCGGACCATTATTACTCCTCCACCACTACAATTAGCACTATGCATAGGGGTAGGTAGTGTTCTCCTGGCATCCGCCAAACCCACATTTATTGTGATTCATCACGCTAGACAATATGTTTCCACTGCTCAAGAGTCCAATGGCGGCGAGCTTTACCTCACTCCAGCCAATGCTTGGCATTGCGCATGGTGATCTCAGGCTTATGTGTGGCTGCTCAGTCATGGAAAACCATTTCATGAAGCTCCTGACAAATATTTATTCTGCTGACGTTGCTCCCAGAGGCAGTTTGGAACTAGGTAATGATTGTTACAGAAGAGGACAGATGATTTTTGCACGCTAAGTGCTTCAGCACCCGGCAGTCCCGTTCTGTGAGCTTGTGCGGCCTACCACATCACCGCTGAGCCGTTGTTGCTCCTAAATGTTTCCACTTCACAATAACAGCACTTACAGTTGACCGGGGCAGCTCTTGCAGGGCAGAGAAAAGGTAGCATCCTACTGTATGACGGTGCCACGTTGAAAGTCACTGAGCTCTTCAGTAAGGCCATTCTACTGCCAATGTTTGTCTATGGAGTTGCATGGCTGTGTGCTTGATTTATACACCTGTCAGCAATGGGTGTGGCTGAAATAGCCAACTCCACTAATTTGAAGGGGTGTCTACATACTTTTGTATACAGACTTACTTTTTTCACATTCTGTTACATTACAGACTTGTTCTAAAATTGATTTTTAAATGTTTTTTTCCCCCTCAATCTACACACAATACTCCATAATGACATAACAAATACAGGTATTTATTTTGGTTTGCAAATGTATAAATATCACATTTACATAAGTATTCAGAACCTTTACTCAGTACTTTGTTGAAGAACCTTTGACAGCGAATACAGCCTAGAGTCTTTTTGGGTACAAGCTTGGCACACCAGTATTTGGGAAGTTTCTCCCGTTCTTCTCTGCAGATCCTCTCAAGCTCTGTCAGGTTGGATGGTGAGCATCACTGCACAGTTATTTTCAGGCCTCTCCAGAGAGGTTTAATCGGGTTCACGTCCGCGCTCTGGCTAGACCACTCTAGGACATTCAGAGACATGGCCCGAAGCCACTCCTGTGTTGTCTTGGCTGTGTGCTTAGGGTTGTTGTCCTGTTGGAAGGTGAACCTTTGGCCCAGTCTGATGTCCTAAGCGCTCTGGAGCAGGTTTTCATCAAGGATCTTTACTTTGCCCTGTTCATTTTCCCTCATCCTTACTACTCTCCTAGTCCCTGCCGCTAAAACATCCCCCACAGCACGATGCTGCCTTCACCATACTTCATGGTTTTCTCCAGACCTGACGCTTGGCATTCAGGCCAAAGAATTCAATCTAGGTTTCATCAGACCGGAGCATCTTGTTTCTCATGGTCCGAGAGTCCTTTAGGTGGCTTTTGGCAAACTCCAAGCGGGCTGTCATGTGCCTTTTACTGAGGAGTGCCTTCCGTCTGGCCACTCTACCATAAAGGCATGATTCGAGTGCTGCAGAGATTTATTTAACCAGGTAGGCTAGTTGAGAACAAGTTCTCATTTACAACTGCGACCTGGCCAAGATAAAGCATAGCAGTGCGACAGAAACAACAGAGTTACACGTAATTAAAACGTACATTCTACAACACAATAGAAAAATCTATGTACAGTGTGTGCAATTGTAGAAGAGTAGGGACGGGACATAAGGCATTAATTAAATAGGCCATTGTGGCAAAATAACTACAATTTCACATTAACACTGGAGTGATAGATGTGCAGTTGAGGATGTGCAAGTAATCTCTACTTGCACATACTCAACTGCACATCTATATAAGACTCCAATTCATTCCAGTCATTGGGGTGATCAATTGGGGTGCAAAAGAGCAAGAGGATAAATAACAATATGGGGATGAGGCAGTTGGGTGTGCTATTTACAGATTGGCTGTGTACAGGTACAGTGCAGCTTACAGGTACAGTGAGCTGCTCTGACAGCTGATGCTTAAATTCAGCTGATGCTTAAATTTGGAGAGGGAGATATTAGACTCCAATTCGTTCCAGTCATTGGCAGCAGAGAACTGGAAGGAAAGGTGGCCACAGGAAGAGTTGGCTTTGGGGATGACCAGTAAAATATTCCTGCTGGAGCACGTGCTACGGGTGGGCGTTGCTATGGTGACCTGTGAGCTGAGATAATGCGGGGCTTTACCTAGCAAAGACTTCTAGATGACCTGGAGCCAGTGGGTTTGGCAACGAATATGTAGTGAGGGCCAGCCAAAGAGAGCATACAGGTCGCAGTATATGGGGATTTGATGACAAAACGGATGGAACTGTGATAGACCAGATCCAGCTTGTTGAGTAGAGTGTTTGATGATATTTTGTAAATTACATCGCCGATGTCAAGGAACGGTAGGATAGTCCGTTTTACGAGGGTATGTTTGGCAGCATGAGTGACTGTGTTGCAAAATAGGAAGCCGAAAGAAGGGCCAGATGTATACAGAATGGTGTCGTCTGCGTAGTGGTGGATCAGAGAGTCCCCAGCAGGAAGAGCGACATCATTGATGTATACAGAGAAAAGAGTCGGCCCGAGAATTGAACCCTGTGGCAGCCCCATAGAGACTGCCAGAGATACGGACAACAGGCCCTCCGATTTGACACACTGAACTCTGTCTAGTAGTTGGTGAACCAGGCGAGGCAGGCATTTGAGAAACCAGGGATATAGAGTCTGCCAATAAGAATGCAGTGATTCACAGAGTTGAAAGCCTTGGCCAGGTCTATGAAGAAGGCTGCACAGTACTGTCTTTTATCGATAGCAGTTATGATATCATTTAGGACTTTGAGCGTGGCTGAGGTGCACCCATGACCAGCTAGGAAACCAGATTGCATAGTGGAGAAGGTACAGTGGGATTTGAAATTGTTGGTGATCGGTTTGTGTCAGGTAATTATTTAATCAGTGTTCATAAATTCCAATTATATAAATCTGTCTGATACCCAGAGTTTGTAAAGTTCTGGTTTTAAATAAAACAGACAGAATTCCCAGGTCAGGTTCCAATTGATTTGCGAGAGCGACAAAGTTCACAAATTCATTCCTTCTTAAATCATCCTAAACTACACACACACACCAACATGGATTTTCTCTCGAGTCTAACCACAGTTTATAACCCCTCAACTGACCGTTCCAGGCTCCCCCAGACATCATAACTCTGGAGGAGCCCTCCCTGTCCTCTCTTATCTCCACATACATACCTTTCTTCCTAGGTACATGCCATATAACCCCTTCCTAATGGACAAACATTTAATACTACAAGAAAGACAGGGTAGAATTCTTGCCAGTTACAGTGCAGTATACCCCATTTAGTCAATATTGATAAAAATCCCAGAACAGTTTGTTAAATTGGCTTTCGAAGATTTTAGAAGGGCAGGGTAAGATAGATATAGGCCTGTAGCAGTTTGGGTCTAGAGTGTCTCCCCCTTTGAAGAGGGGGATGACCGCGGCAGCGTTCCAATCTTTGGGGTCTCAGACGATACGAAGGAGAGTTTGAACAGGCTGCCGCGGAACAGGCTCGTAATAGGGGTTGCAACAATTTCGGTGAATAATTTTAGAAAGCGAGGGTCCAGATTCACCTGATTTAGAATTCCTCACAATCAAATGTAGACCGCATTATCTTCCAAGAGAATTCTCTTCGATTATAATCACAGCCGTATATATCCCCCCCCAAGCAGACACATCGATGGCTCTGAACGAACTTTATTTAACTCTTTGCAAACTGGAAACCATTTATCCGGAGGCTGCATTCATTGTAGCTGGGGATTTTAACAAAGCTAATCTGAAAACAAGACTCCCTAAATTTTATCAGCATATCGATTGCGCAACCAGGGGTGGTAAAACCTTGGATCATTGTTACTCTAACTTCCGCGACGCATATAAGGCCCTGCCCCGCCCCCCTTTCGGGAAAGCTGACCACGACTCCATTTTGCTGATCCCTGCCTACAGGCAGAAGCTAAAACAAGAGGCCCCCACGCTGAGGTCTGTCCAACGCTGGTCAGACCAAGCTGACTCTACACTCCAAGACTGCTTCCATCACGTGGACTGGGATATGTTTCATATTGCGTCAGATGGAAATATTGACGAATACGCTGATTCGGTGTGCGAGTTCATTAGAACGTGCGTCGAAGATGTCGTTCCCATAGCAACGATAAAAACATTCCCAAACCAGAAACCGTGGATTGATGGCAGCATTCGCCTGAAACTGAAAGAGCGAACCACTGCTTTTCATCAGGGCAAGGTGACTGGTAACATGTCCGAATATAAACAATGCAGCTATTCCCTCCGCAAGGCTATTAAACAAACTAAGCGTCAGTACAGAGACAAAGTGGAATCTCAATTCAATGGCTCAGACACAAGAGGCATGTGGCAGGGTCTACAGTCAATCACGGACTACAAGAAGAAACCCAGCCCAGTCACGGACCAGGATGTCTTGCTCCCAGGCAGACTAAATAACTTTTTTTGCCCGCTTTGAGGACAATACAGTGCCACTGACACGGCCTGCAACGAAAACATGCGGTCTCTCCTTCACTGCAGCCGAGGTGAGTAGGACATTTAAACGTGTTAACCCTCGCAAGGCTGCAGGCCCAGACGGCATCCCCAGCCGCGCCCTCAGAGCATGCGCAGACCAGCTGGCCGGTGTGTTTACGGACATATTCAATCAATCCCTATACCAGTCTGCTGTTCCCACATGCTTCAAGAGGGCCACCATTGTTCCTGTTCGCAAGAAAGCTAAGGTAACTGAGCTAAACGACTACCACCCCGTAGCACTCACTTCCGTCATCATGAAGTGCTTTGAGAGACTAGTCAAGGACCATATCACCTCCACCCTACCTGACACCCTAGACCCACTCCAATCTGCTTACCGCCCAAATAGGTCCACAGACGATGCAATCTCAACCACACTGCCCTAACCCAGGGTTTGGTTACTACATGATGGGTCTCAGGGTCTCGACCCCGCCCTGTGCAACTGGGTACTGGACTTCCTGACGGGCCACCCCCAGGTGGTGAGGGTAGGCAACAACATCTCCTCCCCGCTGATCCTCAACAGGGGGGCCCCACAAGGGTGCGTTCTGAGCCCTCTCCTGTACTCCCTATTCACCCACGACTGCGTGGCCACGCACGCCTCAAACTCAATCATCAAGTTTGCGGACGACACAACAGTGGTAGGCTTGATTACCAACAACGACGAGACGGCCTACAGGGAGGAGGTGAGGGGCCTCTGAGTGTGGTGTCAGGAAAATAACCTCACACTCAACGTCAACAAAACTAAGGAGATGATTGTGGACTTCAGGAAACAGCAGAGGGAACACCCCCCTATCCACATCGATGGAACAGTAGTGGAGAGGGTAGCAAGTTTTAAGTTCCTCGGCATACACATCACAGACAAACTGAATTGGTCCACTCACACTGACAGCGTCGTGAAGAAGGCGCAGCAGCGCCTCTTCAACCTCAGGAGGCTGAAGAAATTCGTCTTGTCACCAAAAGCACTCAAACTTCCACAGATGCACAATCGAGAGCATCCTGGCGGGCTGTATCACCGCCTGGTACGGCAACTGCTCCGCCCTCAACCGTAAGGCTCTCCAGAGGGTAGTGAGGACTGCACAACGCATCACCGGGGGCAAACTACCTGCCCTCCAGGACACCTACACCACCCGATGTTACAGGAAGGCCATAAAGATCATCAAGGACATCAACCACCCGAACCACTGCCTGTTCACCCCGCTATCATCCAGAAGGCAAGGTCAGTACAGGTGCATCAAAGCTGGGACCGAGAGACTGAAAAACAGCTTCTATCTCAAGGCCATCAGACTGTTAAACAGCCACCACTAACATTGAGTGGCTGCTGCCAACACACTGTCATTGACACTGACCCAACTCCAGCCACTTTAATAATGGGAATTGATGGGAAATGATGTAAATATATCACTAGCCACTTTAAAACAATGCTACCTTATATAATGTTACTTAGCCTACATTATTCATCTCATATGCATATGTATATACTGTACTCTACATCATCGACTGCATCCTTATGTAATACATGTATCACTAGCCACTTTAACTATGCCACTTTGTTTACACACTCATCTCATATGTATATACTGTACTCGATACCATCTACTGTATGCTGCTCTGTACCATCACTCATTCATATATCCTTATGTACATATTCCTTATCCCCTTACACTGTGTATAAGACAGTAGTTTTGGAATTGTTAGTTAGATTACTTGTTGGTTATCACTGCATTGTCGGAACTAGAAGCACAAGCATTTCGCTACACTCGCATTAACATCTGCTAACCATGTGTATGTGACAAATAAAATTTGATTTGATTTTCTAGCCCAGCTGATTTGTAGGGATCCAGATTTTGCAGCTCTTTCAGAACAACAACTGTCTGGGTTTTGGTGAAGGGGATTCTAAGGTGCTTGGGCAAATTGCTGCATGGTGTGCAGAGCTGTGGCCGGGGTAGGGGCAGCCAGGTGGAAAGCATGGCCAGCCGTAGAAAAATGCTTATTGAAATTGTGGATTTATCGGTGGTGACAGTGTTTCCTAGCCACAGTGCAGTGGGTAGCTGGGAGGTGGTGCTCTTATTCTCCATGGACTTTACAGTGTCCCAAAACATTTTTGGAATTAGTGCTACAGGATGCTGTGTATATTGGTTCCTAACTTCCCTGAAAAGTTGCATATCACGGGGGATATTCGATGCTAATGCAGAACGCCACAGGATGTTTTGTGCTGGTCAAGGGCAGTCAAGTCTGTGTCAAGAAGCGTTAGACAGTGATGAGGGGTGGTTGTTTGACCGCAGACCTATTACGGATGCAGGAAATGAGGCAGTGATCGCTGAGATCCTGGTTGAAGACAGCAGAGGTGTATTTAGAGGGCAGGTTGGTCAGGATGATATCTGTGAGGGTGCCCATGGTTACAGATTTAGGGTTGTACCTGGTACTTTCCTTGACAATTTATGTCAGATTGAGGGCATCTAACTTAGATTGTAGGACAGCCAGGGTGTTAAGCATATCCCAGTTTAGGTCACCTCACAGTACAAACTCTGAAGATAGATGGCAATCAATTCACACACACACATACATACATACATACATACATATATATATACATATACATATATTTTTAACTATGCAAGTCAATTAAGAACAAATTCTTATTTTCCAATTACAGCCCCTGAACAGTGGGTTACTGCCTTATTCATGGGCAGAACGACAGATTTTTACCTTGTCAGTTCGGAGATGCGATCTTTCGTTTAATAGTCCAATGCTCTAACCACTAGGCTACCTGCCGCCCCATAAGGTGTCCAGGGCACAGCTGGAGGGGGTCTTTAACAAGCTGCAACAGTGAGAGACTTGTTTCTGGAGAGGTGGATTTTTAAAAGTAGAAGCTCGAATTGTTTGGGTACAGACCTGGATAGTGTGGCAGATCTCTGCAGGCTAACTCTGCCAACTTTTGACATTACCATCTTGTCGGAAGATGTTATAGTTAGGGATGGAAATTTCAGGATTTTTGGTGGACTTCCTAAGCCATGATTCAGACATGGCTAGGACATCAGGGTTGGAGGAGTGTGCTAAAGCAGTTAATAAAACAAGCTTAGGGAGGAGACTTCTAATGTTAACATGCATAAAACCAAGGCTTTTCCGGTTACAGACGTCAACAAATGAGAGCACCTGGGGAATGGGAGTGGTGCTGGGGGCTGCAGGGCCTGGGTTAACCTATACATCAGGAACAGAGGAGGAGTAGGATAAGTGTACGGGTAAAGGCTATAAGAACTGGTTGTCTAGTGCGTTCGGAACAGAGAGTAAAAGGAGCAGATTTCTGGGCGTGGAAGAATAGATTCCAGGCATAATGTACAGAAAAAGGGTACGGTAGGATGTGAATATAGTGGAGGTAAACCTAGGCATTGAGTGACGTTGTCTCTAGAGGCACCAGTTAAGCCAGGTGAGGTCACTGCATGTGTGGGGGGTGGAACAATAGGGCCATCTATGGCATATTGGGCAGGGCTAGAGGCGCTACAGTGAAATAAGACAATCACTAACCAAAACAGAAATAGACAAGGCATATTGACATTAGGGAGAGGCATGTGTAGCCGAGTGATCATAGGATCCAGTGAGTAGCACTAGATGAGTCAGGGAGCCAATTCCGTAGTCGCTGCTATACTATGCTAGCTGGAGACACTGTGATTCACACAGCTAGCGGGCCGGGGCTAGCAGATTGGCATCCGGCGACGTCGCAATGGAAGAGCCTGTTGAAACCACCTCGGACGGTTACGTCGGCAGACCAGTCGTGATGTATCGGCGGGGCTCCGTGTCGGCAGTAAAGGGTCCAGGCCAATTGGCAAGTGGTATTTTAGCCCAAGAATTGGCTGGTGGAACTCTTTGGCTAGTCGGGAGATGGGCCTAGCTCGAGGCTAGCTCCAGGCTAACTGGTTAGATGGTTTTCATTCTGGAAGGTTCTCTCGAAAATTCCTTCGACCTCATGGCTTGGTTTTCCTCTGACATGCACTGTCAACTTTGGGAACTTATATAGACAGGTGTGTGCCTTTATACATTCGCTTTGTCATTATGAAGTATGGTGTGTAGATTAATGAGTTTTTAACATTTATTTAATCTAATTTAGAATAAGGCTGTAATGTAACAAAATATGGAAAAAGGGAAGGGGTCTGAATACTTTCCGAATACACTGTATAGTGTAGCTTAGTAGAACACCCCTTCCCCTGACTTACTCAGGGTTTAGACTCTTATCGGTTAAACCTGCTTCTTTAAAGCTTCGCTTAGATCTAGATTAACTCTAATCGTCCTTCTGGAAATCATACTAAAAATACTAAAAACATCTAGACAAGGGAAAGTCAGACCATTTTAAACCATGTCTCAGAAATACAATTTCAGTTAGCCCAGTTTAAAAGTGTAATTTAGTCTAGGTTTAGGTTTAACCGTGTCCGCAAAACCACCCGTTTAACTTTAAGTTAAGCAATAACAGTTAACATGGCAGCACTCCAAAAAAAGCATACTCTTTGAGCTAGTTTCCTCCGACTCAAATTAAGCCTTGTCCTAGACTACTCAATGTCAGTGAATATGAGTCCTAATCAATGTGTAAATTCTCCATTGAAATTGCTTTTGTATCCAGGTCTAGGTTTGATCTGTGTCTGAGAAACTGGCCTCCCTAACTTTCAACACCCCCTTTAACTCAGCAGTGTGGTAGTGTGACTTTATCAAACCCTTACTGTTCTATAGTCTAGCTATGATAACCATAACCCCAATCACAACAGCAAGGTGAGCTGGAGATACAGGCTATCCATCACAGTCAGAGCTGAGGGCGCGTGAGTTGGCAGCTGTCTCTCCCAGGGTAGAGCAGACTGAAGAGGTTCATTGGGTTTTCACTTTGGTGCAAGACAGAGCTTGTTGACAATTAAACCCACAATCAGAGGGAGCTGGCAGTGTAGTCCGAGATGGAAGTGGGACTGTTTCAATTCAAAAGCAATGTGGACCTCCTCAAATATCAAAATCAATATTGAGGAAGAATAAAAGCATATTTGGGCTTTGCAAGAGCCTTTCTCCAAGGTTGTGTTCAGTAGGGAGGCAACGTTTAAAAACAGTGTATAATGGGGACATACAACCTGAAGCTCTCAAATGAGAACTGGTTTTTGTTAGTTACTTAACGTTTTGTTACGTTGTGTACTACTGAAAATGGCCCTGGATGAAATTATAGGAGAGAAGTTAATTACTGATGTTCAAATACAGCAAAGAGCCATGTCACACTGTTTCAAACCTGTAAGAATAACTAGCCCCAAGGTATTGAGCATGGTGCCAAGCAGTCTCTCTATCCATCAGAATAACCTAAAGTATTTGTCTGTGAGATCCAAGGACTTGTCCAAGGACGTGATTAGCATCATAAAGTTGTCAATAAGACGCGGGTGGGAACACACTCAGTAATCCTACAATCATTCAAAAACCCTCCAATCCACACACACACACCCTATGACCCGTGCTTTTCTGCAGTTCCTGCATGAATGTGCTAATAGTGATCTAGCATGGTTCAGTCACCTCTTCCACCTTATTTCCAACCTAATGACTTCACTGTCATCCCAACATATAAATACAGTGAATTCAGAGGCAATCAAAGCATTTATTTTTTCTTCCAATTTGCAGAGCGGTCAAGTCTTTCATCAGCGATTTTTGGCAAACAGCATTTCTGTTTACTTTGTGTCCAGGTTTGAGTCGGATACTTTCTAAATGTAATCTGTTACAGTAACTAGTTACCTGTCCAAAATTGTAATCAGTAGCGTAACTTTTAGGTTACCCAAGCTCTACTTTTAGAATACTTTTTTTTAAGCATTAGATTAAGACAAAAATGTATATTACCAATTGAACGACATCTATTGGAGGATAAATCAATGTTAGAGTTTACATCTTGGTTCCAAGATGGCGTAGCAGTCAGACGTGTGTTTTGTCTTGTCCCGTCCTGTCTGGTGTAAATATAGTTTCTCGTTTTTTTCTGTATATATTTCGTACATATTTTAATCTCACTTTCCAACTATAGGCAGAATATACTCTCCTGCAACCCGCATCACCCAATGTGGTACGGATCTGCTTTTTCTATACCTTAGAACCGGAACCCCCATCAGAAGCTAGCCAGCTAACTAGCTACTACTCAGTTAGCCACTGCTAGCGGTCTCCAAAGCTAACTAGGACACCAGCGCGACATCAACCCAGAGCATATCAGACTGCTTTTTCTCTACCACATCTCCGGATTCCTACCGCAAGCTCTGAACCTTTACAATGGATCATAGCAACTAGCTAGCTGCAATCCGTGTGGCTACTCCTGGCTAACGTCTCTGCCCCAAAGCAAGCACCAGTTAGCCTCGAGCTAAGCCCATCTCCCGACTAGCCGAAGAGGTCCAACATTACCTCTCTTGCCAATTGGCCTGGACCCTTTACTGCTGACACGGAGCCCCGCCGATCCATCACGACTGGTCCGCCGACATAATCATCCGAGGTGGTTTCAACAGGCTTTTCCGTTGCGACATCGCCAAAGATCCATCTGCTGGCCAAGGCCCGCGAGCTTTCTGAAACGCTGTGTCTCCAACTCACCTAGCGTACTAGAGCACCTGTAGCATACTCCTGGGCTACAATTACCCGGGCCCACGACCGGTCTGTCGATGTCACCGCATGAAGAGGAATAAACAGACTCACCCCATCACGACGTCCCCCAAAGGTTAACTCGCTATCTCCCTGCTTGCTAATTCGGCCTGCTAACGGCTAGCTTGTCTAGCCCGAGCCTACGAACTGTTAGCTTGATAGCACAGGCCTGCTAACCGTCTGAATCACCGAGTCCCAACCACTCTCTGAACCCATTTACTTTCTATCTCTTTTTGATTTTTATTTTGTTCCTTCCGGAAACCTGCCTCACCCACTGTGATACGGAATCACTATTACTTTTAATTTTATTTTTATGACTCACTCAAGAACCTCCAGACGCTAACCAGCTAACTAGCTACAAGCTATTTAGTCATTGTTAGTTTCTTTTTAAACCTGGATAACACTCGCCAGTCCAGCTTCCCTGCCCATCCACCGCTTCCACCTGGACACTGATCTCTTGGATACATAGGTGACGCACACTGGACTGTCCATTAATCCCGGTACTCCATTCTGCTTGTTTGCTTTATCTGTCGGCCCAGTTGCCTAGTCAACGCCATTTTACCTGCTGTTTGTTGTGCTAGCTGATTAGCCTCGCCTACTGTTTTTAGCTAGCTTTCCCAATTCAGCACCTGTGATTACTGTATGCCTCGCTGTATGTCTCTCTCAAATGTCAATATTCCTTGTATACTGTTGTTCAGGTTAGTTATCATTGTTTTAGTTCACAATGGAGCCCCTAGATCCACTCTGCATACCCCTGTTACCTCCTTTGTCCCACCTCCCACACATGCGGTGACCTCACCCATTACAACCAGCTTGTCCAGAGATACAACCTCTCTCATCATCACCTAGTGCCTGGGCTTACCTCCGCTGTACCCGCACCCCACCATACCCCTGTCTGCGCATTATGCCCTGAATATATTCTACCATGCCCAGAAACCTGCTTCTCTTATTCTCTGCCCCCAACGCTCTAGGCGACCAGTTTTGATAGCCTTTAGCCGCACCCTCATACTACTCCTTCTCTGTTCCGCGGGTGATGTGGAGGTAAACCCAGGCCCTGCATGTCCCCAGGTACCCTCATTTGTTGACTTCTGTGATCGAAAAAGCCTTGGTTTCATGCATGTCAACATCAGAAGCCTCCTCCCTAAGTTTGTTTTACTCACTGCTTTAGCACACTCTGCTAACCCTGATGTCCTTGCAGTGTCTGAATCCTGGCTCAGGAAGGCCACCAAAAATTCAGAGATTTCCATACCCAACTATCACATCTTCCGTCAAGATAGAACTGCTAAAGGGGGCGGAGTCGCAGTCTACTGCAGAGATACCCTGCAAAGTAATGTCATACCCAAGCAGTTTGAACTACTAATTTTGAAAATTACTCTCTCCAGAAATAAGTCTCTCACTGTTGCCGCCTGCTACCGACCACCCTCAGCTCCCAGCTGTGCCCTGGACACCATTTGTGAATTGATCACCCCGCATCTAGCTTCAGAGTTTGTTCTGTTAGGTGACCTAAACTGGGATATGCTTAACACTCCGGCAGTCCTACAATCTAAGCTAGATGCCCTCAATCTCACACAAATCATCAAGGAACCCACCAGGTACAACCCTAACTCTGTAAACAAGGGCACCCTCATAGACGTCATCCTGACCAACTGGCCCTCCAAATACACCTCCGCTGTCTTCAACCAGGATCTCAGCGACCACTGCCTCATTGCCTGTATCCGCCACGGAGCCGCAGTCAAACGACCACACCTCATCACTGTCAAACGCTCCCTAAAACACTTCTGTGAGCAGGCCTTTCTAATCGACCTGGCCCGGGTATCCTGGAAAGACATTGACCTCATCCCGTCAGTTGAGGATGCCTGGTCATTCTTTAAAAGTAACTTCCTCTCCATTTTAGATAAGCATGCTCCGTTCAAAAAAATGCAGAACCAAGAACAGATACAGCCCTTGGTTCACTCCAGACCTGACTGCCCTCGACCAGCACAAAAACATCCTGTGGCGGACTGCAATAGCATCGAATAGCCCCCGTGATATGCAACTGTTCAGGGAAGTCAGGAACCAATACACACAGTCAGTCAGGAAAGCTAAGGCCAGCTTCTTCAGGCAGAAGTTTGCATCCTGTAGCTCCAACTCCAAAAAGTTCTGAGACACTGTGAAGTCCATGGAGAACAAGAGCACCTCCTCCCAGCTGCCCACTGCACTGAGGCTAGGTAACACGGTCTCCACCGATAAATCCATGATTATCGAAAACTTCAATAAGCACTTCTCAACGGCTGGCCATGCCTTCCACCTGGCTACTCCAACCTCGGCCAACAGCTCCGCCCCCCCCCCCCTCCACAGCTCCTCGCCCAAGCCTCTCCAGGTTCTCCTTTACCCAAATCCAGATAGATGTTCTGAAAGAGCTGCAAAACCTGGACCCGTACAAATCAGCTGGACTTGACAATCTGGACCCTCTATTTCTGAAACTATCTGCCGCCATTGTCGCAACCCCTATTACCAGCCTGTTCAACCTCTTTCATATCGTCTGAGATCCCAAGGATTGGGAAAGCTGCCGCAGTCATCCCCCTCTTCAAAGGGGGAGACACCCTGGACCCAAACTGTTATAGACCTATATCCATCTTGCCCTGCCTATCTAAAGTCTTCGAAAGCCAAATCAACAAACAGGTCACGGACCATCTCGAATCCCACCGTACCTTCTCCGCTGTGCAATCTGGTTTCCGAGCCGGTCACGGGTGCACCTCAGCTACACTCAAGGTTCTAAACGATATCATAACCGCCATCGATAAAAGACAGTACTGTGCAGCAGTCTTCATCGACCTCGCCAAGGCTTTCGACTCTGTCAATCACCATATTCTTATCGGCAGACTCAATAGCCTCGGTTTTTCGGATGACTGCCTTGCCTGGTTCACCAACTACTTTGCAGACAGAGTTCAGTGTGTCAAATTGGAGGGCATGCTGTCCGGTCCTCTGGCAGTCTCTGGGGGTGCCACAGGGTTCAATTCTCGGGCCGACTCTTTTCTCTGTATATATCAATGATGTTGCTCTTGCTGCGGGCGATTCCCTGATCCACCTCTATGCAGACGACACCATTCTATATACTTTCGGCCCGTCATTGGACACTGTGCTATCTAACCTCCAAACGAGCTTCAATGCCATACAGCACTCCTTCCGTGGCCTCCAACTGCTCTTAAACGTGAGTAAAACCAAATGCATGCTTTTCAACCGATCGCTGCCTGCACCCACATGCCCGACTAGTATCACCACCCTGGATAGTTCCGACCTTGAATATGTGGACATCTATAAGTACCTAGGTGTCTGGCTAGACTGCAAACTCTCCTTCCAGACTCACATCAAACATCTCCAATCGAAAATCAAATCAAGAGTCGGCTTTCTATTCCGCAACAAAGCCTCCTTCACTCACGCTGCCAAGCTTACCCTAGTAAAACTGACTATCCTACAGATCCTCGACTTCGGCGATGTCATCTACAAAATGGCTTCCAACACTCTACTCAGCAAACTGGATGCAGTCTATCACAGTGCCATCCGTTTTGTCACTAAAGCACCTTATACCACCCACCACTGCGACTTGTATGCTCTAGTCGGCTGGCCCTCACTACATATTCATCGCCAGACCCACTGGCTCCAGGTCATCTACAAGTCCATGCTAGGTAAAGCTCCGCCTTATCTCAGTTCACTGGTCACGATGGCAACACCCATCTGTAGCACGCGCTCCAGCAGGTGTATCTCACTGATCATCCCTAAAGCCAACACCTCATTTGGCCGCCTTTCGTTCCAGTACTCTGCTGCCTGTGACTGGAACGAACTGCAAAAATCGCTGAAGTTGGAGACTTTTATCTCCCTCACCAACTTCAAACATCAGCTATCCGAGCAGCTAACCGATCGCTGCAGCTGTACATAGTCTATTGGTAAATAGCCCACCCATTTTCACCTACCTCATTCCCATACTGTTTTTATACTGTCTTTTATTTATTTACTTTTCTGCTCTTTTGCACACCAATATCTCTACCTGTACATGACCATCTGATCATTTATCACTCCAGTGTTAATCTGCAAAATTGTATTATTCGCCTACCTCCTCATGCCTTTTGCACACATTGTATATAGACTGCCCATTTTTTTCTACTGTGTTATTGACTTGTTAATTGTTTACTCCATGTGTAACTCTGTGTTGTCTGTTCACACTGCTTTGCTTTATCTTGGCCAGGTCGCAGTTGCAAATGAGAACTTGTTCTCAACTAGCCTACCTGGTTAAATAAAGGTGAAATAAATAAATAAATCGCTGGCCGTAAATGGAAGTTGCAATATACTTTATAGGTTATGTAGGCTTATTCTAACCCATTGCATTCTACTTCAATACAGATAATAATATCATTAGGCAATAACTTTACATCCAATCCATAGTCTGTCAGATTTCCAGTCATTCCAATTAATTGAATAGCTCTTGATCTTCAAGAATAGGACTTGAGTGTAACCCAAAAAACGAAGGACTTATTAGCCTAGTAGTTTTATGATTTTGTTGTCATGGAAGAATGCCCAGAACCATGTAAACATGCACAAGATCAGCAAGTATGCATGTGTCTCATGCATGCATTTTCATCTTGTGCACATGCTTCAGGTAATAGAAATCTAAAAACACTACCAGCGCTTTTTTGTAATTATACTTTCTTGTGGATAAATTGTCTCACTGCCAAAAGGATCAACCGCACAGACAACCGGTAAAGTATGTAAAAAATATCATTTTATTCAACATTCTGGCTTGTAGAGGTCATGAGAGGAAACTTTGCTGATTCAAATGCTAATTTCTGCATGACGTATAATTCAATGCAATTCAATGTCTGGTTTCCAGGCAAGGATCTGCACTATGCAGCTGTTGCAGGTATTCATTTTCACTGGCTGTCCACTGGTCTCAAAAACAATGATTGACAGACAAGTTTACATTTCCTCAATTCCACCATTATTGGGTTAAAATAGACATATATATTTGTGAACAGCCATCCACAACAACCACAATCCATTAGGGTGCAAATAGTTAATGAGAGAGCAGCAGTGTGATTAACATCATTGCGCTATGTAGATAGGGTATCAATAATAAGTGATAGCTGTATTGCCCATGGGCTACACCACTGTGGTCATCCTTACCATCAATCATTTATTCAAATTCAATATACAATCTTTGGATGCCGACAGCTGTCGCACCATTGGTAGACATAGCTTTTGGAAGACATTTCCATTTAAGTCATTTAGCAGGCACTTTTATCCAGAGTGACTTACAGGTAGTGCAATCATCTTACGATAGCTAGGTGGGACAACCAGATATCACAGTCATAGTACGCACATTTTTTCTAGTAAGGGGGGTAAATTGTGTCTTAGTTCACAAAATACTTTTTGGGGTGAGAAGGGGGGGTGGGGGTGGGTGCTGTGGGATCATTTAAGATGCTCTTTGAAGAGGTAGGGTTTCATATGTTTTCATAAGAAAAGAGAAAAGACAGAAAAGCTTGGACTGGGCTGAGCGGGAGCTGGCCCCCTGTAGTGGTGGGAGGGCCAAGAGACCAGAGGTGGCAGAACGGAGTGCTCGGGTTGGGTTGTATAGAGTTTGAGCATAGCCTGATGGTAGGGAGGGGGAGCTCCTCTTGCTGCTCCGTAGGCTAGTACCATGGTCTTGTAGTGGATGTGAGCTTCAACTGGAAGCTAGTAGAGTGTGTGTAGGAGAGGGGTGACATGGGAAAACTTGGGAAAGTTGAACACAAGGTGGGCTTTCCGGGGTTTGATAGCACAAGCGGGGAACACAGCCAACAGTGAGTTGCAGTAGTCCAGACTGGAGATGACAATTGCCTGGATTAGTACCTGCACCGCTTGCTGTGAGAGGTAGGGTTGTACTCTACCGATATTGTAGAGGATGAACCTGCAGGAACAAGTCACTTCTCTGATGTTTGCAGAGAACGACAGGGTGTTGTCCAGGGTCCCTCCAAGGTTCTTTTGCACTCTGGGAGGGGGATTTTGTGGAGTTTCCAACCGTGATTGAGAAGTCTTTGAGCTGGCAGGCCTTCCCCGGGAGGAAGAGCAGGCACAGGTCCTCTCCACGTCACCTGGTAGGAGCGGCCTGCCAGGTAGGATGCAATCCAAAAGTGTGCAGAGCCTGAAACACCCAGCCCTGAGAGGGTGGAAAGGAGGATCTGATGCTTCACGGTGTCAAAGGCAGGGGATAGATTGAGGAGGAAGTGAACACAGGAGCAGAATCAACTTTGGCAGTGAGGAGAACCCCTGTGACATTGAGAAGAGCAGTCTCAGGTTGAGTGACCCGCGACTGGTTAGAGTTAAGAAGATTGTTCTGAGAGAGATATTGAGAGTTGGTCAGAGACCACATGCTCAATCCTATTCCTGCTCTTTTCTCACTATCCATCAAACACATTTGGTGTGTCATCATCGTGATCTATGACTTGTGGTCAGACTCGCTCAGGCAGATCAAAAAAAAAAAAATGTCAATGCTGATTTGAATGCCATTGAGAAACACTAAGGTGTCAGATTTTTTTTCTGCAAACATCCTTTCTGAACTTAAAAGTAATCATAGAAGTTATCATCTAGTCATCTTTCAAAAGTATCTGTAATCTGATTACAATATTTTTGCTGGTAGCGTAACGGATTACAGAAAAACATTTTTTTATCAGTTCCATGTTTCCAGAAGTACAGGATTTGTTTGGAGTACTAATGTGCAGTTCGCGAACAATGCATTATTTTAAAGCGACTCTTTATTGATTCGAGTCGTGATTTGTTTTGCTGAGTGACTTTGTAGTTCGTTTCACCTGCTGGCCGCAATGAAATCTACAGCAGGACTCAGGCCAACAACTGCCTGTCATATAAACAAGAAAAATATATCATGCTGCAGGCAGAATAGAGAAGAAATATACATGCTTAGAACTGATAATTGATCACATGATACAAGAATGAATTCAATTAATTGATTATTGAATGTTATGATGGACACAGCTTTGTAGAAACAAAACATTCACAGCCTCTGCTCACAAACTCGAAAATAATCGTTTGGGGTGCTGCAGTTCAAACGATATTGTGCTTATCACCCTCATGGCAGTCAAGCAATTCATTGACTGCCATGAGGGTGAATATATTGATGAAAGTAACCTAGTCCGAGAGAGATTTACACAGGTATCAAAACGTCACGCCAGTGTAAGCCTACACAAAACACAGCCCTTATTTCAAGTGTTTATCCCCTGAGAAAAATGAATTGTGGGAAAACATTTGGAACCATTTCCCTGTTTGATCACTAGGTTTAATGGGTATTATGACACCTCCACTGGGGGGGCTCTAGGTACCAAGAAATAACCATATCTGTATGCCTAGCAATCAACAAATGTACATTGTTTAAAGCATTCTATTCCAAGTCTCAGTCACAAATGACAGCTCCAATAAGCCTCCTATGGTGAATGCCGTGAACGAGAGGCTTGTGGAATCCTGACTCGTTCAAGTATTCAGTTCATCGTTCGCCTATAGGGGGTCCTGCATGCTCTGGGCATTACGGACTCAAATTAACTAAATTAGTCCACATATTTATATTTTCACTGAACGAGTCAATAAAAAGAGAAACTTCCCATCGCTGCTTTGGAGAAGGCCAACTTTGATTTTGTTCTCTGCTGCCTTTAAAAAAAAATGTTTTTTTAAAGAGGCCAGCAGGGGAGCCGATTCTCTGAAAAGCATTAAAGAATCCTCAAGGACAAGCTCTGCCTTCCCCACCTGGACTTTACCAATCACAATACATCCAGAACTATATCGGAACGTTAAAGCACATTGGGAAAATGTAAAATAGTGTAAATTCACTTCCTGTACATATATAGGCCTAGTCAACATTCGATTCAGTTCTGTCCTACATATCCTAAGCATACTCCCATAACTGTGACATACATTGTGGGAGTTAAGTCGGGAAGTTCTTGCTAACATAAACATGTCAATAGTAATGCCTTCATTTAAATTCCAACCAAACTTCCTTTTGATTATGAAACATCATACTGGAGCAATCATCCTGTCAACACTAGTAATTGGCCTGCCTACTGACAGAGGTGCTTTAAAGTTATAGTACTAATGTTCAGAGTGGACCTAGTCAGTGCACAATGAATATCAGCTAGTCAGCACATCCTCTCTTCAATAACAAGCTTAGCTCAAAGTCAGTTATCAGTCAATCAACATTGTTTAGGAAACTTTAACTCAGATGTTGAGGACACCATTATAGTAAAAATAACCCCACATCGCTATGAAAATATTGGTATCCTTCGACACCCAATGGTATTCTATAGGCACTAGTACCGCGAGGCCGAGCACTCTCAAACATTATGAGGTACATTTATGAAATCCTCATAGAAACAGTTAATAACTAGCTCCGAGTGTTAACAGGGGGTCTCAAGTGAGGCTGGAGAAAGGCAAAATCCTGCACATTTTCAAAGGACTACAAAGGAAAAAGGGGAAGTCTTTGGAGGCCTCCGAAAATAAAAGAAGGCTCCCGCTCAAAGCGCCAACCTTTCCCAGACACCCTTGAGAGCCTGCCTCACCCACCTCTCCAAGCATTTACATCACCCACCAGTATTTAGACAAAACTCCCGGCACCCCACTTTACCTTTCTCCATCACAAAAGTCTATCCGAGCCAATCACAGGCTAAGCCACAATACGAGGCTATTTATACATCATTCAGTTTAGCGCTGCAACACTGTGACCAAAACTATATTGATTCACAGCCTGGGAAAATTCATCCTCTTAAGTAAATGATTGCTAGTAAAAGAAGTGAGTGGGAATCAGGTAGCTGACTACAGTTGTGTGTGTGCCAGTGGATCTATTTGCTGATGACCTCCAAATGCCCCCCCCCCCCCGAGTGCATGATTATCCTGGGAACTACTTCCTCTAATTTGGATACATCTCCATACAGAGGCGGCGGTGCGGCGGCCCACAAAAACACACTCCTTGATATCTCAATCTGTCAATGAGTCCGCCACCATGTATCAGAAGAAACATGGTTAATTAAGTCTGGTGACAGGAGAGCACCTTTTGGGGCGGAGCTAACGGACTGTGGCACACTGTATTACCCTGATCAATCACATGGTCACATGGCTTCCTGTGTACAGTAAATGGTCAATGCAACAAAGTGATCTGTGTGTGTGTGCGTGCGGTGAGGGGGGTGTAAATAAGTGTACTTTAGTTTTGTCAAATGCAGTTTGCCAGAATCAATGTTTGTGTACGCGTGTGTATACCTTTTGTAGAATGTTTTGTCGGTAACACAGCTTAGCATACGAGTGTAAAATATGTGTGTATGTGATATTGATTGTGAGAGAAGCTGTGGTAACTTAATGACCCAGATCTTTGCTTTGGTGCTACAGATGAGAACTGGATTGGTTTTCTAAGAGGTCAGGGGGAAACAGTAACAATGTAACAACACCATAACCAACAGAGACACCAGGGCCACTTTCTGTAGGAAAACATTGTAGAATGTTAAATGACATGCTTCCTTATGTCTTAGGCATGTTTGTTCTACATAATACACAGGGTACAAAACATTTCCATGACATAGAATACAGGTGAAAGCTCTGATCCCTTATTGATGTCACCTGTTAAATCCACTTAAATCTGTGTGGCTCAAGGGAAGGAGACAGGTACTTTTTTAAGCCTTGAGACAATTGAGACATGGATTGTGTATGAGACAGGTTCAAGAAGGATGTTTAATAACCTCTTAAAGCTACCCCCTACTTTGTGCAATTTCCGCCTGAAGACATACCCAAAACTAACAGCCTGTAGCTCAGGCACAGAACCAAGGATATGCATATTCTTGGTACCATTTGAAGGAAAACACTGAAGTTTGTGTAAATGTGAATTGAATGTAGGAGAATATAACACAATAGATCTGGTTTAGATGAAACAATGAATTAAAAAAAAAATGTATCATCTTTAAAATGAACAAGATAAAACAAACATTCAGATAGGATGATGGGGACAATTTCAGTGAAAAATAAGAGAACAGTACTTGTGCAAAGTTTCAGAATGATAACTTCCAAAATGAGTGTGCTACATGACATTTATCACGTAGTCACCCAGGTGTCCCACACAAGTAGCCCAAATGTACCCAAGTGGCCAAATTGGTGAAGGTATACATTTTGAAACAAATAACTATATACAAAATACCAAAATGGTATTCTAACACACCCCCCCCCCAAAAAAAAGAGAAAAAAAAATACAAAATAAAAAAAAATGGGGAGAAAAAAATTATATACATATACATTCTCAAAATAACGTGGGTAACTGTTTACACTTTCAATATTTGTAAGACCCTCAGTCCTCTATCAAATCAATATATATAGCCCCAGCCTAAAACCCCAAACAGCAAGCAATGCAGGTGTAGAAGCACGGTGGCTAAGAAAAACTCCCTAGAAAGGAAAAAACCTAGGAAGAAACCTAGAGGAACCAGGCAATGAGGGGTGGTCAATGAGGGGTGGCCAATCCTCTTCTGGCTGTGCCGGGTGGAGATCAGTGGTTGTAGAGGGTGCAACCGGACAGCACATCTAGAGTAAAAATGAACAGTTTAGGGTTCCATAGCCGCAGGCAGCACAGTTGAAACTGGAACAGCAGCAAGGCCGGGTGGACTGGGGACAGCAAGGAGTCATCATGGCAGGTAGTCCTGAAGCATGGTCCAAGGGCTCAGGTCCTCAGAGAGGAAGAAGGAGAGAATGTGGTGAGCATGTGGTGCGTGTAATGGGAGACTTCATCTTGCAAACAACACAGCAACGCCTCCATGCTGTGCCCTTTTGGCACATCCATGCCTGCACAAATATATTTGGGCAGATGAACACTTGTGGCAGGAGCAGAAGGGACAGGGCTTGGTGCAGTGGTCCTGCAGCCAGCAAGCTCCTTGATGCTCCCTCTAATGTAGACTGATTGGAGGAAGTATGCTGGCTGTGTTGAGATGTATGGGTTTGCATTCTACACATATACAGTGGGGCAAAAAATTATTTAGTCAGCCACCAATTGTGCAAGTTCTCCCACTTAAAAAGATGAGGCCTGTAATTTTCATCATAGGTACACTTCAACTATGACAGACAAAATGAGAAAAAAATCCAGAAAATCACATTGTAGAATTTATGAATTTATTTGCAAATTATGGTGGAAAAACAAACACTTCCCCCATATTGGTGACCTAAAGGCGACTGGTTACCCAGTCAATCTGAACTGAGGCAAATGACTGTTTCATAAAAATTACACTGTAGTAGGCTGGAAATATAATGACAAACTAGGCAACTAATTAATAGGAAACAACTTTGCCATCAGTATGTTTAGACTGATAGCAATGTTGCCATTAGCTAGAATAATGTGCCAACAATAGCTAGCAAAAATACTGTCTGTCCCCTCAATGTACAGTGGCTTGCGAAAGTATTCACCCCCCTTGGCATTTTTCCTATTTTGTTGCCTTACAACCTGGAATTAAAATGTATTTTTCAGGGGTTTGTATCATTTGATTTGCACAACATGCCTACCACTTTGAAGATGAAAAATATTTGGGGTGGAACAAACAAGAAATAAGCCACAAAAAAATAAATAATAATAATTGTCACACCCTGAACGTAGAGATCTTTTTATTCTCTATTTGGTTGGTCAGGGTGTGACTCGGGTGGGAAACTATGTTCTTTGTTTCTATGTTTTGGCCGGGTATGGTTCTCAATCAGGGACAGCTGTCTATCGTTGTCTCTGATTGGGAATCATACTTAGGCAGCCTTTTTTCCCTTTTGTATTTGTGGATAGTTGTCTTTGTTAGTGGCATTATAGGCCAAATAAGCTTCACGGTTGTTTCCTTGTTCTTTGTTTTGTTGGCGACATTTATCAAATAAAAGAAATGTAAGCTCACCATGCTGCACCTTGGTCCGGGTCATTTCCACGACGATAGTGATCGTGACAACTTGGGTGTGCATAACTAACTAGCAATTACAGCTGCAATTCTCTTGGGGTATGTCTCTATAAGCTTGGCACATCTAGCCACTGGGAGATTTGCCCATTCTTCAAGGCAAAACTGCTCTAGCTCCTTCAAGTTGAATGGGTCCCTCTGATGTACAGTAATTTTAAGTCATACCACAGATTCTCAATTGGATTGAGGTCTGGGCTTTGACTAGGCCATTCCAAGACATAAATGTTTCCCCTTATTCCACTCGAGTGTTGCTTCAGCAGTATGCTTAGGGTCATTGTCCTGTTGGAAGGTGAACCTCCGTCCCAGTCTCAAATCTCTGGAAGACTGAAACAGGTTTCCCTCAAGAATTTCCCTGTATTTAGCGCCATCCATCATTCCTTCAATTCTGACCAGTTTCCCAGTCCTTGCTGATGAAAAAATCCCCACAGCATGATGCTGCCACCACCATGCTTCACTGTGGGGATGATGTTCTCAGGGTGATAAGAAGTGTTGGGTTTACACCAGACATTTAGTTTTCTTTGATGGCCATAAAGAAACATTTTTGTCTCATCTGAGTACCTTCCATATGTTTGGGGAGTCTCCCACATGCCTTTTGGCGAACACCAAATGTGTTTGCTTATTTTTCTTCTGGCGACACTTCCGTAAAGCCCAGCTCTGTGAAGTGTATGGCTTAAAGTGGTCATATGGACAGATACTCCAATCTCTGCTGTGGGGCTTTGCAGATCATTCAGTGTCATCTATGGTCTCTTTGTTGACGCTCTGATTAACGCCCTCCTTGTCTGGTCCGTGAGTGTTGGTGGGCGGCCCGCTCTTGGAAGGTTTGTTGTGGTGCCATTTTCTTTCCATTTTTAAGTAATGGATTTAAATGGTGCTCTGTGGGATATTCAAAAGGTCAGAATATTTTTTTATAACCCAACCCTGATCTGTACTTCCGCACAACTTTGTCCCTGACCTGTTTGGAGAGCTCCTTGGTCTTCATAGTGCCGCTTACTTGGTGGTGCCCCTTGCTTAGTGGTGTTGCATACTCTGGGGTCTTTCAGAACAGGTGTATATACACTGAGATCATTATTTTTTAAATTTCAATTCACCAATTTGGACTATTCTGTGTATATTCGTTACATGAAATCCAAATAAAAATCAATTTAAATTACAGGTTGTAATGCAACAAAATGGCAAAAACACCAAGGGGGATGAATACTTTTGCAAGGCACTGTAAGCTAGGTAGCTGAAGTTATACTTCATCTAAAGTCAATCTGGCGACATCACAATGACGACAAAAGGTTCTTCCTACTAATTATTTACCTCCTTTTGAAATTTCATCATGTTTCCAAGCCATAGTAATGGGTGCTCTCATCTTATCTACCAACATAGAGCCCTGTCTAACTCCTCTAGCTCCACAATGAAATAGGGTGCAGGCCAGGCAGCAGGCTGTTAGCCAGCCTGCCAGCTTAGTGGAGTCTGCCACTAGCACAGTCAGTGTAGTCAGCTCAGCTATCCCTATTGAGACTGTCTGTGCCTTGACCTTGCTTGGGCAAAACTAAACATGGCGGTGTTTGCCTTAGCAATCTCACTAGGATAAAGACCTCATCCATTCCTGCCATTATTGAAATAGATCGTGATACCTCACATGTGAAAATAGAGCTACTTAATGTTAGATCCCTCACTTCAAAAGGCAGTTATAGTCAATGAACTAATCACTGATCATAATCTTGATGTGATTGGCCTGACTGAAACATGGCTTAAGCCTGATGAATTTACTGTTTACATTTTATTTATTTTTTTTACCTTTATTTAACCAGGTAGGCTAGTTGAGAACAAGTTCTCATTTGCAACTGTGACCTGGCCAAGATAAAGCATAGCAGTGTGAACAGACAACACAGAGTTACACATGGAGAAAACAATGTAACCAGGAGGCCTCACCTCCTGGTTACATTAGTGACCATATTCCCTGTGCATCCCGCAAAGGCGGAGGTGTTGCTAACATTTACGATAGCAAATTTAAATTTACAAAAAATTAAATGGACGTTCGTCTTTTGAGCTTCAAGTTATGAAATCTAGGAAGCCTAAATCACTTTTTAAAGCTACTGTTTATAGGCCTCCTGGGCCATATACAGCGTTCCTCACTGAGTTCCTATCAGACATAGCAGATCATATTCAAATTTTTGGTGATTTTAATATGCACATGGAAAAGTCCACAGATCCACTCCAAAAGGCTCAGTGGGTTTTGTCCAACATGTCTCTGGACCTAAATGTTGTGGATCTTAATGTTTTTCCTCATAATCCTGGACTATTGGAAGAAAAAAAACTAAAAACATTTCTCAAAATAAACTAGCTCCCTGGTACACAGAAAATACCCGAGCTCTGAAGCAAGCTTCCAGAAAATTGGAACGGAAATGGCGCCACACCAAACTGGAAGTCTTCCGACTAGCTTGGAAAGACAGTACCGTGCAGTATCGAAGAGCCCTCACTGCTGCTCGATCATCCTATTTTTCCAACTTAATTGAGGAAAATAAGAACAATCCAAAATGTATTTTTGATACTGTCACAAAGCTAACTAAAAAGCAGCTTTCCTCAAGAGAGGATGGCTTTCACTTCAGCAGTAATAAATTCCTGAACTTCTTTGAGGAAAAGATCATGATCATTAGAAAGCAAATTACGGACTCCTCTTTAAATCTGCGTATTCCTCCAAAGCTCAGTTGTCCTGAGTCTGCACAATTCTGCCAGGACCTAGGATCAAGAGAGACACTCAAGTGTTTTCGTACTACATCTTTTGACACAATGATGAAAATAATCATGGCCTCTAAACCTTCAAGCTGCATACTGGACCCTATTCCAACTACACTACTGAAAGAGCTGCTTCCTGTGTGTGGCCCTCCTATGTTGAACATAATAAACGACTCTCTATCCACCAGATGTGTACCAAACTCACTATAAGTGGCAGTAATAAAACCTCTTGAAAAAGCCAAACCTTGACCCCCCCAAAAAAAAAATCCTAGCGAATCTTCCATTCCTCAAAAAAAAAAAAAAAAAGCTGGCTTCCTGAAGACAAACAATGTATAAGAAATGCTCAGCTATCCCCATTGAGACCGTGTCTGTGCCTCGACCTAGGTTGGGCAAAACTAGCACTGAGACTGCACCTGTGAAGGTGGTAAATGACCTTATAATTGTGTCAGACCGAGGCTCTGCATCTGTCCTCTTGCTCCTAGACCTTAGTGCTGTTTTTGATACCATCGATCACCACATTATTTTGGAGAGATGGGAAGCCCAAATTGGTCTACACGGACAAGTTCTAGCCTGGTTTAGATCTTATCTGTCGGAAAGATATCAGTTTGTCTCTGTGAATGGTTTGTCCTCTGACAAATCAACTGTAAATTTGGTGTTCCTCAAGGTTCCATTTTAGGACCACTATTGTTTGCACTACATATTTTACCTCTTGGGGATGTCATTCGAAAACATACTGTTAACTTTCACTGCTATGCGGATGACACACAGCTGTACATTTCAATGAAACATGGTGAAGCCACAAAATTGCCCTCGCTAGAAGCCTGTGTTTCAGACATAAGGTAGTGGATGGCTGCAAACGTTCTACTTTTAAACTTGGACAAAACAAAGATGCTTGTTATAGGTCCCAAGAAACAAGGAGATCTTCTGTTGAATCTGACAATTAATCTTGATGGTTGTACAGTCATCTCAAATAAAACTGAAGGACCTTGGCGTTACTCTGGAACCTGATCTCTCTTTTGACGAACATATCAAGTCTGTTTCAAGGACAGCTTTTTTCCATCTATGTAACATAGCAAAAATCAGAAACCTTCGGTCCAAAAATGATTCAGAAAAATGTATCCATTCCTCTGGTACTTCTAGGTTAGACTACTGCAATGCTCTACTTTCCGGCTACCCAGTTAAAGCACTAAATAAAACTTCAGTTAGTGCTAAATGCGGCTGCTAGAATCCTGACTAGAACCAAAAAAATTGATCATATTACTCCAGTGCTAGCCTCCCTACACTGGCTTCCTGTCAAGGCAAGGGCTGATTTCAAGGTTTTACTGCTAAACTACAAAGCATTACATGGGCTTTCTCCCACCCATCTTTCCGATTTGGTCCTGCTGTACATACCAATTGAAATAAATAAATTAGGCCCCAATCTATTGATTTCACATGACTGGGAATACAGAAATGCATCTGTTGGTCACAGATACCTTAAAAAAATTAAGTAGGGGTGTGGATCAGAAAACCAGTCAGCAGCTAGTGTGACCACCATTTGCATGACACATCTTTGCAGAGTTGATGTGGATGTTTATTCTGGCCTGTGGAATGTTGTCCCACTCCTTTTCAATGACTGTGCGAAGTTGCTGGATATTTGCGGGAACTGGAACACATTGTCGTACACGTCAATCCAGAGCATCCCAAACATTTTCAATGAGTGACATATCTGGTGAGTATGCAGGCCATGGAAGCACTGGGACATGTTCAGTGTTACGGATACAGGTATCGTGTGTGTGTGTGTGTGTGTGTGTGTGTGTGTGTGTGTGTGTGTGTGTGTGTGTGTGTGTGTGTGTGTGTGTGTGTGTGTGTGTGTGTGTGTGTGTGTCCTGTGTCCTGTGTCCTTTTCTCTCCTTCTCCCCTCACAGGTGAAAATCACTCCCCAATCAGAAGACACACCTCCTCCTGTTTCCTACCCAATCACAGTTCCTTTCCCTTGGTTTAAAAACCCTGTCAGTTGTTTGCTCTGGAGCTCAATCTCTCTGTAAATGCCATATGTCTGTAGATTGCGCTGTTCACCCGCTCCTACTATGTCTATCGCTCTTTATGTATTGAGCTATCTTTTGTTTGAGCACCTCAATATCACTTTGTCCTCATCTGTGAGTATTGTTTTTGGTTATGGTGTTTGTTTGTTTGCTGGTGGGAAAAGGGGGAACCAAGACAAGTTGCCCATGGGCATACACTACCCATAGGTAAACTTTGTTAAAAACACTAGTTAGAACTGGGCGGACCACCCTCTGTATATTTGGTTAGTTAGTTGTTGAAATAGGCTAGTCTAGCTTAGGGGTGTTTTGGATGCTTATGGTTTCTTTCCTTGGGTCCAGCTCAGCCCCTTTTCCTTGCCTATTTCACTGTGGAAAAAAGGGACGCAATACTTGTAATGTTGATATGATTTTCAGTTTACTTCCATATGGCTGGTTTTACATTTGTCTACATGGATCATATGGAAAAATAGCCTACAACAATTGCTATGTCTATTTACAATCCCCTTCTCCAAATGGATTACTCATTTACCTAGCTCTTATCAATAGCTCTTATCCATTTAGAAATTAAAATACAGAGAATACTGTTATTTCTATCTAAAAAAGAAAATGGATGTTTTCCACTTGGAACCGGAAGGTTTGCTCAACCTGATTCATGGTTTCCTCAAAGGTGGTGGAATTATGTCAAGGCCAGTATACAGCGTTTCTAAAGACACACCTCCTTCCTTTCTTAGATCTGCACCAGAGCGAATAGCGGGGTGAATCGAATGCTATTCTCATGCTTAAGTTCAAGGTCAGAATACGCATGCTCAACTCGGGGCCAAGCTGTGCAGGACACAAGGACACCATCCCAACTCCCTACAACACGACTGTGCAGTAAAAATAACTTTAAAGAATAACTTAAAGAATAAGAGTTGTTCCACATGAAAAACCTTCCCTGATGTTTTCCTGAGCTTTCCTATCGCTCAAACGTGTTTCAGACACTTCAAAACATATTCCCTTTTGTGTTCTTTAATGTGTCTCTATGGGCTAATAGCAGTAAGGCCAAATTCAATGTTTCATCAAGTAATTTTTACTTTTTGTTTTTATACCTACAGGGGCCCTATAATACAAAATTAAACAGCTAGATGGTCCATTTTATTAATATCCTAAAATAATTCCATATGTTAGGTTAGTAGATAATCACAGAAAAAGGGCTTAGATTTACATGTTTTAAGAAACGCACATAAGATCAGTCATAAATACTGTACTTATCTTCTCGTGTCCAGAATCCGTTGTGGGGCAGCTATAGGTCTTTGTTTTTTAGAGCGTATTCTTGCTGGAAGCCCAAAGAGATGCCATCCATAACCACCTCACTGTAGACAATGGACATGTATTACATCCTGTAAAATCCCAACACAGTTTTCACCATTGTGTGCTTAGTGTACGCTGGCCTTGTTTCTGGAATCGTTCAGACACGTAATTCTGAACCCATCTTCCCTGAGAAAAGAGCTTAAAAATTAAACGGGTCATCTGCGGACACAAATGACACAGGGTAATTAGCTGCTAATTAGCAAACAGACAAGGCTGAAAATGTTAACAGGATATTTAACCACATTAAACTGCCATTCAGGGCACACAAATACACAGCAGGAAACTACACCAAATAGGAGCATTACAGCAACAACAAAATCTAAATACCAGACTTTGGTTTCAACTCAACATTTTTTATTCCTTTTCGGGAAGAACCCCATCCCAAACCTATACCCTCACATTCTCTGCTGCGGCTGAAAGTAATATCAGCCTAGGTTTATGACAAAAGGTTCTGAATGATGTTTATGTATTAATCATTCATGGTGGCATAGTCCAGGCTCATAGGCTTCTCAGTCGTCTGAAAATTGCATGCTCACCTCGGCTATAAATGATCAGATCCCAGTTCCCATCCCAGCCTTCTCACCCCTAAGGAGGTTTTATTTTCATGGCGGACACCGTTTATGATAACGCTCCTGACTAATGATGACCAGACATTTAATACAGTGGTAGCATTTATATTTTTTATGGTGATGTGTCACTTTGTAGTCCCCATATGTAAACAAAGCATGAGGGAGAAAGGAAGGTTATTCTGAAGAGAGAAAGACCTCAGGAAAAGAGCAGAAGCAGCAGCATTTTATCTTTCCCTGGCTGCCCTCGTTCTGACTGACTGGGAGAGACAAGCGGTGTGGTTTGGCTGTGTGTTTAGAGGGTAGAGGGGGAGAGAAGGAAAAGCAAATGCAATGGATGAAGGAAGTGGATGAGCACACGAGGTCATACACATGCTTACAATTTTAATTGTCCTGCAAGAACCACATACTGTATGCCACATTAACACACTCAAACATCTGCCCTCACATACATAAGCATATGACCATAATCACATACCAGACGGCAGGTAGATTAGTAGAATGTGTAGCTATGGCTATACTCCAATCACATGAAACCTGACAATGTTTTTATTGAGTCATTTGATTAACGTCATGATACTATAAATCACGTCTGAAAATGTCTGGCTAAAGGGGGTTAAACGGAGAGAACGATAAAATGGAAATGTCTGGCTAAAGGGGGTTAAACGGAGAGAACGATAAAATGGAAATGGAGAGCAAAATGACCAAAAAGGTACAGAGACACGCACAATGAGATAGAGAACTAAAAACGTGCGACCGATATTAAACAAAGGTTATAGGAAGAGAGTAAAGAGGGAGAAGTGAGTGTGAGAAAGGGATACAATATGGCTATCAATTATTCTAACAGCCAAGCCATTCAAATGCAATGTGTACGAGTAATCTGTGGGACAAAGAGAGGTGTCAAAAGGACGACAGGCTGTGTGGGCTGAAACTCTGCACACTGCGAAACTCTGTATATAATCCCTATTGGTCCCGTTGATGCTCCCAGAGCCTTGCACAATAATTAGTTTCACCATAGCTGTGTGCTTAAGACCGATAAGCAATGGCTAGGGCTGAGGAGCAGCCGCCACCGAATGGATGTAGCAACTTATCTGCAAACCGCAGAGGAAGAAACAACGGTGCGGTGACAGGGACAGAGGCCTCGGTAATGACCATGTGTGGGAGAAGTGCTAGTCATCGACCGCGTTCCAGAAACAAAGGCAAGGCAATCAAATAACTGAGCAGGTGCACCGTTTTCAAGGGTCCCACATAGGTATTGCAGGCTTGTGAAGGCTGAAGAGACAGTGTTGTTATAACGTGGTGCGTCTTTAGTATCTTAAGAGGTTTGCTTAATGAAGGGCGAGCAGCTCTGCTGGGACAGCCTTGAAAACAGTTAGTTAAGCACCAAGCCGCTTTCTTTATCTGCTCCATCCCCAAGGGACCAAAACAACAGATCAGCCAGAACAAGAGCAGAAGTAATGGCAGGCATTTTCCTACACATGTTTTGAACCAGTACAATGAGCTGTGTGAGCATGTCAGCAGCCGTGGTGAAAGTTATGAGATCAAGGGGAGTAGCGCCAATTCCATCAGGCAACATCCACATATGAACTGAGAAAACTGGTGACATTATGATCTCTCATAATAACTGAATTCTCATTTACCATTGTACAATATATCATAAAGGGTGGCAACGAAGGAAACAAACTCAAAGCCAATCTCAGTTGGCTGTATACTGTTCTAAGGCAGAGTTTCCCCAAATCCTATAGATTTGGCATGCAGTGACTTCAGAAAGTATTCATACCCCTTGACTTATTCCACATGTTGTTGTGTTAGTTTGAATTCAAAATGGATTAAAACAAATAATCCACCCATCTACAAACATTAACGCATAATGACAAAGTGATGACAGAAAATGTTTGCAAATGTATTGAAAATGAAATATAGAAATATCTCATTTACATATGTATTCACACCCGAGTAAATGCTTAGTAGAAGCACCATTGGCGGCGACTACAGCTTTGAGTTGTCCTGGGTATGAATTTATCCGTTTTGCACATCTGGATTTAGGGACTTTCTCCCATTCTTCCTTGCTCAAGCTCTGTTAAGTTTGATGAAGATTGCTGTTCACCGCAGCTCCACAAGTATTTTTGATGTGATTCTAGTCTGGGCTTTGGCTGGGCCACTCAAGTACTTTGACATTCTTTTTCTGAAGGCATTCCAGCATTGCTTTAGCTGTATTCTTAGGGTCATTGTCCTGTTGGAATGTAAATCTTCGTCACAGGCTAAGGTTGTTTGCACTCTGAAGCAGATTCTCATCAAGGATTTGCCTGTATTTGATGCTGTTCGTTGTTCCCTCTATCCTTTGTGGTGGTTATTTCATTATTATCAAATGAGGAGAGACAAACATATCACACAAGTCGGATTTAAACTTCATCTGTATTCACTTATTAATAGGGAAAGCAGGTCACACCACACACACACACACACAAGTGAATGATGTTATTGTAGAGCACTCACGAGGCTGGTCAACCCAACACTCTTGACTGCAGGGTATTTTAGATTCTTTGAAGTATCCACCATTTGCCATGACAGCTTTCACACTCTTGGCATTCTCGCAACCAGCTTCAAGAGATATTCACCTGGAATGCATTTCAATTAACAGGTGTGCCTTGCTAACAGTTAATTTGTGGAATTTCTTTCCTTCTTAATGCGTTTGAACCAATCAGTTGTATTGTGACAAGGTATGGTTGAAATACTGTCACGGTCGTTGTAATCAGAATCGGACCAAAATGCAGCGTGGTATGGTTCCATCCTCTTTATTAGGACGTTAAACACACAGAAAACAAACGCAAAATGAAACGTGAAGCAAATGTAGTGCTCGCAGGCAACTATACATAGACAAGATCCCACAAAGCACAATGGGGAAATGGCAGCCTAAATATGATCCCAAAACAGAGACAACGATAAACTCTGGTTCCCTCTGATTGGGAACCATACCAGGCCAACAGATATATAATAACCTAGATAACCCACCCTGACCTAACCAACAGAGAATAAAAAGCTCTCTATGGTCAGGGCGTGACATATACAGAAGATAGCCATATTCTGTAAAAGACCAAGTCCGTATTATGGCAAGAACACCTCAAATAAGCAAAGAGAAATTACATTATTATTTTAAGAAATGAAGGTCAGTCAATCCGTAAAATGTAAAGAACTTTGAAAGTTTCTTCAAGTGCCCGTCACAAAAACCATCAAGTGCAATGATGAAACTGGCTCTCATGAGGACCGCCACAGGAAAGGAAGACCCAGAGTTACCTCTGCTGTAGAGGATAAGTTCATTAGAGTTACCAGCCTCAGAAATCGGCAATTAAGTGCACCTCAGATTGCAGCCCAAATAAATGCTTCAGAGTTCAAGTAACAGACACATCAACATCAACTGTTCAGATGTGACTGTGTGAATCAGGCCTTCATGGTCCAATTTGCTGCAAATAAACCACTACTAAAGTACACCAATAATAAGAGATTTGTTTGGGCCAATAAACAATGGTTATGAACATAAGACTGTTTGAAATCTGTCCTTTGTCTTGATGAGTCCAAATTTGAGATTTTTTATTCCAACTGCCATGTCTTTCTGAGATGCAGAGTATGAACGGATGATCTCCGCATGTATAGTTCCCGCCATGAAGCGTGAGATGACCTGGCCTCCACAATCACCAGACCTCAACTCAATTGAGATGGTTTGGACCTCAGATTGAAGGAAAAGTAGCCAACAAGTGCTCGGCATATGTGGGAACTCCTTCAAGACTGTTGGAAAAGTATTCCAGGGGACTACCTCATGAAGCTGGTTGAGAGAATGCCAAGTGTGTGCAAAGCTGTCATGGCTACTTTGAAGAATCTAAAATATATTCTGATGGGTTTAACACTTTGGTCACTATATGATACCATATCTGTTATTGCATAGTTATGTCTTCACTATTATTCTAAAAAAATATATAGTAAAAATAAAGAAAAACCCATTTATGAGTAGGTGTTTCTCTAAACTATGTAAATTTGATTTCTGTATTTCTTGATCAATAAATGTAAAAACAAATCTAAACTTATAATGGGGTATTGTGTCAAGATGGGTGAGAAACATCTATTTAATCCATTTTGAATTCAGGCTGTAACAACAAAATATGGAATAAGTCAAGGGGTATGAATACTTTCGGTAGCTGGTTGTACACAGATGGCATTAGATGTGGACTCATCTCAATATTATACCACTTTTGAGGTCTGTCAACAATGGAAAATTTTGATTTATTGGTGAACTATCCCTTAAAATGTCAAATTTGCTATTGTATAGACCTACAAAATATAAAATAATCATTAAACAGAGAACTGCTTTGAATGACAAATGCAGTATTTTAGCTACCTTAAATTGTGTCAAAACAAAAGTGAGCCAATGGGGGTGCGCTTGGAGACGATGCCGTTACGAGGTGAAAATACTGACCGTTTGGACTGCTATATTCCACAGCCCGCAGATTGGACTGAATAAAGCTTTAATGTGCTTCCCTTTATTTCCGCCCCTGCATTTATTTATTTATTTATCCGTTATTTTACCAGGTAAGTTGATTGAGAACAAGTTCTCATTTGCAGCAACGACCTGAGGAATAGTTACAGGGGAGAGAAGGGGGATGAATGAACCAATTGTAAACTGGGGATTATTAGGTGACCGTGATGGTTTGAGGGCCAGACTGGGAATTTAGCCAGGACACCGGGGTTAACACCCCTACTCTTACGATAAGTGCCATGGGATCTTTAATGACCTCAGCTAGTCAGGACACCCATTTAACATCCCACCCGAAAGACAGTGTCCCCAATCACTGCCCTGGGGCATTGGGATATTTTTAGACCAGAGGAAAGAGTGCCTCCTACTGGCCCTCCAACACCACTTCCAGCAGCATCTGGTCTCCCATCCAGGGACTGACCAGGACCAACCCTGCTTAGCTTCAGAAGCAAGCCAGCAGTGGTATGCAGGGTGGTATGCTGCTGGTATGCTGCATTCTTTCTACCTGGAGACAGCTCCGCCCTCCCTTCTTGGCAACAACAACACCTCCACACAGACTTAACACAGAGGCCCCTCAGGGTTGTGTCTTCCATCCTCTGCTGTACTCCCTGTTCAACCACGACTACGTGGCTTTGCCAGACACCAACTCCATAAAGTTTGCTGACAACAGAAGGCCTGATAAACAACAATGTGTCAGCATATAGGGAGAAGGTAAGTGAACAGGCATTGAAGTGTAATGACAACAACCTCAACATCAGAAAAACAAACAAGTTGATTGTTGACTTCAGGAAGCAGATGAGGGAACATGACCCGATCCACAGCAACGGGACTGGAGTAGAGAGAGTCACGCGTTTTAAATTCCTCAGCGTCCACATCAGCATGCACATGCGCACACACACACATATCACAACTGCTGCAACCAGACTCTTGTTGTACTGCCCAGTTTATACACTGCCTCCCTTCCCAAATACACATGTAAATATTGGACTATAAATTGTGCCTTCCTATATTATTGATAAAATGTTTATTCTATTCTGATGAGTCATGTACATTGTATTCTTATCTTTTATTATGTCTTATTGTTGTTGCATTGTCGGGAAGGAACCTGCCAGTAAGAAATTAGTTGGACGATGTATACCATTCGTACATATGACTAATACAACATGAAACTTCTTCCCCTCATTCTCTGACCTCCCTGCCCTCCCTAGATAAATATATTACAATAGGCACCAGATTGCCGAAGCTGATATTTTCAGAGGAGGAGGCGGAAGAGTGGAAAAGGTGGGCACCAGGTGTCTCCATGGCAACAAGGGAATCAGAAAATGCTATTCACTGTAAAAATAATAATAACAACAACAACATGCTCAATAGTCCTCCTGCAAAAAGGTCTGCACTGTAAGAGTCACTACATGCTACCTTGTGGATATTTAGTCTTTAACAAGTATATTATCTTAACCTTTCTAACCTCAATGGCTCTTGAGCAACACTTAACATAATATCTATGTTGCTCTTCTAACGTATAGTTACATATTACAGATTCCTCCAACATTATTAATCTGCAAGTTTTGGGCAAGCCTATGGGAAAAATGTCCCCTCCCCTTCCCAAATTTGAAAGATGGCTAGAAAAATCTGAGTACTGGAACAAAGTTTCTGTATTTGGCACTTCCCACAGTCTGACAAATGCTACAATACAATTTATGTTACATGGGTCTGTCCACAAGAGATTACTCAAGCATTGACACACGCACTGTGAGCAAACTTCAACGTTTTAAAGAGACGGGAGCTCTGAATACTACATTGTGCCACACTGTTAACCTACATTTTAATTAAGCCTTCTCACTGACATTGACAAATATTCACCAAAATTGTCTCGACCTGAAGTCTAAACCTAAATTGTCTTAACCTATAGTGTAAACCAAATCGCGCAAATTGTAATTTTACTCATCCCCTCTGACACGTGACGGTTAGTTTGCTCACTCTTGTGGAAAAAACATGAATTTCACATGATCTTATGTGAGGTTGTATGATTACTTGTGAAAATCCAGATGTGAAACCATGTCGTTTTGGAACACTTTATATGTGATGATATTTCACATGAAGTTCCACATGTGAAAGGTTATGAGATCACATGTGAAAATCTACATGTAAATCTTCATGTGAAATATCATCACATGTGAAGTGTGCCAAAACCCTGTTTCACATGTACAAAACATGTCAGAATTTCACATCTGAAATCATGTGATTTCCAACATGTGAAATCATGTGTTTTTTCCATAAGGGCACAAGCGCATGTGTCATTGTGACAGGAAAATGTGGCACAATAACTATTATGTTGGGAACCACTTACTCCACAGTACATTCTAACTGCAGATAAGCTACAGTGTAAGAAGCGATTACATGACAATGGATTGTAATGAAGAGACAGGCCAAACTCTACATGTAATTACACAGAAATAAAACATTTGACTATTATATTATTTAATGTAACTACATATCTGCTCAGCTTTATGTAAAGCGTTGCATAAATGGGGTTTTCTAACTCCCGAACCTAGCCGAACCAAGCTATAGTAAGTTGACAAGGTTATGCCTCCACCATAATTATTGGAACAGAGCTGAAAAGGACAATGTGAAAACAAAATATCCTAGCCAGCACAGCTCGGTTCAGGTCGGCGTGTTCGTGTGAAAAGGGCAAGAGTGTATGCTAGCTAGCTCGCACACGAAGAAGGCATTTCTGTAACTTTGTTACAATTCTCAGTCTAGCTAATGTGATTTGACCTGACAGTGACAGGTGCCCTTGACCTGACTACCACCAACACCCATATATAGAACCAGTCTATAGATTGAAGTAATTTGGGTAACACTTCCTATTATAAGTGTCTATGTTGGGCATTATAATACATTATGCATGTCTCATAAGGAGTTTATAAGTGTGCTTCTAATTAATTATAAAGAGGGTATTTAAAGGAAGTGTTACAGTCATTAGTTCTCTCAATGCTTTGGTAATGCTAGGCAACAATCATAGAAAGGTACGTATCACTCACTTAGTCAGACCCCCTTTCCTTCCCTTCGCAATTAGACACACACATGCACACACACCAAGCTGCAGCAGCCTCAAAGGCCCCACAAATTAAAATGTTCCCCGTTTGTTGTTCTCCCAGCTCTGGTGCTGGCTGCTGCCGAGTGAACGGAGCATGCTCCCAACATTCCCTCCTGCTCTCCAGGGTTCTCTTGTTCCTCCTCCACCGCCGCCGGTCTGCCTCCTTTTATTACACATGCACACGGTCTCACTCTCTCTCTCACGCACACGGTCTCACTCTCTCTCACGCACACGGTCTCACTCTCTCTCTCACGCACACGGTCTCACTCTCTCTCTCACGCACACGGTCTCACTCTCTCTCTCACGCACACGGTCTCACTCTCTCTCACGCACACGGTCTCACTCTCTCTCACGCACACGGTCTCACTCTCTCTCACGCACACGGTCTCACTCTCTCTCACGCACACGGTCTCACTCTCTCTCACGCACACGGTCTCACTCTCTCTCACGCACACGGTCTCACTCTCTCTCACGCACACGGTCTCACTCTCTCTCACGCACACGGTCTCACGGTCTCACTCTCACGCTCTCACGCACACGGTCTCACTCTCTCACGCACACGGTCTCACTCTCTCTCACGCACACGGTCTCACTCTCTCTCACGCACACGGGTCTCACGGTCTCACTCTCTCTCACGCACACGGTCTCACTCTCTCTCACGCACACGGTCTCACTCTCTCACGCACACGGTCTCACTCTCTCTCACGCACACGGTCTCACTCTCTCTCACGCACACGGTCTCACTCTCTCTCACGCACACGGTCTCACTCTCTCTCACGGCACACGGTCTCACTCTCTCTCACGCACACGGTCTCACTCTCTCTCACGCACACGGTCTCACTCTCTCTCACGCACACGGTCTCACTCTCTCTCACGCACACGGTCACTCTCTCTCACGCACACGGTCTCACTCTCTCTCACGCACTCTCTCTCTCTCACGCACACGGTCTCACTCTCTCTCACGCACACGGTCTCACTCTCTCTCACGCACACGGTCTCACTCTCTCTCTCACGCACACGGTCTCACTCTCTCTCTCACGCACACGGTCTCACTCTCTCTCACGCACACGGTCTCACTCTCTCTCTCACGCACACGGTCTCACTCACGCTCTCTCTCTCACGCACACGGTCTCACTCTCTCTCACGCACACGGTCTCACTCTCTCACGCACACGGTCTCACTCTCTCTCACGGTCTCACTCTCTCTCACGCACACGGTCTCACTCTCTCTCGCACACGGTCTCACTCTCTCTCACGCACACGGTCTCACTCTCTCTCACGCACACGGTCTCACTCTCTCTCACGCACACGGTCTCTCTCTCTCACGCACACGGTCTCACTCTCTCTCACGCACACGGTCTCACTCTCTCTCACGCACACACTCTCTCTCTCACGCACTGTCTCGGTCTCTCTCTCTCTCACGCACACGGTCTCACTCTCTCTCACGCACACGGTCTGTCTCACGCACACGGTCTCACTCTCTCTCACGCACACGGTCTCACGCACAAACTGTCTCTCCCTCTCACGCACAAACTGTCTCTCTCCCTCTCACACACAAACTGTCTCTCTCCCTCTCACACACAAACTGTCTCTCTCCCTCTCACACACAAACTGTCTCTCTCCCTCTCACACACAAACTGTCTCTCTCCCTCTCACACACAAACTGTCTCTCTCCCTCTCACACACAAACTGTCTCTCTCCCTCTCACACACAAACTGTCTCTCTCCCTCTCACACACAAACTGTCTCTCTCCCTCTCACACACAAACTGTCTCTCTCCCTCTCACACACAAACTGTCTCTCTCCCTCTCACACACACACAGTTTCTCTCCCTCTCACACACACACAGTTTCTCTCCCTCTCACACACACACAGTTTCTCTCCCTCTCACACACACACAGTTTCTCTCCCTCTCACACACACACAGTTTCTCTCCCTCTCACACACACACAGTTTCTCTCCCTCTCACACACAAACTGTCTCTCTCCCTCTCACACACAAACTGTCTCTCTCCCTCTCACACACAAACTGTCTCTCTCCCTCTCACACACAAACTGTCTCTCTCCCTCTCACACACAAACTGTCTCTCTCCCTCTCACACACACACAGTTTCTCTCCCTCTCACACACACACAGTTTCTCTCCCTCTCACACACACACAGTTTCTCTCCCTCTCACACACACACAGTTTCTCTCCCTCTCACACACACACAGTCTCTCTCCCTCACACACAAACTGTCTCTCTCCCTCTCACACAAACTGTCTCTCTCCCTCACACACAAACTGTCTCTCTCCCTCACACACACAGTTTCTCTCCCTCTCACACACACACAGTTTCTCTCCCTCTCTCACACACACAGTTTCTCTCCCTCTCTCACACACACAGTTTCTCTCCCTCTCACACACACAGTTTCTCTCCCTCTCACACACACAGTTTCTCTCCCTCTCACACACACAGTTTCTCTCCCTCTCACACACACAGTTTCTCTCCCTCTCACACACACAGTTTCTCTCCCTCTCACACACACAGTTTCTCTCCCTCTCACACACACAGTTTCTCTCCCTCTCACACACACAGTTTCTCTCCCTCTCACACACACAGTTTCTCTCCCTCTCACACACACAGTTTCTCTCCCTCTCACACACACAGTTTCTCTCCCTCTCACACACACAGTTTCTCTCCCTCATACACACACACAGTTTCTCTCCCTCATACACACACAGTTTCTCTCCCTCATACACACACAGTTTCTCTCCCTCATACACACACAGTTTCTCTCCCTCATACACACACACAGTTTCTCTCCCTCATACACACACAGTTTCTCCCTCATACGCACAGACTGTCTCTCATAGGTTGTGTGCATATGAGAGACAGGTTGTGTGCATGTCTCTCATATGCACACAACCCGTCTCTCTCTCACACACACACACACACACACACACACACACACACACACACACACACACACACACACACACACACACACACACACACACACACACACACACACACACACACACACACACACACACACACACACACAGTCTCTCATACACACACACACACAGTCTCATACACACACACACAAACAGTCTCTCATACACACGCACAAACAGTCTCTCATACACACGCACAAACAGTCTCTCATACAAACGCACAAACAGTCTCTCATACACACACCAAAGTTGTGTGATTGAGGAAGCCAAGATTTTCTCCTGGTGCATCGGCAGGCAGGTATAGAGGGAGGGGGATCCCTTTCCCCCTGCAATGTGAAGTGCTCGTTAAGGGACAATGAAATATTTAAGAGACAGCATTACTGTGGCCCAATACGCATTTGCACGTTTTAATTTAGAAACAAATCCAGTTCCCAGGCTCGTTAGCCATGCCCAATCTTAATTAACAGCAAGAAAGATTAAAAGGAGCGGGTAGCAGACTCGGGCTCCTGCCGTAACTCACCCATAATAAGCATTAGAATAATTCCCTTTCATAAAAAGACAAATTTAAACTGATTGCCTTGGCACAACCAACCCTGTGCAGGATTAGAAGAGAGGGGAAGTAGAGGAATGTGAAATGCTACTGTTAGGCCAGGTGGATTGGAGCCAAATAAAGGGATAACGGAGGGTGTACGTGCACAAATGCACACAGGGCTGGAATGGCAGGATATTAGTACCTGTCCCTTTATGGAAAGTAACCATTTAGCCACAATGATAATCCAATGGCACAGCTGACAGCCCTTACTATACTCATCCATCATTCAGTTCACATGTATTTAACAGAGGGTGCGCATTATGGCATAAGATCTTTATATGCTACGATAACAGATTCTGAAAACTGCCTAAAAACAAGACTCAGACTTTCATTTTGCTTGATGGTAGGTTCCAGATCTTTTTGTGCAATCATGTCAACTTCTTGTAACTCATTGTCATGATAGCAGAAACAGACTGGCACCCAGGCTAGCTATCCTTTTGAGTGTCACTACAGACAAATATATTTTTTAATTTTCCCCCTCTTGTCGTCAGATGATGTGATGATGACAGTCTCCCACTTTGCTGTGATGTGAAACCACAGCCATCAGCAGGAAAACTGACACTCCCACTGAGATCAACATCCAGCCAATATCAGCCGCACACAGCACAAGTGTGTCTATCAGAAATTCAACAACATATAACATTTTGAGGCTGAATCATTAAACTCAGAACCAGCATTTGGGAGAGATTTGTACCTATGCCGAGCTTACCTGGGCTGCATCTGAAAGGATACCCTATGGGGCGGCAGGGTAGCCTAGTGGCTAGAGTGTTGGACTAGTAACAGAAAGGTTGCAAGTTCAAATCCCCGAGTTGACAAGGTACAAATCTGTCCTTCTGCCCCTGAACAGGCAGTTAACCCACTGTTCCTAGGCCGTCATTGAAAATAAGAATTTGTTCTTAACTGACTTGCCTAGTTAAATAAAGATAAAAAAAATCCTTATTGGCCCTGGTCAAAAGCACTGCACTATTTAGGGAATATGGTGCCATTTTGGACACGGGCCTGGATTTCATTTTCTTTGAAATATTTTTGCTGTGTTTGATTGAACTGGCGCATTGGAACAAATGGAATAGTACCCAGAGTGTAAACTCAAACCATCTGACACTCTCAGAGCAGGCTCAACCTAGTGCTCAACCCTGGTCTGATGCCGAGACTAAAGAGGATATATGGGAGCAGAGGCTAGGATGGAGAAAGAAAGATGAAGATTTCTTTAGTTAAAATGACAGGTTTATCACAAGCAAACAGACAATGGAAAAAGGACTTATCGGACAGCGTCAATGGACACTCACTGTGATATTGTGTGTGTGTGTGTGTGTGAGAGAGAGAAAGCGAATGCTGGCATTAACCAGACCACATAACGAGCCATGACATATGCCTTGATGTCTGACAGACACATTTAACTCTTTTCAATATAGTACCAAGCCCATTGTGATCGTTACCCCAGTCCCCATCAGGTCCACCCACAGGGCCACAGTGCTGAATCATCCAGCACTAATGTTTGTTTGGCGGCGACACAGCACTTCTTTAAAAGAGTCATCCCTGACAGGCAGAGATCCGGGGAGATACGCTCCTACACACACTGAAACACACAAGCTGATGGACTGAGAAAGAGACGCCATGGGAGGCTTCCCCTCGACCAGCAGGTCTTTACAGGCCGGTGAAAAATAGCCGTCTTTAGCGGTGCTAGCGTCGGTATGGGGGCATTTCTTAGCCCAAAGGGAAGCCCAGCAGAGCTGCTAATGACCTTAAATCAGTCATGTGTTATGTGGCCTGCTGGTTTCGGTCCAGTAGGGGTGTAATGGTATAAGTATTCATGCCGAACCATTCGGTTTGGGACCTTGGTTCGGTTCGCACTGTGAACCCAAATGAAAAAAACATTTACAAAAAGGAAAAACACTTGGCCTATATGCTATGCCTACGCTGCGTTGTAGGTCTATGCCTCTTGAGTAAATCTGACCTGAAAAAAACATTACAGCCTATTCCATTAAAACAACTAGAGCCTATGTGCACGTTGTGATTAAAATTCAAATCTTAATTGCCGCATTTCAAGCTGTCCTTTTGTGAGGCTCAGACGAGTGATTGGGTCGATCATCATTTAATGTAGATTACAACAGTAGATTACAATGGCGATGGACATAGTTGTGGATAAAACGTTAACAGTATGTTGCCACCCTCAACGAGACTAGCCTATGCAGCTGCCAACACCTCAAATACGTTGACACATTTACACCTCATCGCCTCAGTTTACCAGAGCAAAGCAGAAATGTAACATTGTCTCCCCTCTGCAGCTGATTCTGATTTGTGCCAAAGAAATTGAAAGAGCAATAGGTAGCCAATGTTTATTTTTTACGGTCTTTTATTTATAGCTGTGTATACTGTATGTGCCCATTCTCGGTGGTTGAGAATAGGGGGTTTCAGCACCTTGTGAAAACGCTTGAGCCAAGTTAGGAACTTTCCTTCTGCAGCCACTTCAGCAAACCTGTAGTACCCACTTCAATCAATTTTGCCAATGCACCCTTTGTTGCACTTACTTAACTAACAGCCCATCACATTACCTCGGAGAGGGAGGTGTACTGTGGTAACTTTATGTCATGGTGTGTTCATAACCACGTACCAGTCTCTTTCGATAACATTCCACTCTTTGACAGTCCTTTTCACTGCCAAAGAAAATGGCCTTTCAGCAATCTGAACGTTCAATATGCAGCTGGATTTACATTGGCAGTGACAAGGAGTGGAAAGGAGTGGAATGTTAGCTAGAGAGAATGGTACTCAGACGAGGAATTTACCACATACAACTGGGAAAAGTCTACTTGAACGGCCCTTGGACTGATAATTACTAGTGTGAAACTATCGCCCTGAGCACCCACGTCTCCGACATGCTGACCTCATGGTCACCTATTAAATCCTGTTATGGCTGCAATCCCCATACCGGGATTGAGATGACAACTACCAGTGAAAATAGAGGGCGCCAAATTCAAACCACAAATCTCATAATTACAATTCCTAAAACATACATGTGTCTTATATCATTTTAAAGCTTTTCTAGTTGTTAACCAAAGTGTCCGATTTCAAATAGGCTTTTCAGCGAAAGCACTACAAACGATTGTTAGGTCTCCACCAAAACACAATAAGCACAGCCATTTTCCAGCAAAATATAGCATGCATAAAAAACAGAAATAAAGATAAATGAATCAAACCTTGAATTATCTTCATCAGATGACACTCATAGGACTTCATGTTACACAATACATGCTTGTTTTGTTTGATAAAGTTCATATTTATATTTTAAAAATCTGAGTTTACATTGGCGCGTTAGATTCACTAGTTCCAAAAACATCAAGTGATTTTGCATAGCCACATCATTCAACAGAAATACTCATCATAAATGTCAAATGATAATACAAGTTATACACATGGAATTATAGATATACCTCTCCTTAATGCAACCACTGTGTCAGATTTTAAAACAACTTTACGGAAAAAGAAAACCATGCAATATTCTGAGACGGCGCTCAAAAGTAAAAAATACCACAGCCGCAAAGATGGCGTCAACATAAACAAGAAATTACATGATAAATATTCCCTTACCTTTGATGATCTACATCAGAAAGCACTCCAGGAATCCCAGGTCCACAATAAATGTTTGTTTTGTTCGAAAATGGCCGTTACTCATGTCCAAATACCTTATTTTGTTAGAGCGTTTGGTATACATATCCAAACGCTAAATCTGGTCAGCGTTACATCAGACAAAAACTTCAAAAAGTGATATTACCAGTCGAAGAAACATTTCAAACTAAGTACAGAATCAATCATTACGATGTTTTTAAACATATAGCTTCAATAAAGTTCCAACCGGAGAATTCTTTCTTGTCTTCGTGAGCAATGGAACGCAAGTGACTACCATGAGGAAAAAGTGAGATCACAAAATGGCTGCTTGATGGACATCTGATATATTCTGCTCTCATTCACTCCCACAACAACACAGAAGCCTCATTATAATTTATATTGATGGTTGACATCTAGTGGAACCCCTAGGCAGTGCAACATCATTCATATCTCAAGGGGATTTCATTGGGGACTCTAGTGAATACAAACAAGCTCAGATTTCTGACTTCCTGTTTTGATTTCAACTCAGGATTTTGCCTGCCATATGAGTTCTGTTATAGTCACAGACATCATTCAAACAGTTTTAGAAACTTCAGAGTGTTTTCTATCCAATACTAATAATAATATGCAAGTATTAGCAACTATGGCTGAGGAGCAGGCCGTTTGATATGGGCACCTTTCATCCAAGCTACTCAATACTGCCCCTGCAAGTTAAAGAAATGGCCTCTATAACATTATTTTCGGCAGTTAAATGCAACAACAAAACATTATTTATAAAAAGCAATCTATTCAAGTGGTATTCAAACAATATCATTTGTTTGCAAGTGGGATTGCTGTACTTTTAGTTTAAGGTTGACACAGCTTGTTGGCCAATAGCCAATCAGCGTTTGTCATCAAATTAAAATAAAACTCTGCTTTGTATAAAACAGGTGTAGACTAACAGTGAAATGCTTACTTATAGGAGCTTCCCAACAATGCAGAGAAAAATATATATAAATAATAGAAAAACAATAACAAGAGGAAGAAATCACAATGAGTATAATGATAACTTGGCTATATACAGTGGGGCAAAAAAGTATTTAGTCAGCCACCAGGACGACTGATCCGTGTAAAGGAAAGAATGAATGGGGCCATGCATCATGAGATTTTGAGTGAAAACCTCCTTCCATCAGCAAGGGCATTGAAGATGAAACGTGGCTGGGTCTTTCAGCATGACATTGATCCCAAACAGACCGCCCGGGCAACGAAGGAGTGGCTTTGTAAGAAGCATTTCAAGGTCCTGGAGTGGCCTAGCCAGTCTCCAGATCTCAACCCCATAGAAAATCTTTGGAGGGAGTTGAAAGTCTGTGTTTCCCAGCAACAGCCCCAAAACATCACAACTCTAGAATAGATCTGCATGGAGGAATGGGCCAAAATACCAGCAACAGTGTGTGAAAACCTCGTGAAGACTTACAGAAAACGTTTGAACTCTGTCATTGCCAACAAATGGTATATAACAAAGTATTGAGATAAACTTTTGTTATTGACCAAATACTTATTTTACACCATAATTTGCAAATAAATTCATTAAAAATCCTACAATGTGATTTTCTGGATTTTTTTCCCCTGATTTTGTCTGTCATAGTTGAAGTGTACCTATGATGAAAATTACAGGCCTCTCTCATCTTTTTAAGTGGGAGAACTTGCACAATTGGTGGCTAACTAAATACATTTTTGCCCCACTGTACATGTTTCTTATACCGTTTTAAAGGTAATCTTGTTTTTAATCCCACCACAGTGTCCGATTTCAAATAGGCTTTACAGCGAAAGCACCACAAACAATTATGTTAGGTGACCACCAACTCACAGAAAAACCCAGCCATTTTTCCAGCCAAAGAGAGGAGTCACAAAAAGCACAAATAGAGATAAAATGAATCACTAACCTTTGATGATCTTCATCGGATGACACTCATAGGACTTCTTGGCGCGTTACGTTCACTAGTTCCAAAAACATCCAGTGATTTTGCATAGCACCATTAATTCAACAGAAATATTCATCATAAATGTAGATGAAAATACAAGTTATAGAAATGGAATTTTAGATATATAGATATAAAAAAAACTTTACGGAAAAAGCAAACCATGCAATAATCTGAGACGGCGCTCAGAAAATAAATACAATTATCTGCCATGTTGGAGTCAACAGAAATCAGAAATCACAATGTAAATAATCCTTTACCTTTGATGATCCTCATCAGAATGCACTCCCAGGAATCCTAGTTCCACAATAAATGCTTGATTTGTTCGATAATGTCCATTATTTGTGTCCAAGTAGCTACTTTTGTTAGCGTGTTTAGTACACAAATCCAAACGCTCGTGCACGTCCATCCGAACTTCGGAGGAAAACTTTGAAAAGTTTTATATATATTTTTTGTTAACCTTTATTTAATTAGGCAAATCAGTTAAGAACAAATTATTATTTTTAATGATGGCCTAGGAACAGTGCGTTAACTGCCTGTTCGGGGGCAGAATGACACATTTGTACCTTTTCAGCTCAGAGATTTGAACTTGCAACCTTTCAATGACTAGGCCAACACTCTAACCACTAGGCTACCCTGCCGCCCTAAGCTATATCAATCTTTAGGGTGTTGTTAGCATAAATCTTCAATAAAGTTCCAACCGGAGAACTCCTTTGTCTGTAGAGAAGCCATGGAACGCAGGTCGCTATCATGTGAATTGCGCGTGACCAGCCCTTGGCTCTCTGCCAGACACCTGGCTCATTCAGCTCCCATTCAGCCCACCAAAACACAGTAGAAGCCTCATTCAAGTTTCTAAAGACGGTTGACATCTAGTGGAAGCCCTAGGAAGTGCAACATGACCAATATCCCAATGTGAATTCAATAGGGGCTGGGTTGAAAATCGACCAACCTCAGTTTTCCATCTTCAAAGACAGGCGCTCAAACAGGTAGGCCTACATAATATAAACCCTGGGCTCCCAAGACCATAGAATTACCCAGTTGGCAATTACAACCAATAAACTGGTTCTACAATGTAAAAGGCAATTTCCACATCTACTGTATTGTTACATTGGTACATCCATCTCAATCAGATTGAATGATTTATTCTGATATTTCAACACCATGCATACATGGAACAATCCTTTCCTCTTGTCACGAACCGGCTCAAAGTGCGTAACAAGGAGACAACGTGGAGATATGGAATAACAAAATATATTTATTTAACTAAAGTAAACTAAATATAATGAATAACCTCTCTGGGATAGGGGGTGGTATTTTCACGCCCGGATGAAAAGCGTGCCCAAAGTAATCTGTCTGCTAGTCAGGACCAGAAGCTAGGATATACATAGTATTAGTAGATTTGGATAGAAAACACTCTGAAGTTTCTAAAACTGTTTGAATAATGTCTGTGAGTATAACAGACCTGATTTGGTAGGTTGAAACCCCGAGCACAATCCATCCAGGGAATTTTGTTTTTGAGGTCAATCTGTTTTACATTGGGTTTCTATGGCCGTTTTAATAGAAATATGCTTGCAGTTCCTATAGCTTTCACGAGATGTCAACAGTCTTTAGAAATTGGTGGATATTTTTCTTTTGAGAAATGAAGACGTAGCCATTTCCTTTCTGTGTGTATAGCCAAATGGACTGTTTTGTTTGGGGCTCGTGACCTGAAGCTCGCTCCACTTTCATTTTATCCGCGATTGAACGCAGTTTATCACGTCTTGAATTTGATCAATTATTTACATTTTAAAATATCTCAAGTTGGATTAGGAAAGTTGTTTAAAATGTTTGGACAAAGATTACAGGTAATATTTTAGATATTTTGTAGTCATGTTGGGCGAGTTGAAACCGGTGTTTTTCTTAATCAAACGAGCCAAATAAATGGACATTTTGGAGATATAACGACGGAATTAATTGAACAAAATAACCATTTGTGATGTTTATGGGACATATTAGAGTGCCAACAGAAGAAGCTCTTCAAAGGTAAGGCATGAATTATATCGTAATTTCTAAGTTGTGTTTCGCGCCTGGCGGATTCAAATATGATTGTCATGTGTTTGTTTGTTGGGGTGCTTTCCTCAGATTATTGCATGGTTTGCTTTCGCCGTAAAGCCTTTTTGAAATCTGACATGGTGGCTGGATTAACAAGAAGCTAAGCTTTAATTTGGTGTATTGCACTTGTGATTGTATGAAAGTTAAATATTTCAAATAATTTGTTTTGAATTTCGCATTCTGCAATTTCACTGAATGTTGTCAAATCGATCCCGCTAAAGGGATTTGATCCATAAGACGTTTTTAACAATGGTGTGTGTAGTCAGTAATCAATCAGTAGTGTAAGTGAGTGGTTGTGTGCATAAATGTGATAATGAGGGATGTTGAAAGGTGCCAACGCAAACAACCCAAAACAGCCACAAAAATGCCACAACCAAAATCTGTGTCTGCACAGATGAGTGATGGTACAGAGTGGCATAGGCAAGATGCAGTAGATGGTATCGAGTACAGTATATACATATGAGATGAGTAATGTAGGGTATGTAAACATATAAAAGTGACATTGTTCACTAGCCACTTTAAACAATGCCACTTTTATATGTTTACATACCCATACCCATACTATACTCAATACCATCTACTGCATCTTGCCTATGCCGTTCTGTACCATCACTCATTCATGTATCTTTATGTACATATCCTTCATCCCTTTACACTAGTGTGTATAAGGAGGTTGTTGTGAAATTGTTAGGTGAGATTACTTGTTGGTTATTACTGCATTGTCGGAACTAGCATTAACATCTTGCATTAACATCTGCTAACCATGTGTATGTGACAAATATATTTTGATTTGATTTGCATGGCGAGAGTCTCCTCAATGAATGGGGAAGAGGTGCATTTATCCTGGGACACACCCGAGCCCAGGTGTGTCCCATTTCACTAACAACCCTCCCAGCTCCGCCCACTGACATCCTATTAAGGAAAACAAGAGCAAAGAGAAAGAATTCGGTAGACAGAGTAGGAGGGTCGTCACACTCTTATTCAACGTGCTGACTTCAAAGCATGGAGCGCAGGCCACATAGCCTATTTATATACACACTGAGGCGCGTGCACTCCTCTTAAGCATAACTAAAATTTCAGAGTCATATGACTTATGCCGCGGTCAGTACAACTGACAACTCAGAAAAATACTAGGGAAAATCATGATGTCAGTGATCTTCAGGTCGGAAAATCGGAGCTCTAGAAAGAGGCCCGAGTTCCCGAGTTGGAATTCCGAGTTGGATGACCGTTCAAACAGATTATTTTCCAATCGGAGCTCTTTTTTTATAGTTCCTAGTTGTTTCAAATGCTCGGAAGTCGGAGATTTCCAAGTTCCCAGTTCCGAGTACCCAGAGGTTTTGATAGCGGCAACAGACACACGGGACTCCGACATAACCCAGGAAAGGGAAATATGAACAAAGGAAACCATACATTGAATGAAATAAACAGAACTTCTACCTCGTGTGTTTTGTGAACAGTCATGTGCACTATAAAGATCACGCCCACTCAGAGCAAGGTAAGAAATTAAAATGTATCGTAATCCTATCAACCATGAAACAGAAATGTCTACGTGTTGCAATAAATGGTACGGTCCTGGAATGATGGGAAGACGCTGTTCAGGGTCCTCTTGGTTCCAGACTTGGTGCATCGGTACCGCTTGCGGTAGCTGAGAGCACAGTCTAAGACTTGGGTGGCAGGACACCGAGGAACTTGAAGCTCTTGACCTGCTCCACTACATCCCCATCAATTGAGGTTTGCTCGGCCCTCCATTTCCTGTAGTCCACGATCAGCTCCTTTTTCTTGCTGCCACGTCACTGACCTCCCTATAGGCTGTCTCATTGTTGTTGGCCAACCAACTTTGTGTCGTCAGCAAACTTAATGATATTGTTGGGAGTCATGCATTGCCACGCAGTCGTGGGTGAACAGGGTGTACAGGAGGGGACTAAGCACGCACCCCTGAGGCCCCGTGTTGAGGGTCAACGTGGCGGATGTGTTGTTGCCTACCTTCACCATCAGGGGGAGGCCCGAAAACGTCAGGAAGTCTAGGATCCAGTTGCAGCGGGAGGCGTGCACATGAATGCATCCAACTGATATTTACAACATCACAACTGATAAATTCCCACCTCCCACATGGTTACAAATGCAGCATCAAAGTCTAAACTTCAGAGGTCCAACATAACAATCCTGTCACAACAGACAATGCCAGGAACATTGCAAATGGCATTACATTTTTTTCCACTTCTGTACCGAAACCGAAGCAAACCATGACCCCAAAACCTCAATATGTACCGAACAGTGAGTTTGTTGAACCGTTGCACCCCTATTCTAAAGTAAACTTTATTGTACTTTTTTTTCAAAGCAACTTTCAAATCACATTGTATGTTAGTCCAACTCAAGTATACGGTTTCAGCTTATGTGCACATATCCAGCAGATTTCGATTCATGGGTCTAAAACTTATTTACAGACACAGGATCTTAATTTGACCAATTTCTCACAGCAGGAAAATAATCCTGCAATAAATGTGAATTATTTAGTGTATTATAATTAATGGTTATTTTGGTAGGGGTTGATACGTTTTTTGTTAGAACAAATCAAGTCTGACATTTTCAAGTGGAAATTACAAACTTTAGAAGCTTTTTAAACCTTGAAACCACTACAAGTTTGCAATACCTGCTCTGCAGAGTGATCAAATTAAGATCCTACATCTGTACTTGGTCATCTTTGTTCCAGGTTGGACACAAGGTCTACAACAATCTTCTTCCACTGGACACAGCTTTGGAAGGATCTAATACAAATAAGATACTGGTGATGCATGACTAGAAAAATAATACCTGCATTGTTTGATTCTCTGATCAAACATACCCATATTTCAAGTTTACCCATATTTCAAGAGACTAACTGTGCTCAGAGTTGATTTGGGTTTAAGAGTCTGCAACGGTGCAACTGCCAGCTGGGGAAATAAGTACACTTCTTAACTCCTTCTGTCCCACAAAATTATGATTGTATTTCTTAAGGCGGATTAAAATGTAGTTTTTGAAAAACTCCTGGGTTGCATCCCAAATAGCATTATTTCCTATATACAGTGGTGCACTACTTGGGCCCATAGGGCTCTGGTAAAAAGTAGTGCACTATATAGGGAATAGGGTGCCATTTGGGAAACATACTTGTTTTCCACGCTGCATAAGAAATGCCAGGGCTTCTTCTTGATAGTGTTTCTGCGGGGATTACAGCAATGGCTGGAGAAACTCATTAATATTGAAGTTAGGCAATTAGGCAGGAATAAAATACATAGATTCTGGGAGGAACCCGACTACTCTGTGACTGTCTGCAGGACAATTTGTATAATAAAGTACACATTGCCATGCCTCGAGTCAAAGTGTAAAGGATGCAATCGTTATAGCGTGGTATTACATAAAACAAATGAAATGATGGGAGTACAAAAGCAGGGGATATGTGGTGGGTTGTGTCATGTTGGAAGATTTCTGTGTGGGTGTGAACTATGTATGTGTCATATTTACAAAGGTGTGTGTGTGTGTGTGTGTGTGTGTGTGTGTGTGTGTGTGTGTGTGTGTGTGTGTGTGTGTGTGTGTGTGTGTGTGTGTGTGTGTGTGTGTGTGTGTGTGTGTGTGTGTGTGTGTGTGTGTGTGTGTGTGTGTGTGTGTGTGTGTGTGTGTGTGTGTGTGTGTGTGTGTGTGTGTGTGTGTGTGTGTGTGTGTGGAATTAGGGTTAGGAGCTAGGTTAGTTTTAGGGTTAGGTTTTTGGGTTAAGGTGAGAGTATGGGTTTGGTTTAGGGTTATGGGTAATAGGATTTGAAATGGGACTGAATTGTGTGTCCCCACAAGGTTAGATGTACAAGACTGTGCGTGCCTGTGTGTTCGTGCGTGTGTGCATACATAGTAAGTGTGATGTTCTTATCCGAGGACTGCTGTAGAGAATACAGTAAGTTCCTTTATCTTATGGGAGAGGAATAGCAGGTGAATGCATCACAAATCAAAGTTTATTGGTCGGTACACAGTATTGCAGATGTTCTAGCTCCAACAATGCAGCAATATCTAGCAATACAATAACAATACACACGTAATCCAAAAGCTTTTAATGCATATCAGACTGAGCAATATCAGACTGAGCAACGTCAAAATAATGAGTCCGGAATGTAAATACACTAAGTGTACAAAACATTATGAACACCTTCCTAATATTGGGTTCCACCCCCTTTTGTCCTCAGAACAGCCTCAATTTGTCAGGGCATGGACTCTACAAGGTGTTGAAAACGTTCCACAGGGATGCTGGCCCATGTTGACTCCAATGCTCCCCACTGTTGTGTCAAGTTTGATACACACGGGAAATTGTTGAGCGTGAAAAACCCAGCAGCATTGCAGTTCTTAACACACTCAAACCTGTGTGCCTGGCACCTACTAACATACCTCGTTCAAAGACCCTTCAATCTTTTGTCTTGCCCATTCATGCTCTGAATGGCACACACACAATCTATGTCTCAATTGTCGCAAGGCTTAAAAACCCTTCTGTAACGTGTCTCCTCCCCTTCATCTTCACTGATTTGAAGTGGATTTAACAGGTGACATCAATAAGGGATCATACCTTTCACCTGGATTTACCTGGTCAGTCTATGTCATGTCTATGTCATGTCTATGTCATGTCTATGTCATGTTTCGTACACTCAGTGTATATGTATGTGAATGGTGTGTATAAACAGTGTGGACAGTATATGAATAGAAAAGGTATGTTCAGCGGTAGTTATATAGGATGAGACGTGACTAGAATACACTATATATAAATGAAGTGGGTAAAACAGTATGTAAACATTAAAGTGACCACTGTTTAATAACTCTATGTACATTGGGCAGCAGTCTCTAAGGTGCAGGATAGAGTATTGGGTGGTAGCCAGTTAGTGACAGTGTCTTAGGATCAGGGCATGGTCCTGGATGGAAGCCAACTAGTGATGACTGTTTAACAGTCTGATGGCCTGGAGATAGAAGCTTTTTATCAATCTCGGTCGCAGCTTTGATGCACCTGTACGGTCTCTGCCTTCTATATAGTAGCAGGGTGAACAGACAGACATTCATTGTCACATCATTCATCACATCCTTCATCGACTGGTTTAGTCTACAGTCAAGTGCTTACTGAGGGAGGACAAGCAGCCTTGGTCTGTCAGCTGTAGCCCGTGGCCTAGGGGAGAGAGAAGTATACAAGTATCTGTGTTTATTCCCTCCGTGGAATGTCAAAATAGAACACAATGTGAGAGGAGAAATGGAGAAAGGAGAGATGTGTCACAGGGTGGAGAGGAAGACAGGCCTCCAGATGCTCTCTCGTCTCCCCCTCTCGCTCACAAAAGTTACTCTCATTGACACCAGGTGCATAGTTTGTATCCCAAAGTTAAATACATACATTTGTCTACTTCTCTTCCACTAAAATGCTGATTTACAATGGAAACACCTTTAATCACAGCAGGTAGCCTAGTGGTTAGAGCGTTGGACTAGTAACCGAAAAGTTGCAAGATCAAATCCCCGAGGTGACAAGGTAAAAATCTGTCGTTTTGCCCCTGGACAAGGCAGTTAACCCACTGTTCTTAGGCTGTCATTGAAAATATTATGTTTTTCTTAACTGACTTGCCTAGTTAAATAAAGGTAAACCATTTTTTTTAAATCAGCTAATCAAAATAAATATTAGTGACAACCAAAACTAGCATACAACAACGTACCTATAACAACCTTGAGAGCAAGACCTTGCCTTTCCTTGCATCATAAGAGCTCCCATCAAATCAAAGGATCTATCTGATCCATGAGGGACTGGATCATATGGAATACACTGCATTATTCATGACCATGTGTCAATGTCAACGGGGTGGCCATTTTGACTCTATTAATCGCCCCGATGGTATCTTGACTATCTTTCTAATGAAGTTCTCTTATAATGTCGATTTCATAAGATCCGTGTGAGGTTATAGTCAATGCGTCCGTCTGCCGATGTTGAGAAAAAGTTGAGTGGACAACGATGCACCCCCACCCCCCACCGCAGTCCTAAATCTCCAGATGAGATGTGGTTCATCTCTCGGTCTCTCCTCCTCGCCACTCAGCCTTATCTGTCCCGTGGTAATGCCACTCACAGATGCCAGCCATGATCACTCTGTAAATCATCTCAGTCACAAAACGAGCACTCGAAAAAAGCAAAGATAATTTATTCTCTATGACCATGAAGAGCATAGAGGGGAAATCATCTGAGAGCAGAACAATGTGAACTTTTTGGGGGGCACAAAGGTGCAACAAAGATAGATCATTGCCATTCACTATGCTCATCAATGTCCAACCCTGTTAATGTCTGCATGACTCTCCATTTCATCGTATATGTTGAACGGGGTTGAAGAGTACCAGTGAAGGGCAATGATGTCCTGTTGGCTAAATTTGAATGTGCTCTGATTATTTTTTGGCTTGACGTCAACTCATCCACACATCCATTTTGACATTCCTCAAAACGGATTTATTTAGTTTGCTACCTACTCTTCTCAAGCCAAACCTTTTATATGTGCAAGCATAGATCTTTACAAATGACAGATGTATGATCTTCATTTGATCACCCTGTTGCAAGGTAACTGTCCTTCAATACAGGACATTTAAAAATTCTTTTGAGTTTAAAAAGTATAGATTTTCCCTTACGGAAAATGTATCAACCCCTACAAAAATGTCCATGAATTATAATCCTCATAATAATTCAAATGTCCTGCTGCAGGATTATTTTCCTGCTGTCGCAAACTGACTCAAACTGGCTGTAAGTCCTTAATGTTATCTAACCTGTAGCAGACGCTTACTCACGGGGAGAAACAACTGTGAGGAGAAACAATCTAGCTTTTAATTAACTAAACCAATTTAAAGAATCATCAAACTTGTCCTCCACACAATACACACTCTACAGGCAGTTAACTTCTTAATGTTCCATTTCCTCCTGAACATATGGCTTCTTATACTGGTTTTAAACTGGAGGAAGCTTCCCACTTCAGAATGGCCGACTAAACTCCCAGTCACCTGTGATGTGGATTTGATGGTTTTTGATGATTTTTACAACCGTTGTTCCAGACCCATGTCACCACTCTCCCTCTGAATCATGTCCGACCATAAAACTCCAAGGCCCTCCACTTTGATTCATTGCATGTGGGTGAATTAACGCACCTTATCCCATTTCCAGCCTGCAAAATGTTCTCTGCTCCTGAGACGAAATGGGAAAATCAAATCGCTCGTCAATTGCTGTTAATTTGTTAAGGTAAGGCCCCCCCCTTCCCTCTATTTGCACAGGCTGACTAGGCAGATATCCCAGCTGTGTTCCTGTTAGCGATTCTGATAGCGCCAAATTAAAAAGCCATCTGAGGGAGTTAGGCATCTAATAGAGAATCACAAGATCCAAGCTGACTCAAATCAATAAATTAAACACTGTATAAATTCACCCTCCACCTCCGTATCTTTACACAAGTGTTGGAAATGAAGGATCAGTTTGTGGTCGTTTCGAGGCAAATCTACAATTCTGAGTGCTGTCTACTGCGATATAGAAATGTCAGTAGTGCTCATTTCGGTTATCGGCAAACCTAAGGCATATTCTCAGTGATGAGCTTGTTCGGCTTCCACGGCCATGTCAGCTGCTGAAACAGCCCAGGATCTCAGGGAATCATGGACATAAAGTTCAATGGAGAAACACACTGTCGGCTCGTTTATGGCTGGTTATACATCTGGTGAATTGTCTGGCATTTCTCGACCCATTTAAATGTGTGTATGTGTGTTTGAGTGTGTGTATTCTTCTGTATGTATGCTTACGTGCATTCGTGCTTGTGTACGTACATGAGTGTGTGCATGTATCCATCTGTGTGTGCGTATACCTGTGTGTTTGTGTGCAGAGTATGTTTCAGCGATGGGATTCCAAAAGCACGACAGCCTTTTCCCCCGGCCAAAGCCAATGGATTCTCCATGCGCTGGTTGGCTGAAAAACATTGCTCACTGTCAAAAGCCCTGAATGAGCTAGTGGGTGGAAGGATTACTCTATTGTAGCGAGGATGCGCTGCTAAAGGCAACCGAGGAGATTTAGCATTATATTCAATTAAAATCTGTAATTAAGAAACAAATGGCTATAAAAACGTCCCATTCCAGGGCGACTGTCTTAAAACACACTCTCCATTTAAGCCGGCAAATTGAGTTGTGCAATTTTGGCAGCCTTTTTTGTTGTCGTTTGACGGCAGCAACACACAGTGTCAGAAATAGAGAACACACAACGGTTTGGTGGATAGATGGTTTGTTGTGGCCGACAGAAGCAGTTCTGATCATATTGTGTGGATGCTACATAGGGAACAGTACAACAACCTGAACATGTTTTAAACTAAAGTCTTTGCCAAGTTGTGGTAGGGATTTCAGACAGTATATGGGCCTACCTGCTTCAGGTGATGGTATCATAACTCTTATATTATAGTAGAAGAGGGATGTCCAAGTACCACCACACACATACACTACTCTATAACACATAAAACATAAATGACAGTTCATTATGTTTGTCTTGATCTACCAGCCATAAAATGTCTGGGAATGATGCTGTTCTATCTAATATGTTTTACAGATAAATACGTTGGTGTATGTGCATGTGTCTACGGTACAGTTGAAGTTGGAAGTTTACATACACCTTAGCCAAATACAGTTTTTCACAATTCCTCACATTTAATCCTAGTAAAAAAAATCCCTGTTTTAGGTCAATTAGGATCACCACTTTATTTTAAGAATGTGAAATGTCAGAATTATAGTAGAGATAATTATTTATTTCAGTTTTCATTTCTTTCATCACATTCCCAGGGGGTCAGAAGTTCACATACACTCAATTAGTATTTGGTAGCATTGCCTTTAAATGGTTTAACTTGGGTCAAACATTTTGGGTAGCCTTCCACAAGCTTCCCACAATAAGTTGGGTGAATTCTGTCCCATTCCTCCTGACAGAGCTGGTGTAACTGAGTCAGGTTTGTAGGCCTCCTTGCTCGCACACACCTTTTCAGTTCTGCCCACAAATTTTCTATAGGATTGAGGTCAGGGCTGGCTTTGTGATGGCCACTCCAATACCTTGACTTTGTTGTTCTTAAGCCATTTTGCCACAACTTTGGAAGTATGCTTGAGGTCATTGTCCATTTGGGAGACCCATTTGGAAGACCCATTTGCGACCAAGCTTTAACTTCCTGACTGATGTCTTGAGATGTTGCTTCAATATATCCACATAATTTTCCTGCCTCATGATGCCATCTATTTTGTGAAGTGCACCAGTCCCTCCTGCAGAAAAGCACCCCCACAACATGATGCTGCCACCCCGTGCTTCACGGTTGGGATGGTGTTCTTTGGCTTGCAAGCCTCCCCCTTTTTCCTCCAAACATAACAATGGTCATTTTGGCCAAACAGTTCTATTTTTGTTTCATCAGACCAAAGGACATTTCTCCAAAAAGTACAATCTTTGTTCCCATGTGCAGTTGAAAACCGTAGCCTGGCTTTTCATGACGGTTTTGGAGCAGTGGCTTCTTCCTTGCTGAGCGGCGTTTCAGGTTATGTCGATACAGGACTTGTTTTACTGTGGATATAGACACTTTTGTACCTGTTTCCTCCATCATCTTCACAAGGTCCTTTGCTGTTGCTCTGGGATTGATTTGCACTTTTCGCACCAAAGTACATTCATCTCTAGGAGACAGAATACGTCTCCTTCCTGAGGAGTATGACAGCTGCGTGGTCCCATGGTGTTTATACTTGCTTACTATTGTTTGTACAGATGAACTTGGTACCTTCACGCATTTGGAAATTGCTCCCAAGGATGAACCAGACTTGTGGAGGTCTACAATTTCTTTTGATTTTCCCATGATGTCAAGCAAAGAGGCACTGAGTTTGAAGGTAGGCCTTGAAATTCATCCACAGGTACACCTCCAATTGACTCAAATGATGTCAATTAGCCTATGATAAGCTTCTAAAGCCATGACATCATCAACTTAGTGTATGTAAACTTCTGACCCACTGGAATTGTGATACAGTGAGTTATAAGTGAAATAATCTGTCTGTAAACAATTGTTGGAAAATGATTTGTGTCATGCACAAAGTAGATGTCCTAACCTACTTGCCAAAACTATAGTTTGTTAACAAGAAATATGTGGAGTGGTTGAAAAACAAGTTTTAATTACTCCTGTTTGGTATGTAAACTTCCGACTTCAACTGTATATATGTGTGTGTGTCCTGTTTGGCTCAGTTGGTAGAGCATGGCGCTTGCAATACCAGGGTTGTGAGTTTGATTCCTACTTGGGACCCGTATGAAAATATATGCACTCCCTACTGTAAGTCTCTCTGATTAAGAGTGTCTTCTAAATGACTAAAATGTTTGTGTGTTATAAAGGTGAGACTGAGTGCCAGCCAGCTGTGTGTTATAAAGGTGAGACTGAGTGCCAGCCAGCTGTGTGTTATAAAGGTGAGACTGAGTGCCAGCCAGCTGTGTGTTATAAAGGTGAGACTGAGTGCCAGCCAGCTGTGTGTTATAAAGGTGAGACTGAGTGCCAGCCAGCTGTGTGTTATAAAGGTGAGTCTGAGTGCCAGCCAGCTGTGTGTTATAAAGGTGAGACTGAGCGCCGCCCATCACCCAGTGGTGTGTTATAAAGGTGAGACTGAGTGACACCCAGCTGTGTGTTATAAAGGTGAGACTGAGCGCCGCCCATCACCCAGTGGTGTGTTATAAAGGTGAGACTGAGTGACACCCAGCTGTGTGTTATAAAGTTGAGATTGAGTGACACCCAGTGGTGTGTTATAAAGGTGAGACTTAGTGACACCCAGCTGTGTGTTATAAAGGTGAGACTGAGTGACACCCAGCTGTGTGTTATAAATGTGAGACTGAGTGACACCCAGTGGTGTGTTATAAAGGTGAGACTGAGTGACACCCAGCTGTGTGTTATAAAGTTGAGACTGAGTGACACCCAGTGGTGTGTTATAAAGGTGAGACTGAGTGACACCCAGCGGTGTGTTATAAAGGTGAGACTGAGCGCTGCCCATCACCCAGTGGTGTGTTATAAAGGTGAGACTGAGCGCCACCCATCACCCAGCGGTGTGTTCTCTGTCTGCGAGCGTTGAGGAGACAATGTGGTGGGACACCAGATGGTGCGGAATGGATCAGCTCCACCAGCTCCTGTTCGCTCTTTTCACAAGTTCCTCCTCGCTCCGATCTCAGAGCTAGTAGTGAGTCAGCTGCATGAGCCATGGAGGGAGGCTCGAACATCCTTCTCCACCCCTCCCCCTCCAAGCCATCATCCTCCACCCGTGTTCACTCAAGATTCTCTCCCACCATATGCTGTCCCTTATCACCACATGATGCACACTGCAGAGTAAGCAGTCAGCTGCTTCCAACCCAACTACAGTATCTATCCTGATATTCCCAAAGATTCCAAGGCACTCTATAATTTTAGAAAATTAAAATGGCTATTTAAATTGCAGCACTGCACCAACCAGGATTGATTTAAAAAAATGTCACACTTCCGCGTTTGGCCAGTAGAGCACCTACTGTTCTGAACGGTCTTTTACCAGTTCTCATCCAGCAGCCCTCCTGACTCTGCTGTTCATAGAAGAGCATATATCCTTGTTTGAAATTGTACGTAGCAGTGTATGATGAATTAGGCTATCATCAAGACCTCCAAATCTCCTAATCACATAGTTGCCAAATTCCAATGATTATGTCACCCCAAGGTGAACAGTGGGAGGGGAAGTGGAACAAAAGCCTACAAACACCAACTCTTTGACACTTCTGGACCCACAGGTAAGGCCTGAGTCAATAGCTTCATCACCTGTTGCCGTCAAACCGCCTCCCCTCAACATTTAGATATACGAAAGCGAGGACGAATATGCCGATGCGGCGGCGTTAACCCTGTCGAGCGAGTCAATTTGTCCCCATTTTCAAGGCTTGTTCGCAACCGTGACCAAAATAATTACACGGTGGCACCCGATTTAAATTAAACGGGTCTACTTTTCTCTCGCTGCGGGCTCACCTCTTTATCTGTCCTCTCTCTCTCTTTTATTTCTCACTCTCTTCATCCTCCCTCTCTTTCTGTCTCTCTCTTAGTAACCTTGTGAATTTGCCTTTAATATTCATAGTGATTGAACCAGAGGGAATTCAGCCTGTCTCTTTAATTTATGTAAGATAGGCTTCATTATTCACAGGCTGAATTTAATATTCATTACAGGAGGGTGGAAAAAACGAGAGGAAATCTAAGAAACCTGCTGCAAGGATCACAGTGCCTAGGATAAAGTTCTGAGAGATTGACTGATATTTCTTCCTTGGGCCAAATTATTCTCTGTACTCCTCCCTGTAATTTCTTCCCACCCCTTTCTCTCTTTGTATCGGTGTACATCTCTACCTCCCTTTTCCCTCTGTATGTCTTGCTCCTCTCTCTCTCCATCTCTGTGACTGAATCTCTCTTTAATCCTTTCTATCTTTCTTTCTCCCATTTTTTGTATTCCTGTATCTCTCTTCCCTTCTCTCTCTCTTGCTGTCTCACTCACTTGCTCTTTGAATGTATCTCTCTCTTCCATTCTCATCCTCTCTTTCTCTTCCTGACACACACACACTCTACACACCACCTCTCTCTCTTTCCGCCTTCCCCCTCTCTATCTATACTTTTCACCTCATCCTTATGCTAAAGAGGGAATTGGTATTCTCGAGTCATCACGGCAGGACAAGCTTATCTTTTCAGGAGGAGGAAAAGGGGCTGATGCTGCATGAAAAGTATTTTCCATAGACAACCTCTGTGACATCTCATGACACGCTCATACCAGCTAGTTGAAGAGGTTTAACTACCAATGGATTTAGATATAATGAACATACTAGCGATAACAAATGAACTAAGATTACACTTGCACCGCCATGTTAGAGCAAAGAAATGAATGAATGGAAATCCCATACAGGAAGTCTAGGAGTTGCCATAACTGTTATGAATGCTAGTCAAACAGTAAAATGGTAGAAGTTGAGGATAGTTATGGTTATGGGATACTAATGGCTTATTGTTATGGCATTAGGCACAATACTGGTACCATTGACTGATGTGAAAATACCCAGTTCCTTGTACAAACACAAGGAAGCACAAGGCTATAATTACGGCAACATGTTATCAAAAACTCATGTCCATTCTTGGAGTCACGCCGATTCTAGACGTTAGTCCAACTTCCACAAATGGGAGAGAATTGCGAGGGACCACACTGCATTGTCCAAACATCAAATTGCAAGGTATAAATGTGAGACCCCACTGCAGGGCTTGTGTGCTTGTTAAGACTTCTACAACGCAAGAACCTCCACGGGTTAGGCAACAACGCCTGTGTGCCTAAGCTAAGGGTATGGGTTTGCGTTAATGTTAAAACAGAACAAATTAAAATTAAAATAAATCCTGATTCTGGGAATCCCCCAAACGGTATTTCGGGAAAACCAGGGAATTTAAAGTTCACGGAATTTTGCAACCCTATAAATTACTCAACCAGTCTGTGCGAGGACGGTGTGTGTGTTTGTGTGCATTTGAACAGGCATGTATATACGTACGTGCATTTGTGTGTGTTAGACAGGCATGTGTGTGTGTGTGCATGGGTAAAAGACTCTACTTGCTTAGCGAGTACCGCTTACTCCTGATTTGGCTCATACCGAGGCTCGAACACAGGACCTCTGCCTTACTATCACACGTAACTGCCACCCTGAAGTGTCTTAGCAGTTGGCACCCTCCTGAAGCATCTAGCTAGTCAGCGGCACACGTGGGGACACTTCAGGCTGAGGAGGGCTACACATGTATACTAATGTATGTGTATGTGTATATGTATAACGAACGTGACAGAATAACCCACCAAACCAGGACCAAGCAGCGTGAAAAGGAGGAACAGCGCTTAATGGGGAAATGGACCTGGGAGGAGATATTAGATGGAGCAGGACCCTGGACACAGCCGGGGGAGTATCGGCGTCCTAAGGAGGAGATAGAGGCAGCGAAAGCGTAACGGCGATACTACGCTACGAGGAGAAATACCGGAGAATAAAGGAACTGCAAAGATATGAAGGTACATGGCAGGCACTGAAGTCCGAGAGGCAGCCCCAAGAAGGAGGGGGCACACGAGGAGATTGGCTGAGTCAGGTAGGAGACCTGAGCCAACTCCTCGTGCGTACCATCCAGTGCGCTATTCTAGCCCGGTGCGCTCTCTTCCAGCTCCTCGCAGTCGCTGAGCTAGAATGGGCATCCAGCCAGGATGCATTGAGCTCTATGTTCTGGATCTCTAATGCGTCTCCATGGTCCAGTGTATCCTGTGCGTCCTCGCCCTGAGGTGCGTGTCACCAGCCCGGTCCCACCAGTGCCGGCGCCACGCACCAGGCCTACAGTGCGCCTCCAGGTCCAGTACGCCCTGTTCCTACTCCTCGCACTCGCCCTGAGGTGCGTGTCCCCAGCCCGGTATCACCAGTGCCAGCACCACGCACCAGGCCTACAGTGCGCCTTGGCAGTCCAGATCGTCCGACGACAGTACCCAGTCGAGAGCGTCCAGCGACAGTACCCAGTCCAGAGCATCCCGCGACAGTACCCAGTCCAGAGCATCCCGCGACAGTACCCAGTCCAGAGCATCCCGCGACAGTACCCAGTCCACAGCATCCCGCGACAGTACCCAGTCCAGAGCATCCCGCGACAGTACCCAGTCCAGAGCATCCCGCGACAGTACCCAGTCCAGAGCATCCCGCGACAGTACCCAGTCCAGAGCATCCCGCGACAGTACCCAGTCCAGAGCATCCCGCGACAGTACCCAGTCCAGAGCGTCCGGCGACAGTACCCAGTCCAGAGCATCCCGCGACAGTACCCAGTCCAGAGCAGTCCAGTTTGTTTAAGTGTTCTTCGTTAATCCTATCACGCTGCGCCTTGGTCTCCTCCTTATGACGAACGTGACACTGCCTCTCTAGTTTTTGCATTGTGTTCGCTGGTCTCTCTCTCTCTCTCTCTATCTATCTGGATTTTCTTCATAACTATCCCCCATGGGGAATTATTTTATAAAAAATAAACAGAATTATAGGGGGGTAGTGAGAATTGGCATTCTAAACAGGCCCGGCTAGTCTGTGTGTGTGTGTGTGTGTGTGTGTGTGTGTGTGTGTGTGTGTGTGTGTGTGTGTGTGTGTGTGTGTGTGTGTGTGTGTGTGTGTGTGTGTGTGTGTGTGTGTGTGTGTGTGTGTGTGTGTGTGTGTGTGTGTGTGTGTGTGTGTGTGTGTGTGTGTGTGTGTGTGTGTGTGTGTGTGTGTGTGTTTGAGCGCCAGAAAGAGCTTGTCAACAAGGCAGGGGTGAGGAAAAAGATCTCCAGTTAATCAGATGAATGGTGAGAAAATGACTCCAGGGAAATACCAAAATCTGGAGGGGAGAGACGTGATAGAGATTGCTACACATTCCCCCTCCGTGCACCATCTCTATCACACTGCCCGAGCCCCATTCAACTTGCACATGGTGTGTGTGTTTGTGTGGTCTGTTACACTAAGACAATACACTTCACATGCTTTCGAATCTCATAGACCCAGTCGAGCTTATCAAGGAGACAGGTATATTGATTCAGCAATCATTTACATGTCTGTAAAAATGTAACATACAATACCGAGATTGATTATGAAAAATAAGCTTGGTGTTGTCCGTCAAGAGAGAATGAAATGTATATTGTGTTTGTTGTTATTTTCTTTTCAGGATCAATTAGCATCGAGAGAGAGAGAGAGAGAGAGAGAGAGAGAGAGAGAGAGAGAGAGAGAGAGAGAGAGAGAGAGAGAGAGAGAGAGAGAGAGAGAGAGAGAGAGAGAGAGAGAGAGAGAGAGAGAGAGAGAGAGAGAGAGAGAGAGAGAGAGAGAGAGAGAGAGAGAGAGAGAGAGAGAGAGAGAGAGAGAGAGAGAGAGAGAGAGAGAGAGAGAGAGAGAGAGAGAGAGAGAGAGAGAGAGAGAGACAGACGTAGGACTATTGGTCATTTTTTCCACCACCCGATCTATTTTCCATAAGCAATTATTTGTACATGACAGAATTTAATTTGTCACCCCCCTTTAAAGAGCATTAAAGGTCCAACCAGGAGGGTGGGAGCTCAGGAATGGGTTTGAAGTGAGCTAATGAAACATGTATGAGTCTTGATGAAAACACACGCAGAAGACGGCTGCATATTTTGATAAACAAATCAAAGGAGAAGCCGTCTCGAAGGAAGTCTCTATATTCTTATTGCCAAATATGGAATGCCTTTGCCATATAAAAATAGAGTTTCTGGTATGGATTATGGATCAAGGAAAGTGCAGTATCACCACGACGACAGTGTTACGAACCATCAATCAAAAGTCGTCGGAGACCATGTTTTGACTTGCTGCCGCTGAGGTTGCCTGAAGTGTAAGTAATGCACAGCGACGGATGAGTACACAAAATTAGGCTGCAAGTGTGTTTGTGCCCAGATTTCAGAGCACATGGGTCCTCTCCTTTAGCCTGAAATCCAAACTGTTATGCTTCACCAAGTGGTAACACTCCAGGCACAAATCTCCCCACTGAAAACCAGGGTTCAAAACCTGACTGTATCCCCTTAGGATTTCCATACTGTCCAAAATACCCTAATAAAATCAAATAAATGATAAAGAGCATGTCAGTTTGGACTCCAGGCTACCTTCCGTATTTATACATGCAGGATGTTGACAGATGGAAAGCCTCTCATCTGAACACAAAGAGGTTCTCTCTCTATCTGTCTCTTACGCTCTCTCTCTCGTCTCTCTCTATCTGGCTTTTCCATTGATCACATCCCTCTTAAATGACATCCCAAGACACTTTTGAACTCTGATCGATTAGATACCGCAGCAAATTCCCTCTTCAATTTGGACGGGAGGGGAGGAAAGAAACGCTTGCGCTGCTGCACGAGATCAAAGCACTCCCCCGCCCTAAGAGAATCAAAAACCTAATTTCTTCACACTTTAACTTGCTTAAAACCTTAAATGGGTTGTGTACACTGTATTAACCACAAATTGAAGTTTGTGAGAGTGACTAACGTTACTCCGGTTCATGCTGAGAGTTGAGGCACTCCGTCTCTGCTGTCCGATTGGCCTGTCAGGAGGTTAAGCCAATCAGAACAGCGAGAGCTGAGGTAGACCTGTCTGTGATGTCATCGGCGCTGACAGTCCATCATCAGTTGGCCTGTGTGCTTCGCTTAGGTCTGGTTCTGATGAACACCACCCACCCAGCGCCCTAGGACAACCAACCACTCACAAAATCAACCATCTGACAACCAATGTTCCCTCAACTGCACGCAGCTCCCCCGGGACTGCTCCCCCGGGACTGCTCCCCCGGGACTGCTCCCCCGGGACGGCTCCCCCGGGACTGCTCCCCGGGACTGCTCCCCCGGCACTGCTCCCCCGGGACTGCTCCCCCGGGACGGCTCCCCCGGGACGGCTCCCCTGGGACTGCCGACGCAGAAACATCAGCCCACAGAGAGAAGCACGAGATTGAACTTCACTCAACTTTCTAGAGCAGTGGTCACCAACCGGTCGATTAATATCGACTGGTCGAACTCCAAGGCATTTCTAGTCGATCGCCAAACTTGGCTTTAAAAAGCCAACGATAAAGCATTGTGTTCCTATTTTTTTGTATTCGTCACAGGCTGTTGACTGTAGGTGCAACCGATTCAGTTGCCCTGTGTGCTGGGAAGGCAAACTGTTGCCATTTTGAACCATTTAATGTGTCTGAAGGTACAAACTCAGAGAGCAAATCAAGTGCACTATAGATCTACTGCTGGCCTATCGGATAGTCCCTTTTTGGTCAGTGTCAGTGGAGGAAAGGGAGAGCGGAGTGATGTTGAAAGGTTGACCCTCAGTTTGCGGCTCCCTCACTTCGCTGAGACTGACCATCAGATGCACCATCAAATCGCCCGAATAACAATACATTCATTGGCAGGGCAATTGAAGCAAATCCAATATGCAGTGATAATGTATTGGGCCTACAGCATACTGCACAAACCTCATTGCTACAGTACGATTTAATTGGTTAATGTTGCATAGCCTTACGTTTTTTAAGTCATGTTAAAGAAAAATCTGAGCAGGATTATATTGCATTGACATGCACTACTCGGCCCTTACTTTACACAGACCAGTATGGCATTAAGAATCAGAGCTGCAGGAAGTGCAATATGATCCCATAGACACTATATATTCGATAGGCAATGATTTTTCTCAGGTTTTTGCCTGCCATATGAGTTCTGTTATACTCACAGACATCATTCAAACAGTTTTAGAAACGTCAGTGTTTTCTATCCAAATCTACTAATTATATGCATATATTAGCTTCTGGGCCTGAGTAGCAGGAAGTTTACTTGGTACACGCTTTTCATCTGAACGTGAAAATGCTGCCCCCTATCCCAAACATGTTTAAATTAGCTAAGTAGCCAATAGGCAGAGGCTAGCTTAATTTGTCTGATTCTCCATAACAATGGTATGGGAATAATAATGCTTTTTATTTTGTAAAGTGATTTCTTGCATCAAACAACACAACAACATATTCAGTCACCTCCTTGTCTTAATGACAAGTGAATAAATGGGTTCATGTCAAGCCCTCTGTTTTTATTTTTTAAAGTCTCATGGAATGTAGGCTTACATTGAACACCACACATTGGCTGCTACTGTCGACTGAATGATTTTATTTTATTTATTTATTATTTAACCTTTCTTTAACTAGGCAAGTCAGTTAAGAACAAATTCTTATTTACAATGACGGCCTGGTGTGGGTTAACTGCCTTGTTCAGGGGCAGAACGAAATATTTTATTTTATTCAATCTAGCAACCTTTTGGTTACTACATTTACATTACATTTAAGTCATTTAGCAGACGCTCTCATCCAGAGCCACTAGACTACCTGCCACCCCATAGAGCAGCTATTTCCATGTTAAAATGTTATCGGATACATTTTCTCCATTGTTTTTGATGGTAGGCCACTCTGGTAGGCCTACATTATGATCAAACAGCCACAGTAGCCTACGTGGCCACTGTTTAAACTGTAACTTAAAGTGGGTACAGCCTCAGTGTTCACAGTAAATGTGCACTGGAAATTGAACAGAAATTTCACAACATTACAAGTTTGCACTCCGCAGACCTGAAATTTGCTCAGTGCCCAAAATTATTTGAGGGAACATTCCTGACAACCACATGACGACCTTGACAAGTGAGAAGAGAAACAGTCTGTGTAATTCTGATATACATACATACTGCTTGCTGGCACACTAGTTATTATGCAAGGCATGTAGGTGACAGATTGGGGGTAAGGCCTTGCGGCAAACTAGTGTCCTGTCCAGCGGGTGTACAGTGCCTTAAAGTATTCACACACCTTTACTTTTTCTTTACATTACATTTTGTTGTTAATAAGTGGGAATAAAATGGATTTAATTGTCATTTTTTATCAACAATCTACACAAAATACTCTGTCAGAGGAAGAACAATTTGAACATTTGTAAAAAATTAAATATGAAAAATAAAATATCTTGAGTCAATACATGTTAGAATCATCATTCATAGAGATTTCTGGGTAAGTCTCTAAGAGCTTTGCACACCTGGATTGTACGATAATTCTTCAAGCTCTGACAAATTGGTTGTTGATCATTGCTAGACAACCATTTTCAGGTTTTGCCATAGATTTTCAAGTGAATTTAAATCAAAGCTGTAACTTGGCCACTCTGGAACATCCAATGTCTTCTTGGTAAGCAACTCCAGTGTAGATTGGACCTTGTGTTTTAGGTTATTGTCCTGTTGGAAGGTACATTAATCCCCCAGTGTCTGGTGGAAAGGAGACTGCAACAGGTTTTCCTCTAGGATTTTTCCTGTGCTTAGCTCCATTCCGTTTATTTATTATCTTGAAGAAATCCCCAGTCCTTAACAATTATAAGCATACCCATAACATGATGCAGCCACCACTATGCTTGAGAATATAGTGGTACTCAGTAATGTGCTGTATTGGATTTGCCCCAAACATAACACTTTTCACTCCAAAAAAAGTGAATTGCTTTTTTCGCATTATTTCTTTAGTGCCTTGTTGCAAACAGGATGCATGTTTTGGAACATTTTTTTTCTGTACAGGCTTTCCTCTTTTCACTTTGTCAGTTAGGTTAGTACTGTGGAGTAACTACAATGTTGTTGATCCGTCCTCAGTTTTCTCCTATGACAGCTGTTTTAAAGTCACCATTGGCCTCGTGGTGAAATCCCTGAGCTGTATCCTTCCTCTCTGACAACTGAGTTAGGAAGGACACTTGTATTTTTGTAGTGGCTGAATGTATTGATATACCATCAAAGTGTAAATAATAACTTTACCCTGCTCAAAGGGATATTCAATTAAACAAAATGTTTGTACCCATCTACCAATGGGTGCCCTTCTTTTCGAGGTATTGGAAAACGTCCCTGGTCTTTGTGGTCTTTGTGGTGTTTAAAATGCACTGCTTGACTGAGGGACCTTACAATTATCTGTATGTTTGGGGTATAGAGATACTGTAGTCATTCATTATTGCACACAGAGTGAGTCCATGCAACTTATCATGTGACTTGTTTAGCAAATGTTTACTCCTGAACTTATTTAGGCCATAACAAAACGGTTGAATAGTTATTCACTTTTTTATTCATTTGTAAAAAAAATAATAATCCTAAAAACACAATTACAAATAGGGTATAGGGTATTGTGGTGTAGGCCAGTGACATAAACCTCTCAATGTAATCCATTTTAAATTCAGGCAGTAACACAACAAAATTTGGAAAAAGTCAAATGGTGCGAATACTTTCTGAAGGCACTGCTGTACATCAAGCAGCCTCATGCTACAGAAACAGGAGATAGGCCCCTGGCCTATGGTCCATTCTGGCTCAGACAAGGCTTACTTACTTACTGGTGTATGCACTTACCCCTCCCACAGCTACTACCACATTCATATTAACATGCCAATTCGCCTCAGTCAAAATGTGGGGCCTCTATATTCTCCCGTCCCTATTATTGTGGCTTAAGTTTCCAGGTAAAGAGAGTGCAAATGCAGTCAGCGGTTATGGTAATGGTTGACTCAAGCCTCGCTGTGCAAGTGTCTGTGGGAGAATCCAAGAATCCCGAAATTGATCGGCAGCACTGCTTCCCTCATTCACTCATACGTGTATCACAACCTCTGTTATTTGCACCACCTTCCCCCCCTCCATTTTTCATTTTTACCTCAATCTCACAGTCCCTTGCTCTGCACTCGATTAAAAATGTATTTTTTTCTTCTCCAGCTAATGTGAGGGCAGACTAGCCCGCTGGCTTCTTTTGTTAATTTCCAAATTAAACTCGTACTCGGCCCACTCGCGTAATTCATTGTGACAAATGGCCTCACAAGTTTACAGTGGAAACCGGCAAGGATCGGACTAGAACCTGGGTCGTGTCTGCCTGCAGCAGACAACATTTTAAAGGTCCAATGCAGTTGTTTTTATCTCAATATCAAATAATTTCTGGGTAACAATTAAGTACCTTACTGTGATTGTTTTTCATTTTAAAAAATTGTCAATAAGAAACAAAAAGAGCTTCTTAGCAAAGAGTAATTTCTCAAGCAAGAATTTTGCTAGGACTGTCTCAGAGTGGTTTGAATGGGGAGGGAAAAACTGAAAACTAGCTTGGAGAGGCTTGGAACTATTTCTTATTGGTCTAAACTCCATCCAACAAAACAGTCTGAAAATGAATCTGGGCTTTTATTTTCAAACAACTCTTAAACATAATTTTCGCAATTTATTATTACAGTATTATTCCAACCTCATAGTGTGAAAATATATATGAAACACAGGTAAATCACATTTTCTTTTGCGCTGGACCTGCAAAAGAAAACGGAAATGAGTGTTTCTTATTGGGCAAGTTCAGGTAGTCCCTCCCTGTTCCAGCCTGTTTGCTTACCTTTCATGCCTAGTGAATATTACTGTAGTTTTGTAGAGCAATAGCAAGGCAGTTAATTAAAAAATGGGGAGCTGCTTGGGCATTTAATTTCTTAGTGACAATATTGTATTTGTATTTATTATGGATCCCAATTTGTGGTAGCAGAGTAGTGGCCTGAGGGCACACACTTAATGTGTTGGGAAATCTGTTGGGAAATGTATTTTAATGTTTTAAAAAATGTATATAACTGTCTTAATTTTGCTGGACCCCCGGAAGAGTAGCTGCTGCTACATTACGTGTGTGCCCTCAGGCCACCACTCTATCCCCACATATCTACCACAAAATCAATGTGTACGTGTATGCATAGTGCGTGTGTTATCATGTGTGTGTGTATGCTTGTGTCTGTGCCTGTGTAATTGTCTCTTCACAGTCCCCGCTGTTCCATAAGGTGTATTTTTTTATCTGTTTTTAGTGTTTGCATGAGTTACTTGATGTGGAATAGAGTTCCATGTAGTCATGGCTCTAAGTAGTACTGTACACCTCCCATAATCTGTTCTAGACTTGGGGACTGTGAAGAGACCTCTGGTGGCATGTCTTGTGGGGTATATATGGGTGTCTGAGCTGTGTGCTAGTAGTTTAAACAGACAACTCGGTGCATTCAACATGTTAATACTTTGCTCAAATACAAGTAGTGATGAAGTCAATTTCTCCTCTGTTTTGAGCCAGGGGAGACTGACATGCATATTATTAATATATTAGCTCTCCGTGTACATTTAAGGGCCAGCCGTGCTGCATTGATCTGGGCCAATTGTAATTTTCCTAAGTCCCTCTTTGTGGCACCACACGATGGACAGCAGTCCAGGTGCGACAAAACTATGGCCTGTAGGACCTGCCTTGTTGATAGCGTTCTTAAAACTTCTTAAGGTATAGGGGGCAGCATATTCACTTTTGGATAAATAGCGGGCCCAATTTCAACTTCCTGCTACTCATGCCAAGAATATAAAATATGCATATTATTAGTATATTTGGATAGAAAACACTCTGAAGTTTCTAAAACTGTTTGAATCATGTCTGTGAGTATAACAGAACTTATGTAGCAGGCAAAACCCAGAGGACTAACCGATCAGATTTATTTTTTGAGGTCTGTTCAGTAAGTTCTCATTGGGAAATGATATTTCTTAGGCATTTGTTTTCAATTCCTACCACTTCCACTGGATGTCACCAGTCTTTGGAATTTGGTTGAGGTTCCTTTGTGCAATGAAGAAGTACGGCCATCTAGGAAATGGGTAACACTGTTGAGAGTTGCGCAAGAATTGAAAAGTAGCGTTAGTTTCCTCTCGTCCTCTGTTGAAAACAGATAGACCCGTCTTCAATTTGATCGATTATTAACGTTTAAAAATACCTAAAGTTTTATTACAAAAGTAGTTTGAAATGTTTTGGCAAAGTTTACAGGCAACTTTTGAGATATTTTGTAGTGACGTTGCGCAATTTGGAAGCTGTTTTTTTCGGGATCAAACGCGCCAAATAAATGGACATCTTGGATATATATGGACGGAATTAATCAAACAAAAGGACCAATTGTGATGTTTATGGGACATATTGGAGTGCCAAAAAAAGAAGCTCGTCAAGGCATGATTTATATTTTATTTCTGCGTTTTGTGTAGCGCCTGCAGGGTATGATCAGGATCCAAGATGGCGTAGCAGTAACTCGTCCTGTCGTATCGTCTCTCTGTAAATATCTTCTCTTTTTCGTTTTAGATATTTTAGATATTTTTTTCTTCGCATATCTTTAAAAACATTTTGCTAAACCTAAGCTTCCAAATACTCTTCTGCAACCCGCCAATGTAGCTACTTTTCCTAAAGTAGTTATATTTACTTCGAAACCGAAACCGGAACCCTTCAGCTGAAGCTAGCCAGCTATGCTAGCGGTCTTCAGCTAACCTTTAGCTCGGAAAGCTCTCGCCAGTTCGAACAACGCGACGCTAACCAGAGCATAACGGACCTATTTATTTTTATTTTTTTTACCACCGGATTCCCACCACAAACGGAACATTCTTCAGCTGGATCTTCTCAACTAGCTATCGAGCTAAACAGCAACCCTGGTTGATTACTCCTGGCTAGCGTTTCCACCCACGTAGCTTGAAGCTAGCCCGGCCAGAGCTCCTAGCATACTCCTGGGCTTCTATACCCGGATCCATGACCGGTCTATCGATGTCACCGCATGAAGAGGAATAAACAGACTCACCCCATCGCAACGTCCTCCAAAGGCTAACTCACTAGCCCTCGCTATCTCCTTGCTTGCTAACTCGGCAGGCTAACTGCTAGCTTGTTTAGCTTGTTTAGCCCAGAACACACCCAAGAACCTCCAGAAGCTAACCAGCTAGCTACAAGCTATTTAGCTACCAGCTAGCTAGCTACAAGTTATTTAGCTACCAGCTAGCTAGCTACAAGCTACTTAGTCATTGTTAGTTTTCTTAACCTGGATAACACTCGCCAGCCCAGCCCCCCTGCCCCATCCACCGCTGCCCCTGGACTCTGATCACTTGGCTACATAGCTGATGCACGCTGGACTGTCCATTAATCACGGTACTCCATTCTGCTTGTTTGTTTTATCTGTCGGCCCCGTTGCCTAGTCAATGCCATTTTACCTGCTGTTGTTATGCTAGCCGATTAGCTGTTGTCTCACCCACTGTTTTAGCTAGCTTTCCCAATTCAACACCTGTGATTACTGTATGCCTCACTGTATGTCTCTCTCAAATGTCAATATGCCTTGTATACTGTTGCTCAGGTTAGTTATCATTGTTTTAGTTCACTATGGAGCCCCTAGTCCCACTCCTCATACCCCTGATACCTCCTTTGTCCCTCCTCCAACATATGCGGTGACCTCACCCATTACAACCAGCATGTCCAGAGATAAAACCTCTCTCATCATCACCCAGTGCCTGGGCTTACCTCCGCCATACCCGTACCCCACCATACCCCTGTCTGCGCATTATGCCCTGAATATATTCTACCATGCCCAGAAACCTGCTCCTCTAATTCTCTGTCCCCAACGCTCTAGGCGACCAATTTTGATAGCCCTTAGCCGCACCCTCATACTACTCCTTCTCTGTTCCGCGGGTGATGTGGAGGTAAACCCTGGCCCTGCATGTCCCCAGGCACCCTCATTTGTTGACTTCTGTGATCGAAAAAGCCTTGGTTTCATGCATGTCAACATCAGAAGCCTCCTCCCTAAGTTTGTTTTACTCACTGCTTTAGCACACTCTGCTAACCCTGATGTCCTTGCCGTGTCTGAATCCTGGCTCAGGAAGGACACCAAAAATTCAGAGATTTCCATACCCAACTATAACATCTTCCGTCAAGATAGAACTGCTAAAGGGGGAGGAGTTGCAGTCTACTGCAGAGATAGCCTGCAAAGTAATGTCATACTTTCCAGGTCCATACCCAAACAGTTCGAACTACTAATTCTGAAAATTACTCTCTCCAGAAATAAGTCTCTCACTGTTGCCGCCTGCTACCGACCCCCCTCAGCTCCCAGCTGTGCCCTGGACGCCATTTGTGAATTGATTGCCCCCCATCTAGCTTCAGAGTTTGTTCTGCTAGGTGACCTAAACTGGGATATGCTTAACACCCCGGCAGTCCTACAATCTAGGCTAGATGCCCTCAATCTCACATAAATCATCAAAGAACCCACCAGGTACAACCCTAACTCTGTAAGCAAGGGCACCCTCATAGACGTCATCCTGACCAACTGGCCCTCCAAATACACCTCCGCTGTCTTCAACCAGGATCTCAGCGACCACTGCCTCATTGCCTGTATCCGCTACGGTGCCGCAGTCAAACAACCACCCCTCATCACTGTCAAACGCTCCCTAAAACACTTCTGTGAGCAGGCCTTTCTAATCAACCTGGCCCGGGTATCCTGGAAGGACATTGACCTCATCCCGTCAGTTGAGGATGCCTGGTCATTCTTTAAGAGTAACTTCCTCACCAGCACAAAAACATCCTGTGGCGGACTGCAATAGCATCGAACAGTCCCCGCGATATGCAACTGTTCAGGGAAGTCAGGAACCAATACACGCAGTCAGTCAGGAAAGCTAAGGCCAGCTTCTTCAGGCAGAAGTTTGCATCCTGTAGCTCCAACTCCAAAAAGTTCTGGGACACTGTGAAGTCCATGGAGAACAAGAGCACCTCCTCCCAGCTACCCACTGCACTGAGGCTAGGGAACACGGTCACCACCGACAAATCCATGATTAGCGAAAACTTCAACAAGCATTTTTCAACGGCTGGCCATGCCTTCCGCCTGGCTACTCCTACCTCGGCCAACAGCCCCGGCCCCCCCGCAGCTCCTCGCCCAAGCCTCTCCAGGTTCTCCTTTACCCAAATCCAGATAGCAGATGTTCTGAAAGAGCTGCAAAACCTGGACCCGTATAAATCAGCTGGGCTTGACAATCTGGACCCTCTATTTCTGAAACTATCCGCCGCCATTGTCGCAACCCCTATTACCAGCCTATTCAACCTCTCTTTCATATCGTCTGAGATCCCCAAGGACTGGAAAGCTGCCGCAGTCATCCCCCTCTTCAAAGGGGGTGACACCCTGGACCCAAACTGTTACAGACCTATATCCATCCTGCCCTGCCTATCTAAGTTCTTCGAAAGCCAAGTCAACAAACAGGTGACTGACCATCTCGAATCCCACCGTACCTTCTCCGCTATGCAATCCGGTTTCCGAGCCGGTCACGGGTGCACCTCAGCCACACTCAAGGTACTAAACAACATCATAACCACCATCGATAAAAGACAGTACTGTGCAGCCGTCTTCATCGACCTTGCCAAGGCTTTCGACTCTGTCAATCACCATATTCTTATCGGCAGACTCAGTAGCCTCGGTTTTTCGGATGACTGCCTTGCCTGGTTCACCAATTACTTTGCAGACAGAGTTCAGTGTGTCAAATCGGAGGGCATGTTGTCCGGTCCTCTGGCAGTCTCTATGGGGGTGCCACAGGGTTCAATTCTCGGGCCGACTCTTTTCTCTGTATATATCAATGATGTTGCTCTTGCTGCGGGCGATTCCCTGATCCACCTCTACGCAGACGACACCATTGTATACACTTTCGGCCCGTCATTGGACACTGTGCTATCTAACCTCCAATCGAGCTTCAATTCCATACAACACTCCTTCCGTGGCCTCCAACTGCTCTTAAACGCTAGTAAAACCAAATGCATGCTTTTCAACCGATCGCTGCCTGCACCCGCATGCCCGACTAGCATCACCACACTGGATGGCTCCGACCTTGAATACGTGGACACCTATAAGTACCTAGGTGTCTGGCTAGACTGCAAACTCTCCTTCCAGACCCATATCAAACATCTCCAATCGAAAATCAAATCAAGAATCGGCTTTATATTCCGCCACAAAGCCTCCTTCACTCACGCTGCCAAGCTTACCCTAGTAAAACTGACTATCCTACCGATCCTCGACTTCGGCGACGTCATCTACAAAATTGCTTCCAACACTCTACTCAGCAAACTGGATGCAGTTTATCACAGTGCCATCCGTTTTGTCACTAAAGCACCTTATACTACCCACCACTGCGACTTGTATGCTCTAGTCGGCTGGCCCTCGCTACATATTCGTCGCCAGACCCACTGGCTTCAGAACATCTACAAGGCCATGCTAGGCAAAGCTCCGCCTTATCTCAGCTCACTGGTCACGATGGCAACACCCATCCGTAGCACGCGCTCCAGCAGGTGTATCTCATTGATCATCCCTAAAGCCAACACCTCATTCGGCCGCCTTTCGTTCCAGTACTCTGCTGCCTGTGACTGGAACGAATTGCAAAAATCGCTGAAGTTGGAGACTTTTATCTCCCTCACCAACTTCAAACATCAGCTATCTGAGCAGCTAACCGATCGCTGCAGCTGTACATAATCTATTGGTAAATAGCACACCCATTTTCACCTACCTCATCCCCACAGTTTTTATTTATTTACTTTTCTGCTCTTTTGCACACCAATATCTCTACCTGTACATGACCATCTGATCATTTATCACTCCAGTGTTAATCTGAAAAATTTTAATTATTCGCCTACCTCCTCATGCCTTTTGCACACATTGTATATAGACTCCCCTTTTTTTTCTCTGTGTTATTGACTCGTTAATTGTTTATTCCATGTCTAACTCTGTTGTCTGTTCACACTGCTATGCTTTATCTTGGCCAGGTCGCAGTTGCAAATGAGAACCTGTTCTCAACTAGCCTACCTGGTTAAATAAAGGTGAAATAAATCAATCAAAATTTTAAAATGCTACTCTCTTTGTTTACTGTTGTGCTATCATCAGATAATAGCTTCTAATGCTTTTGCCGAAAAGCATTTTTAAATCTGAGATATTGGCTGGATTCACAACGAGTGTAGCTTTAATTTAGTCTCTTACATGTGTGATTTAATGAAAGTTTGATTTTTATATCATTTTATTTGAATTTGCCGCGCTGCATTTTCCCTGGCTTTTGGCCAAGTGGGACGCAAGTGTCCCCTATACCGTAAGAAGTGTTAAGAAGGCAGAGAAGATTTCTCCCCATTTTAGCTAATGTTGCATCAATATGTTTTGACCATGACAGTTTACAATCCAGGGTTACTCCAAGCAGTTTAGTCTCCTCAACTTGCTCAATTTCCAAATGATTCATTCAGTGCTTAGTGAATGATTGGTCCCAAATACAATTATTTTTAAATATCTACGACTAACTTACAGTGCACTCAGAAAAGATTCAGACCCCTTCACTTTTTCCACATTGTTATGATAGAGCCTTATTCTAAAATTGATCAAATTCTGCACACAGTTGTTTTTTGTGTTTTTTTGCAAGTATTGCTAAGTATTCAGACCCTTTGTGATGAGATTTGAAATAGAGCTCAGGAGCATCTTGTTTCCATTGATCATCCTTAAGATGTTTCTACAACTTGTTTGTAGTCCACCTGTGGTAAATTCAATTGATTGGATATGATTTGAAAAGGAAGACAGCTGTCAAAATAAGGTTCCACAGTTGACAGGGCATGTCAGAGCAAAAACCAAGCCATGAGGATGAAGGAATTGTCCATAGAGCTCCAAGACAGGATTGTGTCGAGGCACAGATCTGTGGAATGGTACCAAAACAATTATTAAGCATTGAAGGTGCCCAAAAACAGTGGCCTCCATCATTCTTAAATGGAAGAAGTTTGGAACCATCAAGACTCTTCCTAGAGCTGGCCGCCCAGCCAAAGTGAGCAATCGGGGAAGAAGGGCCTTGGTCAGGGAGGTGACCAAGAACCCGATGGTCACTCTGACAGAGCTCCAGAGTTCCTCTGTGGAGATGGGAGAACCTTCCAGAAGGACAGCCATCTCTGCAGCACTCCATCAACAGGCCTTTATGGTAGAGTGGCCAGACAAAAGGCACTCCTCAGTAAAAGGCACCTAACGGACTCTCAGACCATAAGAAAAAACATTATCTGGTCTGATGAAACCAATATTGAACTCTTTGGCCTGAATGCCGAGCATCACGTCTGGAGGGAACATGGCAACATCCCTACGGTGAAGCATGGAGGTGGCAGCATCATGCTGTTGAGGTGTTTGTCAGCGGCAGGGACTGCGTGACTAGTAAGGATCCAGGCAAAGATAAACAGAGCAAAGTATAGAGAGATCCTTGATGAAAACTGTTCCAGCGTGCTCAGGTCCACCGAGTGGGGGGCAAAGGTTCACCTTCCAACAGGACAATGACCCTAAGCACACAGCCAAGACAAAGCAGGAGTGGCTTCGGGACAAGTCTCTGAATGTCCTTGAGTGGACCAGCCAGAGCCCGGACTTGAACCCAATCTAACATCTCTGGAGAGACCTGAAAATAGATGTGCAGCAACATTCACCATCCAACTTGACAGAGTTGGGGAGGATCTGCAGGGTATAATGGGAGAAACTCCCCAAAACCAGGTGTGCCAAGCTTGTAGCATCATACCCAAGATGACTCGTGGCTGTAATCACTGCAAAAGGTACTTCAACAAAGTACTAAGTAAAGAGTCTCAATACTTATGTACAGTAGTGCCTGGGTGTATGCCTTATGATGGCTTATGATTAGAGTCCATGCAACTTATCATGTGACTTGTTTAGCAAATGTTTACTCCTAAACTTATTTAGGCCATAACAAAACAGTTGAATAGTTATTCACTCAGACATTTCAGCTTTTCATTTTTTATTCATTTGTAAAAATAAAAATACATCCTAAAAACACAATTACAAATAGGGTATAGGGTATTGTGGTGTAGGCCAGTGACATAAACCTCTCAATGTAATCCATTTTAAATTCAGGCTGTAACACAATAAAATTTGGAAAAAGTAAAATGGTGCGAATACTTTCTGAAGGCACTGCTGTACATCAAGCAGCCTCATGCTACAGAAACAGGAGATAGGCCCCTGGCCTATGGTCCATTCTGGCTCAGACAAGGCTTACTTACTTACTGGTGTATGCACTTACCCTTCCCACAGCTACTACCACATTCATACTAACATGCCAATTCGCCTCAGTCAAAATGTGGGGCCTCTATATTCTCCCGTCCCTATTATTGTCGCTTAAGTTTCCAGGTAAAGAGAGTGAAAATGCAGTCAGCGGTTATGGTAATGGTTGACTCAAGCCTCGCTGTGCAAGTGTCTGTGGGAGAATCCAAGAATCCCGAAATTGATCGGCAGCACTGCTTCCCTCATTCACTTATACGTGTATCACAACCTCTGTTATTTGCACCACCTTGCCCCCCCCTCCATTTTACCTCAATCTCACAGTCCCTTGCTCTGCACTCGATTAAAAATGTATTTTTTTCTAATAAACAACGTCTCCACCCTGCTGATCCTCAACACTGGGGCCCCACAAGGGTGTGTTCTCAGCCCTCTCCTGTACTCCCTGTTCACCCATGAATGCGTGGCCATGCACACCTCCAACTCAATCATCAAGTTTGCAGATGATACAACAGTGGTAGGCTTGATTAACAACAACGACGAGACACACATGGGATAAAGTAGGCTAACTCTGTTTTGTTTGTGTCGCACTGCTTAGCTTTATCTTGGCCAGGTCGCACTAAATGAGAATTTGTTCCCAACTGGCCTACCTGGTTAAATAAAGGTGAAATAAATAAAATAATAATAATTTTTAAAGTATTGTGTGTATATTATACACTGTTGAATCACCCTTCCACATCCCACACATTGGTTCCTCGGTGCAGGATTGGGAATAGCAGTCTCTTGGTATCAACTACTAAGCAAAATTTGCGTTAAGCAGCGATAATGCAACAAAAAGGGTCTCCAGGGGCCCAATCAGTTACTGATGAGATAATTAGCATACATTATAGTTCATTAGTGATTCATTTAAAACAACCAGGCTCAAATTGATCAATATTTGTGAGTTCGGTGATGGCGTTGGTTATGATGATGATGTTTGACGATAACGATGATAATTGATAATGATAACAAATTAACAATGCCAATAACACTACTGGCAAAACACATATATAGCTGTAATATCACAGTTTGGATATTAGCTCATCTAACTTCTCCTTCTCCTGATAGTCATGTGTGTGATGGAGTGCAGTAGCGGGATTATGCAAATGACGCTGTGCGGAGAAACTGGCGGTTTCCCCTCGCAGTTCGACTTCAAAGCGAGAGCAGGACTGGAGAGATGGAATTAGTGCTCTGCCTAATCCCAATGGAAGAGGGAGGGGAACTTTCACTTGATTAATGCACTAGTATGCTTAGAGGGGGAGGGGGAGGTGTGGGTGGGAGATGGAGGGCAGGGAGGGAGAGAGATGGAAGGAGAGAGGGGAGGGGAAAGATGGAGATGGAGGGAGAGAGACAGATAGAGAGGGGGCTGAGAAAGGGAAGAGAGATGGCAAAGGAGGAAGAGAGATGGAGGCCAGGGGATAGAGAGAGATGGAGGGCAAGGGAGAGAGAGGAGGGGGAGATGGCAAAGGAGGAAGAGAGATGGAGGCCAGGGGATAGAGAGAGATGGAGGGCAAGGGAGAGAGAGGAGGGGGAGATGGCAAAGGAGGGAGAGAGAGGAGGGGGAGATGGCAAAGGAGGGAGAGAGATGGAGGCCAGGGGATAGAGAGAGATGGAGGGCAAGGGAGAGAGAGGAGGGGGAGATGGCAAAGGAGGGAGAGAGATGGAGGCCAGGGGATAGAGAGAGATGGTGGGCAAGGGAGAGAGAGGAGGGGGATATGGCAAAGGAGGGAGAGAGAGGAGGGGGAGATGGCAAAGGAGGGAGAGAGATGGAGGCCAGGGGATAGAGAGAGATGGAGGGCAAGGGAGAGAGAGGAGGGGGAGATGGCAAAGGAGGGAGAGAGATGGAGGCCAGGGGATAGAGAGAGATGGAGGGCAAGGGAGAGAGAGGAGGGGGAGATGGAGCGAGCGGGAAAGAGGCGTTAGAGAGGAAAAAGAGGCAGGGCATGTGAGAGTGAGTGAGTGAGTGAGTGAGTGAGTGAGTGAGTGAGTGAGTGAGTGAGTGAGTGAGTGAGTGAGTGAGTGAGTGAGTGAGTGAGTGAGTGAGTGAGTGAGTGAGTGAGTGAGTGAGTGAGTGAGTGAGTGTGAAACAAAGAGAATTGTTGTGCTAACCTGAACACTTCTGTTATTTCCTAGTTCCTCTAACACGGCTTCTTTCCTGCAGAAACACTTCACTGCTAATACTATTAGTCAAAGAGGAGAACAAGAGGAGCACATTACAAGAGGGAGAGAGAGAGATTGATAAAGGGAAAGAGAGAAAGGAAAGGAAATAGAGAGGAGGGAAAGAGACAGGGAGAGGAAGAGAGAGGGAAAGAGAGAGAGGGATAAAGGGAAAGAGAGAAAGGAAAGGAAATAGAGAGGAGGGAAAGAGACAGAGAGAGGAAGAGAGAGGGAAAGAGAGAGAGGGAGAGAGAGGGAAAGAGACAGAGAGAGGAAGAGAGAGGAAGAGAGAGAGGGAGAGAGAGGGAAAGAGACAGAGAGAGGAAGAGAGAGGAAGAGAGAGAGGGATAAAGGGAAAGAGAGAAAGGAAAGGAAATAGAGAGGAGGGAAAGAGACAGAGAGAGGAAGAGAGAGGGAAAGAGAGAGAGGGAGAGAGAGGAAGAGAGAGGAAGATAGAGGGAAAGAGAGAGAGGGAGAGAGAGAGAGGGATAAAGGGAAAGAGAGAGAGGGAGAGAGAACTGGAATAAGGAAAAGGGAGAAAGAGGAAGAAAGAAAAGAGAGAGGGGAAAAAAGAAGACAGTGTGAAGGACATCAATAAGGATACTGCAGATATATAGACTCTAAGCTACAGTACAGTGTGTATGCAGCCTGTGATACCCAGCAGTCTAGCTCAAAGTCTTAGGAAAACACGCCAATGACCTCTATCAATTGCGTCAGCCATATTATCCCATAGAATATGCTGAAATAGACCTGATGTCAAAGCACCAACCGTCAAGGTCCTCTATCTCATTAATTCCAGAAAGACTATCATAGTGAAGGCTGCTTGGGAAGGGATCAACTCCTATAAAAAGAAAGCTAACAATTTTGGGGGGCAGTAGGATTTCATTTTGAGAGAAAGCGTGCAAGAGAGAGGGAGAGAGAGGAAGAGAGAGGGAAAGAAAGAAAGTTCAGACCCCATTCACACCTGAGACAATACTCATCCCGTCTTGTCTCATCTCTGAGTCAATCAAAGTTTCCTCACCGATGTCAACGGCTTGTCTCATGCTTGTCTCGTGCAGGTTGCCAGATAATCAAATGTATCTCATGCAGACTGACTGATAATTACATTTGCATTATGCTTGTCTCATGCAGGTTGCCAGATAATCAAATGCTAATTCTGCCTGGCCTCCTCTGGCTGCCTGCCTGCTTTGCAGTGCTACATAGATGACAGTGTTTGGTTCTCATGCTATTTGTGTGTGTGTGTGTGTGTGTGTGTGTGTGTGTGTGTGTGTGTGTGTGTGTGTGTGTGTGTGTGTGTGTGTGTGTGTGTGTGTGTGTGTGTGTGTGTGTGTGTGTGTGTGTGTGTGTGTGTGTGTGTGTGTGTGTGTGTGTGTGTGTGTGTGTGTGTGTGTGTGTGTGTGTGTGTGTGTGTGTGTGGTGTGTGTGTAAATGGATAGGTTCACCCAATCCATTGCTTTAATGATGCAGTGATCAAAGTGTGGGCGGACATTGTGCTGTACAGTGTGTGTGTCACGTGCTGAGGTGTGTGTGGCTAACTTTCCCATGAGTTGCAAAATGCATTTCCCCCCCTTCAAAATTCCCAGCTCCCAGAATCAGGAGGGAAAAAGCAGGAAATCTGGAATCCTCAGACAAGAAATTGTGCAACCCTATACCTATATATTCTATCTGTACATGTATCTGTGTGTGTGTGCATGTGACAGACAGCCAAGACAAATCATTGGGATGCTTTCTTTGCATCATTGCATGCTCGGCAACAGGGCCAAGCGCAAACGATGATAAGTTTAATGAGATGATGAATGATGGGAGCGTGAGCAGGGTACTCAGGGAGAGAGGACATCCCTGTGTGTGATCATTTGATTTGTGTAAAATACACCTTGATTACCAGCGGAGACCAGCCGAGCCTAAGTGGCGAGCCATTAACCTCCCCCTGTTGATTAATGATCGCCACTGCGACTGATAGTGTGGTGCGAGCCAAAACAGGGGGGTTGGAGGAAAGAGAGAATGAGGGGGAGGGGAAGAGAGCGAGAGAGAGTAGGGTTGCAGTGGATGAAAACAGAATCACATGGGAGGGATGAGAGAGAGTGAGAGAGAGTAGGGTTGCAGTGAATGAAAACAGAATCACATGGGAGGGATGAGAGAGAGAGAGTAGGGTTGCAGTGAATGAAAACAGAATCACATGGGAGGGATGAGAGAGTGAGAGAGAGTTAGAGAGAGTAGGGTTGCAGTGAATGAAAACAGAATCACATGGGAGGGATGAGAGAGAGTGAGAGAGTAGGGTTGCAGTGAATGAAAACAGAATCACATGGGAGGGATGAGAGAGAGTGAGAGAGAGTAGGGTTGCAGTGAATGAAAACAGAATCACATGGGAGGGATGAGAGAGTGAGAGAGAGTTAGAGAGAGTAGGGTTGCAGTGAATGAAAACAGAATCACATGGGAGGGATGAGAGAGAGTGAGAGAGTAGGGTTGCAGTGAATGAAAACAGAATCACATGGGAGGGATGAGAGAGAGTGAGAGAGTAGGGTTGCAGTGAATGAAAACAGAATCACATGGGAGGGATGAGAGAGAGAGAGAGAGAGAGAGAGAGAGAGAGAGAGAGAGAGAGAGAGAGAGAGTAGGGTTGCAGTGAATGAAAACAGAATCACATGGGAGGGATGAGAGAGAGTGAGAGAGAGTAGGGTTGCAGTGAATGAAAACAGAATCACATGGGAGGGATGAGAGAGTGAGAGAGAGTTAGAGAGAGTAGGGTTGCAGTGAATGAAAACAGAATCACATGGGAGGGATGAGAGAGAGTGAGAGAGTAGGGTTGCAGTGAATGAAAACAGAATCACATGGGAGGGATGAGAGAGTGAGAGAGAGTTAGAGAGAGTAGGGTTGCAGTGAATGAAAACAGAATCACATGGGAGGGATGAGAGAGAGAGAGAGAGTAGAGTTGCAGTGAATGAAAACAGAATCACATGGGAGGGATGAGAGAGAGAGAGAGAGAGAGAGAGAGAGAGAGAGAGAGAGAGAGAGAGAGAGAGAGAGAGAGAGAGAGAGAGAGAGAGAGAGTAGGGTTGCAGTGAATGAAAACAGAATCACATGGGAGGGATGAGAGAGAGTGAGAGAGTAGGGATGCAGTGAATGAAAACAGAATCACATGGGAGGGATGAGAGAGAGTAGGGTTGCAGTGAATGAAAACAGAATCACGTGGGAGGGAGAGAGAGAGAGAGAGAGAGAGAGAGAGAGAGAGAGAGAGAGAGAGAGAGAGAGAGAGAGAGTAGGGTTGCAGTGAATGAAAACAGAATCACATGGGAGGGATGAGAGAGAAATGCGGGGAGAAAGAGGGGTCGCAGAGACTGAAAACTGTCGCTTGTTACCATTTGTTTTCAGAAAACGATTTGATTCATGTTTGATCGTTTAGATAATTAATAGATTAAATCACACCTATGAAAGGATACCTATAGGACGTCGTGATTCATTTGTAGCGTTTAATCGAGCAAAGGGAATGACTAAAATTCGAAGAGACAAATAGCGAAAAATAGATGTTGCAAATCATCTTTGTTTATCGAAAGGAATAACTGCTGATTCATCCACTTTGGATTTATGAGCAGGAACTGTATTTAATCCACTACTGTGCAGTGATACGAAACTTAGATTGTGTGTCTATAGTTTGAGAATGCAAACTATAAAAAATTATATAGAGATATATAATATACAGTTGAAGTCGGAAGTTTACATACACCTTAGCCAAGTACATTTAAACTCGGTTATTCACAATTCCTGACTTTTAATCCGAGTAATAATTCCCTGTTTTAGGTCAGTTAGGATCAGCACTTTATTTGAAGAATGTGAAATGTCAGAATAATAGTAGAGAGAATTATTAATTTCAACTTCTATTTCTTTTCATCGCATTCCCAGTGGGTCAGAAGATTACATAAACTCAATTAGTATTTGGTAGCATTGCCTTTAAATTCTTTTAACTTGGGTCAAAAGGTTTGGGTAGCCTTCCACAAGCTTCCCACAATAAGTTGGGTGAATTTTGGCCCATTCCTCCTGACAGAGTTGGTTTAACTGAGTAAGGATTGTAAGGCCTCCTTGCTCGTACATACTTTTTCAGTTCTGCCCACAAATCTTCTATGGGATTGAGGTCAGGGTTTTGTGATGGCCACTCCAATACCTTGACTTTGTTGTCTTTTAGCCATTTTGCCACAACTTTGGAAGTATGCTTGGAGTCATTGTCCATTTGGAAGACCCATTTGTGACCAAGCTTTAACTTCCTGACTGATGTCTTGAGATGTTGCTTCAATATATTCACAATTTTCCTGCCTCATGAAGCCATCTATTTTGTGAAGTGCACCAGTCCCTCCTGCAGCAAAGCACCCCCACAACATGATGCTGCCACCCCCATGCTTCACAGTTGGGATGGTGTTCTTTGGCTTGCAAGCCTCCCCCTTTTTCCTCCAAACATAACGATATAGGACTTGTTTTACTGTGAATATAGATACTTTTGTACCTGTTTCCTCCAGCATCTTCACAAGGTCCTTTGCTGTTGTTCTGGGATTGATTTGCACTTTTCACACCATAGTACGTTTATCTCTAGAAGACAGAACGTGTCTCCTTCCTGAGCGGTATGATGGCTGTGTGGTCCCATTGTGTTTATACTTGCATACTATTGTTTGTACAGATGAACGTGGAACCTTCATTCGTTTGGAAATTGCTCGCAAGGATGAACTAGAGTTGTGGAGGTCTACAATTTTTTTCAGAGGTTTTGGCTGATTTCTTCTGATTTCTTTTGAATCTCATCTCGGTACCTAATGACAGTCAGGCTACCTCTGGCGAGCACATGGAGGGCTGTGCGGCCCCCCAAAGAAATGCCACCCCACACCATGACTGACCCACCGCCAAACCGGTCACGCTGGAGGATGTTGCAGGCAGCAGAACGTTCTCCACGGCGTCTCCAGACTCTGTCACGTGCTCAGTGTGAACCTGCTTTCATCTGTGAAGAGCACAGGGTGCCAGTGGCGAATTTGACAATCTTGGTGTTATCTGGCAAATGCCAAACGTCCTGCACGGTGTTGGGCTGTAAGCACAACCCCCACCTGTGGAAGTCGGGCCCTCATACCACCCTCATGGAGTCTGTTTCTGACCGTTTGAGCAGACACATGCACATTTATGGCCTGCTGGAGGTCATTTTGCAGGGCTCTGGCAGTGCTCCTCCTGCTCCTCCTTGCACAAAGGCGGAGGTAGCGGTCCTGCTGCTGGGTTGTTGTCCTCCTACGGCCTCCTCCACATCTCCTGATGTACTGGCCTGTCTCCTGGTAGCGCCTCCATGCTCTGGACACTACGCTGACAGACACAGAAAACCTTCTTGCCACAGCTCGCATTGATGTGCCATCCTGGATGAGCTGCACTACCTGAGCCACTTGTGTGAGTTGTAGACTCCGTTCAAAAGTGACCAAAACATCAGCCAGGAAGCATAGGAACTGAGAAGTGGTCTGAGGTCACCACTTGCAGAACCACTCCTTTATTGGGGGTGTCTTGCTAATTGCCTATAATTTCCACCTGTTGTCTATTCCATTTGCACAACAGCATGTGAAATTTACTGTCAATCAGTGTTGCTTCCTAAGTGGACAGTTTGATTTCACAGAAGTGTGATTGACTTGGAGTTACATTGTGTTGTTTAAGTGTTCCCTTTATTTTTTTGAGCAGTGTACATTCATAGGTATACCTCCAATTGACTCAAATGATGTCAATCAGCCTACCAGAAGCTTCTAAAGCCATGACATCATTTTCTGGATTTTTACAAGCTGTTTAAAGGCACAGTATGTAAACTTCTGACCCACTGGAATTGTGATACAGTGAATTATAAGTGAAATAATCTGTCTGTAAACAATTGTTGGAAAGATTACTTGTGTCATGCACAAAGTAGATGTCCTAACCGACTTGCGAAAACTATAGTTTGTTGACAATAAATTTGTGGAGTGGTTGAAAAACAAGTTTTAATGACTCCAACCTAAGTGTATGTAAACTTCCGACTTCAACTGTATATGGCCCTTTCCATAATGCTTTGGTAACAGTGTAAGGTGAAGTTGCCCCTAGATGCTGATCTTGGGTCAGTTTAGCATTTCCCCCACTCATGATTGAGGTTAGGAATTGGGAGGGGAAGCTGATCTTTGATCTGTATATAGGGGAAATGTCACTTGGTGCTTTGATAACGCTTTCACTGGGGACAGGGGAGGACATGACCCCCGGACCCCATATACTGAAATTGCATTTTTGTCCCCAACCCAGTTTTATCATTGTACTGTGATACAAAATGCAGCACCGGTGTGCTTTAGCACCATGCAAACGCCCCAGAGCAGTCCGGTAGTCTGTGTTCCGGTTTCAGCCGGCTGGATTTAGGACGGCAAGGACACCGCAGAGCATGCGGACAGGCTGTGTGATGGCAAAGCTTCTGAAAGGCTGCCGTATTGGACCAGCACGGGAGAGATGAAAAGAGGTTTAAAAGCAATAATAGTGAAGAGATCAAAACTATGAAATAACACATAAGGAATCATGTAGTAACCAAAAAAGTGTTAATCAAATTATTCTAAGTAGCCAACCTTTGCCTGGATGACAGCTTTGCACACTCTTGGCATTCTCTCAACCAGCTTCATGAGGTATTCACCTGGAATGCATTTCAATTAACAAGTATGCCTTGCTAAAAGGTAATTTGTGGAATTTCTTTCCTTCTTAATGTGTTTGAGCCAATCAGTTGTGTTGGTACATAATGTAGGGGTGGTATACAGAAGATAGCCCTATTTAGTAAAAGACCAAGTCCATATTATAGCAAGAACTGCTCAAATAAGCAAAGAGTCCATCATTAATAAACAACAGTCCATCATTAAGACATGAAGGTCAGTCAATGCGGAATATTTCAAGAACTTTCAAAGTATCTAACTTCAGCTACAATTTTTGCCTCAATCACACTAGACCTGAATCTATCTATGAAACCAGCAGCCAAAATATTGAACACCGATATTATGATGTTTCTCCAGTGCCATGTGAGTTTTGATTAGTCAGTATAGGAATATAACGTTATTGACCTGTCAGTTTCCCTAGCTAACTCACTACTTTTCACACAGACACTGTATAAACAGCTCTGCAGACTTCATTGTCATTGTGCACAGTTAGTACACGACATTATGCGCATCACGTCTTAGCAGGATCAGATGGTGACAGGTGTCCCTGCGGGGTCATACAGCCAGGGAAGACCAGTCTACGGAGCTCAGGTGAATTTTGCAGTGAATGGATACAAAGTTCCCTCTTGAGTTGATGGGTACAGTAGGCTACAGTCTGGGATCTGGGAATAATGGTCATTTCCATTATTGAATCATTGATTCTATTCATGGATAATGTAATGTATAAATGTACACCAAGGTCATTCTTTGTCATGCCTCATCTGAGCAGGGTCAGATGGTGACAGGGGTCTCCTAAATGACTTAAATGTAAATGTAAATGTCTCAGCAGGGTCAGTCAGCCAGGGAAGACCAGTCTGTGACGGTGCAGAGGTGAACTTTTGCAGATACAACATGTTATTCTCTCTGTGCAGCAAACACTGGACAAGCAAGAAGCTTCAAAGATTGAAACTATTTTAAGGCATTCTGACAAACTTCTAAAGTTGATTTACATACTGTATCAAGGGTTGAGAGATGTGAGGAAGACCTGGGAGACGCTATTAATGGTGATGAATGGATAAAGATAATGTATGTTAGAATGGCCAGTCATGTTCATATAATCTCAGACATTACTGCAGTTTAACACCACCCATTTAACGTACTATATGCCCGTGAAACTGAATATCATGCACTCAGAAATGTCATTCTTCTGCTGGAGGTGTAAAACAAAGGGGGACATATTTGCATATGTTGTGGTCTTGTGAAGGCTGTCTGAATTCTGCCAAAGTGTGTTCTTTTATCTCAGCATGTCTACAGATTCTCTCTTCTCTCCATTTTTGTTTGCTTGGAATTGTTGATACTTTAGACTGTGTAACCTAGCATCTATAGCAGCTAAGAAATGCATTGCCACTAAGATCCTAAAGCTGTGTGGGGTGTGTTGGGTTGGGGCGTTGCAGGGCCGTGGACCCTTAGGGGCAGGATGGGGTGACCCAGCTATATTGTGGGCAAGTAAAAAGAGCTCAACAGTACTATTAGGCCTATGGTATGAATTATATGGAGGGTGTACTGTTTTTGTGTGTTAATATGTATGTGTATGTGTGTTTTTATTAAACTACTTTTCCAAACCTTTCCCTTCAGACATAAAAAAGAGTAAGTTGTTTTCGGGAGAGCGCCAAGGTACTGACTAGACTAATATTTGTACTTTATTTGTAAGGGTTGTTCATTTGTTAGACTATTGGTTAAAGGTGCAACAGAATATTGATTAAATAATTATCATTGATCTAGTTCAGTCAAATCACTCACTTAAACATATTTAATAATGATCTCTTACCTATCTTGATGACTGTGGGCATTTTTGCTTACTTTTCGTTATTCTATATAGAGATGACTAGAAGGGCCTGGGGGCATATTAGATTGTGTAGAAATGCATTAGATGCCCCAAAAATTGGGAGGACCCCAAGACCCCCGCCAAAGTTATGTCCCCCCACTTCTAAAACTAAGTTGCGTCCCTGATGCTTTATAATCCTCATAGCACAGTATTCGCACCAGGGCCTCTGAGTTTTTGCAGGGGTTGTCGCTCCATGCCTGATCAACAAGGTCATGTCGAAAGAATTGAATACAATTACAGTTTGGAATACAAAATGTTTTCTTATTTAGTGATTAACTTCCACAGCTCCCCGACATGGAATGGATTTCCAAATAAAACAAGTCATCACAGTTGAGTGATGTGTGCGTGTGTGCAGCCCAGTGTTTCCCAAACTAGGGGTATCCTGATTTGAAAATGGGGTCACGAGAGAAATGTAAAAATGATGTGCTTTGTACGTCAGTTACCTCCAATAGCTGCTAGACGTAGTTGTAATCAGCCCAGTCAAAACTGTTCGCTGCTCTGGCCCCCCAATGGTGGAACTCCCTCACGACGCCAGGACAGCGGAGTCAATCACCACCTTCCGGAGACACCTGAAACCCCACCTCTTTAAGGAATACCTAGGATAGGATAAAGTAATCCTTCTACCCCCCCCCCTTAAAAGATTTAGATGCACTATTGTAAAGTGGCTGTTCCACTGGATGTCATAAGGTGAATTTTGAACTCTTGAACGTGCCGTCCTTGGTCAGCTCTCCCGCTATCTCTCTCAGAATGACCTTCTTGATCCAAATCAGTCAGGTTTCAAGACTAGTCATTCAACTGAGACTGCTCTTCTCTGTATCACGGAGGCGCTCCGCACCGCTAAAGCTGACTCTCTCTCCTCTGCTCTCATCCTTCTAGACCTATCGGCTGCCTTCGATACTGTGAACCATCAGATCCTCCTCTCCACCCTCTCCGAGTTGGGCATCTCCGGCGCGGCCCACGCTTGGATTGCGTCCTACCTGACAGGTCGCTCCTACCAGGTGGCGTGGCGAGAATCTGTCTCCTCACCACGCGCTCTCACCACTGGTGTCCCCCAGGGCTCTGTTCTAGGCCCTCTCCTATTCTCGCTATACACCAAGTCACTTGGCTCTGTCATAACCTCACATGGTCTCTCCTATCATTGCTATGCAGACGACACACAATTAATCTTCTCCTTTCCCCCTTCTGATGACCAGGTGGCGAATCGCATCTCTGCATGTCTGGCAGACATATCAGTGTGGATGACGGATCACCACCTCAAGCTGAACTTCGGCAAGACGGAGCTGCTCTTCCTCCCGGGGAAGGACTGCCCGTTCCATGATCTCGCCATCACGGTTGACAACTCCATTGTGTCCTCCTCCCAGAGCGCTAAGAACCTTGGCGTGATCCTGGACAACACCCTGTCGTTCTCAACTAACATCAAGGCGGTGGCCCGTTCCTGTAGGTTCATGCTCTACAACATCCGCAGAGTACGACCCTGCCTCACACAGGAAGCGGCACAGGTCCTAATCCAGGCACTTGTCATCTCCCGTCTGGATTACTGCAACTCGCTGTTGGCTGGGCTTCCTGCCTGTGCCATTAAACCCCTTCAACTCATCCAGAACGCCGCAGCCCGTCTAGTGTTCAACCTTCCCAAGTTCTCTCACGTCACCCCGCTCCTCCGCTCTCTCCACTGGCTTCCAGTTGAAGCTCGCATCCGCTACAAGACCATGGTGCTTGCCTACGGAGCTGTGAGGGGAACGGCACCTCAGTACCTCCAGGCTCTGATCAGGCCCTACACCCAAATAAGGGCACTGCGTTCATCCACCTCTGGCCTGCTCGCTTCCCTACCACTGAGGAAGTACAGTTCCCGCTCAGCCCAGTCAAAACTGTTCGCTGCTCTGGCTCCCCAATGGTGGAACAAACTCCCTCACGACGCCAGGACAGCGGAGTCAATCACCACCTTCCGGAGACACCTGAAACCCCACCTCTTTAAGGAATACCTAGGATAGGATAAAGTAATCCTTCTCACCCCCCCCCTTAAAATATTTAGATGCACTATTGTAAAGTGGCTGTTCCACTGGATGTCATAAGGTGAATGCACCAATTTGTAAGTCGCTCTGGATAAGAGCATCTGCTAAATGACTTAAATGTAAATGTAAATGTAAATAAAATAGAAAAAGAGTTGAAAATGCGATGGAACCAGATTGAACTTTCGATTTTTATTTGGTTCATGAAAACTTAAGCAAAGAAGTAATTGTTGTGTGCACTGTCATCACTCACAGACTTTTATAGTCCGTTTGGTGGAAACACCACCGGTAGGAAAATCAGCATATTTTCATTGTGCAGAATCTATAATATTCACAAGAAAATCTGTTTCCAAATGGATGGAAACCTAGTTAATGGCGATGTTCTTTTCTACACAGAAGATCATACAAAGTTATTGCCTGATGATCTTCTGAACTTCCCAATACCTTTCTGATGCATTTCAGTCATTTCAAACCATACTTCCTTCAGATTGAAATACTGTCAAAAGTGCTGTCAGACTGATTTGTAATACAGTGTCATACCTCCAATAAAAAAAGTAAACATTGGCCATTGATAACATTTTTTAAATTGTGGGGCGCGGGAAAAAAAGTAATATCAAAATGGGGTCATGGGCCAAAAAAGTTTGCGAACCCCTCGTGTACCCCGATCTCTTAATATTGTGTGTGTGCCTGCCTGTCTGTGTCCTAAGGGATGGATAGAAAATGCTACTCAAACAATAGCCTATGGTACAACATTCTTGGCCCATCCAGATAAAGACTTTTCAATATACAGTATATTCAATATCTCAACATACACCACTGCAGATGTACAGTGCCTTGCGAATGTATTCGGCCACCTTGAACTTTGCGACCTTTCGCCACATTTCAGGCTTCAAACATAAAGATATAAAACTGTATTTTTTTGTGGAGATTCAACAAGAAGTGGGACACAATCATGAAGTGGAACGACATTTATTGGATATTTCAAAAAAATTTAACAAATCGAAAACTGAAAAATTGGGCGTTCAAAATTATTCAGCCCCCTTAAGTTAATACTTTGTAGCGCCACCTTTTGCTGCGATTACAGCTGTAAGTCGCTTGGGGTATGTCTGTATCAGTTTTGCACATCGAGAGACTGAAATTGTTTCCCATTCCTCCTTGAAAAACAGCTCGAGCTCAGTGAGGTTGGATGGAGAGCATTTGTGAACAGCAGTTTTCAGTTCTTTCCACAGATTCTCGATTGGATTCAGGTCTGGACTTTGACTTGGCCATTCTAACACCTGGATATGTTTATTTTTGAACCATTCCATTGTAGATTTTGCTTTATGTTTTGGATCATTGTCTTGTTGGAAGACAAATCTCTGTCCCAGTCTCAGGTCTTTTGCAGACTCCATCAGGTTTTCTTCCAGAATGGTCATGTATTTGGCTCCATCCATCTTCCCATCAATTTTAACCATCTTCCCTGTCCCTGCTGAAGAAAAGCAGGCACAAACCATGATGCTGCCACCACCATGTTTGACAGTGGGGATGGTGTGTTCAGGGTGATGGGCTGTGTTGCTTTTACGCCAAACATAACGTTTTGCATTGTTGCCAAAAAGTTCAATTTTGGTTTCATCTGACCAGAGCACCTTCTTCCACATGTTTGGTGTGTCTCCCAGGTGGCTTGTGGCAAACTTTAAACAACACTTTTTATGGATATCTTTAAGAAATGGCTTTCTTCTTGCCACTCTTCCATAAAGGCCAGATTTGTGCAATATACGACTGATTGTAGTTCTATGGACAGAGTCTCCCACCTCAGCTGTAGATCTCTGCAGTTCATCCAGAGTGATCATGGGCCTCTTGGCTGCATCTCTGATCAGTCTTCTCCTTGTATGAGCTGAAAGTTTAGAGGGACAGCCAGGTCTTGGTAGATTTGCAGTGGTCTGATACTCCTTCCATTTCAATATTATCGCTTGCACAGTGCTCCTTGGGATGTTTAAAGCTTGGGAAATCTTTTTGTATCCAAATCCGGCTTTAAACGTCTTCACAACAGTATCTCGGACCTGCCTGGTGTGTTCCTTGTTCTTCATGATGCTCTCTGCGCTTTTAACGGACCTCTGAGACTATCACAGTGCAGGTGCATTTATACGGAGACTTGATTACACACAGGTGGATTGTATTTATCATCATTAGTCATTTAGGTCAACATTGGATCATTCAGAGATCCTCACTGAACTTCTGGAGAGAGTTTGCTGCACTGAAAGTCAAGGGGCAGAATAATTTTGCACGCCCAATTTTTCAGTTTTTGATTTAATTTTTTTTGAAATATCCAATAAATGTCGTTCCACTTCATGATTGTGTCCCACTTGTTGTTGATTCTTCACAAAAAAATACAGTTTTATATCTTTATGTTTGAAGCCTGAAATGTGGCAAAAGGTCGCAAAGTTCAAGGGGGCCGAATACTTTCGCAAGGCACTGTATATGTTGCAGCAATCAGACACAGAAGCTTAACGGAGTGACTGTTGCTGCCCGCTGGCGCCACCACATGGACACTTGCTGCACCTACAGTAATGTCAGATTACCATACACACAGAGATCAGGGTTGTGTTCATTAGGCACTAAACAGAAGAAAGTTTTTGTTTTATGAATTTTCACTTTGCAGCTGGCCCATCTAGCGGAAACCACTCAGTTCTTCCTCCAGGGGAGGACTCATGACAATAAACGCCAACCTGCCCATTGCGAAAACCTACAGCGCATTCGGAAGGTATTCAGACCCCTTGACTTTTTCCACATTTTGTTATGTTACAGCCTTATTCTAAAATTGATTAAATTATTTTTTTTCTTCATCAGTGTAGACACAATAAACAAAAAATGATAAAGCGAAAACAGCTTTTTAGAAATATTTGCAAATTCATTACATTTAAAAAAGGAAATATCACATTTACATCAGTCCCTTTACTCAGTACTTTTTTGAAGCACCTTTGGCAGAGGTTACAGCCTAGAGAGTCTTCTTGGGTATGACGCTACAAGCTTGGCACACCTGTATTTGGGGAGTTTCTCCCATTCATCTCCGCAGATCCTCTCAAGCTCTGTCAGGTTGCGTGGGGAGCGTCGCTGCACAGCTATTTTCATGTCTCTCCAGAGATGTTTGATCGGGATCTGGCTGGGCCACTCAAGGACAACGAGACTTGTCCCAAAGCCACTAATGCGTTGTCTTGGCTGTATGCTTAGGGTCGTTGTGCTGTTGGAAGTAGAACCTTCGCCCCAGTCTGAGGTCCTGAGCGCTCTGGAGCAGGTATTCATCAAGGATCTCTGTACTTTACACTGTTCATCTTTCCCTGCCACCACCATGCTTCACCAACACCTCTCCCCTATTTGACCTAGATAGTTTGTGTGTACAGACATGCTCAAATTTGTTGGTTCCCTTACAGCTCATTGAAATAATTCCTCCTGAAAAGTGATGAAATTAAAAGCTATTTTATCATGTATACTGGCATGCCTTTGACATGTCATAGAATAAAGCAAAGAAGCTGGGAAAATAGATTCATTATTGCTTATTCTACAAAGATATTCTAAAATGGTTGGTAAAATGTGTTGGTACCCCTTAGAAAATATAATAAATAATTGGATTAGTGATAAAGAAACACATTTATTTGAATTAATTAGTATCACACATCTCCAATCTTGTAATCAGTCATTCAGCCTATTTAGATGGAGAAAAGTAATCACTGTGCTGTTTGGGATCATTGTGTGCACCACACTGAACATGGACCAGAGTAAAAGTAGTCACTGTGCTGTTTGGTATCATTGTGTGCACCACACTGAACATGGACCAGAGTAAAGTAGTCACTGTGCTGTTTGGGATCATTGTGTGCACCACACTGAACATGGACCAGAGTAAAGTAGTCACTGTGCTGTTTGGTATCATTGTGGTCACCACACTGAACATGGACCAGAGTAAAGTAGTCACTGTGCTGTTTGGGATCATTGTGTGCACCACACTGAACATGGACCAGAGTAAAGTAGTCACTGTGCTGTTTGGGATCATTGTGGTCACCACACTGAACATGGACCAGAGTAAAGTAGTCACTGTGCTGTTTGGTATCATTGTGTGCACCACACTGAACATGGACCAGAGTAAAGTAGTCACTGTGCTGTTTGGGATCATTGTGTGCACCACACTGAACATGGACCAGAGTAAAGTAGTCACTGTGCTGTTTGGGATCATTGTGTGCACCACACTGAACATGGACCAGAGTAAAAGTAGTCACTGTGCTGTTTGGTATCATTGTGTGCACCACACTGAACATGGACCAGAGTAAAGTAGTCACTGTGCTGTTTGGGATCATTGTGTGCACCACACTGAACATGGACCAGAGTAAAGTAGTCACTGTGCTGTTTGGGATCATTGTGTGCACCACACTGAACATGGACCAGAGTAAAGTAGTCACTGTGCTGTTTGGTATCATTGTGTGCACCACACTGAACATGGACCAGAGTAAAGTAGTCACTGTGCTGTTTGGGATCATTGTGGTCACCACACTGAACATGGACCAGAGTAAAGTAGTCACTGTGCTGTTTGGGATCATTGTGGTCACCACACTGAACATGGACCAGAGTAAAGTAGTCACTGTGCTGTTTGGGATCATTGTGGTCACCACACTGAACATGGACCAGAGTAAAGTAGTCACTGTGCTGTTTGGTATCATTGTGTGCACCACACTGAACATGGACCAGAGTAAAGTAGTCACTGTGCTGTTTGGGATCATTGTGGTCACCACACTGAACATGGACCAGAGTAAAGTAGTCACTGTGCTGTTTGGTATCATTGTGTGCACCACACTGAACATGGACCAGAGTAAAGTAGTCACTGTGCTGTTTGGTATCATTGTGTGCACCACACTGAACATGGACCAGAGTAAAGTAGTCACTGTGCTGTTTGGTATCATTGTGTGCACCACACTGAACATGGACCAGAGTAAAGTAGTCACTGTGCTGTTTGGTATCATTGTGTGCACCACACTGAACATGGACCAGAGTAAAGTAGTCACTGTGCTGTTTGGGATCATTGTGTGCACCACACTGAACATGGACCAGAGTAAAGTAGTCACTGTGCTGTTTGGTATCATTGTGTGCACCACACTGAACATGGACCAGAGTAAAGTAGTCACTGTGCTGTTTGGGATCATTGTGTGCACCACACTGAACATGGACCAGAGTAAAGTAGTCACTGTGCTGTTTGGGATCATTGTGTGCACCACACTGAACATGGACCAGAGTAAAGTAGTCACTGTGCTGTTTGGTATCATTGTGTGCACCACACTGAACATGGACCAGAGAAAGCAAAAGGAGAGATTTGTCTGAGGAGATCAGAAAGAAAATAATAGACAAGCATGGTAAAGGTTAAAGGCTACAAGACCATCTCCAAGCAGCTTGATGTTCCTGTAACAACATTTGCAAATATTATTAAGAAGTTTAAGGTCCGTGGAACTATAGCCAACCTCCCTGGGTGCGGCCGCAAGGGGAAAGTCAACTCCAGATTGAACAGAAGGAGAGTGTGAATTGTAGAAAAAGAACCAAGGATAACTGCCAAAGAGATACAAGCTGAACTCCAAGGTGAAGGTATGTCAGTTTCTGATCGCACAAGCCGTCGCTTTTTGAGCAAAAGTGGGCTCCATGGAAGAAGACCCAGGAGGACTCCACTTTTGAAAGAAAACAAAGCCAAACTGGAATTTGCTAAAATACATATTGACAAGCCACAATTCTTCTGGGAGAATGTCCTTTGGACAGATGAGTCAAAATCAAAGCTTTTTGTCAAGTCGCAGACAAAAAAAGGAAGCTTTCAAAGAAAATTACTGACTACCTACAGTGAAACATGGAGGAAGCTCGGTTATGTTTTGGGGCTGCCTTGCTGCCTTGAATCTGTGCAGGGCACAATGAAATCTCAAGACTATCAAGGCATTCTGGAGCGAAACGTACTGCCCAGTGTCAGAAAGCTGTCGCAGGTCTCATGGGTCCTCCAACAGAATAATGTCCCAAACATACAGCTAAAAGAACCCAAGAATGGATAAGAGCAAAACATTGGAATATTCTGAAGTGGCCTTCTATGAGTCCTAATCTGATGGAAAGAGCTGAAACTTGCCCCATCCATTTATGGCAATGCTATTACCCATGTTCAGTCTTGTGGAAAAAGAACAAGAATGAGAGAGAACGTAAAAGTGAGAGAGAGGGGGAGGAGAAAGAGACGAGAGAGAATGAGAAGTAGAGAAATAAGCTGGCATTGAATCCACTCATCCATGAATGACAGTGAGAGACAAATTCCAGTTGGTTTATCACCCCTTAATAACTCTTAACTACCTGTAATGCCACTAAGAAGTACTATCAAGATGTGCATAAAAACAATGCATCATCTCATCATACACACACACACACACACACACACAAGAATACAAACAAACAGACGGCTTCAAAAGGCATCGTATTCCCTAGGGCTTTGATCAGGGCCCATAGGGCTCTGTTCAGAAGTAGTCACTATGTAGGAAATATGGTGTCATTTGGGATGAAGACTAAAAGTCACACAAACAGCTAGTCAATGTGGGATCCTGGTTACGATCAATAGTCAATTATAGTGGGAGAGTTTACATGGAAAACTATGAGCAAGGTAATAAACTCAGCAAAAAAAGAAAGATAATTCGTAAAAATTCTAATCACGTGTAACAACACCTGCACAGGATCGGTACATCCGAACATCACACCTGCGGGACAGGTACAGGATGGCAACAACAACTGCCCGAGTTACACCAGGAACGCACAATCCCTCCATCAGTGCTCAGACTGTCCGCAATAGGCTGAGAGAGGCTGGACTGAGGGCTTGTAAGGCCTGTTGTAAGGCAGGTCCTCACCAGGCATCAACATCGCCTATGGGCACAAACACCGTCGCTGGACCAGACAGGACTGGCAAAAATTGCTCTTCATTGATGATTCGCGGTTTTGTCTCACCAGGGGTGATGGTCCAATTTGTGTTTATCGTCAAAGGAATGAGCGTTACACTGAGGCCTGTGCTCTGGAGTGTGATCGAGTTGGAGGTGAAGGGTACGTCGTGGTCTGGGGAGGTGTTTCACAGCATCATCGGACTGAGCTTGTCATTGCAGGCGATCTCAACGTGGTGCATTACAGGGAAGACATCCTCCTCCTTCATGTGGTACCCTTCCTGCAGGCTCATTCTGACATGACCCTTCAGCATGATAATGCCACCAGCCATATTGCTCGTTCTGTGTGTGATTTCCTGCAAGACAGGAATGTCAGCGTTCTACCATGGCCAGTGAAGAGTCTGGATCTCAATCCCATTGAGCATGTCTGGGACCTGTTGGATCGGAGGGTGAGGGCCATTCCCCCCAGAAATGTCCGGGAACTTGCAGGTGCCTTGGTGGAAGAGGGGGGTAACATCTCGCAGCAAGAACTGGCAAATCTGGTGCAGTCCATGAGGAGGAGATGCACTGCAGTACTTAATGCAGCTGGTGGCCACACCAGATACTGACTGTTACTTTGAATTTTGACCCCCCCCTTTGTTCAGGGACACATTATTGCATTTCTGTTAGTCAAACGTCTGGCACTTGTCCAGTTTGTCTGTTGTTGAATCTTATGTTCATACAAATATTTACACGTTAAGTTTGCTGAAAATAAACGCAGTTGACAGTGAGAGGACGTTTCTTTTTTTGCTGAGTTTAGTACTTCAGTAACCAATGTAAGCCCCCCCCACGCAAACTCAAAATGGCTGGTATTTAATAAAGATGTTACCCAACTAGCTGTAGCAGGCCTAGTATAATATGCATCAGAAAATGTGAATATATATAGTAGTAAGACTATAAATCATCACATAAGCTTTCTCCCCAGTGACAAGCTTTACCTTAGTTTACCTGATGACTCATTACCTGTACTGGGAATCTGTCTGTCTGATCCTCCTAAATCCTGGGCTTTGATGTGATGCACATTGCAACGTTTCCCCCCTCTGTTCTCACACAGCCTCTGTCGATGTGTGTGTGTTCATCAAAAAGGCAGTCATTTCAAAACTAAGCACATTTTCAATTGACTAAGTACAACACACCAAATCACACTGCTACAGTAAAATTGCATTCGCAAATAGAGTACTGTAATACTGTAATATGCCATTTACGTAGCAGATACTTTTATCCAAACAGTCCACGCATTTTGGTATGTGACTCCAGTGATAAATGAACTGCTAGTACCATGTTCTTAGGAACCAAGCCACATACAGGACCACTACAATACAATGCAATAAAATACATGATTACAATACATGTGATCGCTATCCCCATGAGCGTAGCGTACCACCCTCCTCCAGGCCATGGATGAGGCTAGATGTGATTTCAATCCAGGCCTACAGTATGTCAGGCCATGGATGAGGCTAGATGTGATTTCAATCCAGGCCTACAGTATGTCAGGCCATGGATGAGGCTAGATGTGATTTCAATCCAGGCCTACAGTATGTCAGGCCATGGATGAGGCTAGATGTGATTTCAATCCAGGCCTACAGTATGTCAGGCCATGGATGAGGCTAGATGTGATTTCAATCCAGGCCTACAGTATGTCAGGCCATGGATGAGGCTAGATGTGATTTCAATCCAGGCCTACAGTATGTCAGGCCATGGATGAGGCTAGATGTGATTTCAATCCAGGCCTACAGTATGTCAGGCCATGGATGAGGCTAGATGTGATTTCAATCCAGGCCTACAGTATGTCAGGCCATGGATGAGGCTAGATGTGATTTCAATCCAGGCCTACAGTATGTCAGGCCATGGATGAGGCTAGATGTGATTTCAATCCAGGCCTACAGTATGTCAGGCCATGGATGAGGCTAGATGTGATTTCAATCCAGGCCTACAGTATGTCAGGCCATGGATGAGGCTAGATGTGATTTCAATCCAGGCCTACAGTATGTCAGGCCATGGATGAGGCTAGATGTGATTTCAATCCAGGCCTACAGTATGTCAGGCCATGGATGAGGCTAGATGTGATTTCAATCCAGGCCTACAGTATGTCAGGCCATGGATGAGGCTAGATGTGATTTCAATCCAGGCCTACAGTATGTCAGGCCATGGATGAGGCTAGATGTGATTTCAATCCAGGCCTACAGTATGTCAGGCCATGGATGAGGCTAGATGTGATTTCAATCCAGGCCTACAGTATGTCAGGCCATGGATGAGGCTAGATGTGATTTCAATCCAGGCCTACAGTATGTCAGGCCATGGATGAGGCTAGATGTGATTTCAATCCAGGCCTACAGTATGTCAGGCCATGGATGAGGCTAGATGTGATTTCAATCCAGGCCTACAGTATGTCAGGCCATGGATGAGGCTAGATGTGATTTCAATCCAGGCCTACAGTATGTCAGGCCATGGATGAGGCTAGATGTGATTTCAATCCAGGCCTACAGTATGTCAGGCCATGGATGAGGCTAGATGTGATTTCAATCCAGGCCTACAGTATGTCAGGCCATGGATGAGGCTAGATGTGATTTCAATCCAGGCCTACAGTATGTCAGGCCATGGATGAGGCTAGATGTGATTTCAATCCAGGCCTACAGTATGTCAGGCCATGGATGAGGCTAGATGTGATTTCAATCCAGGCCTACAGTATGTCAGGCCATGGATGAGGCTAGATGTGATTTCAATCCAGGCCTACAGTATGTCAGGCCATGGATGAGGCTAGATGTGATTTCAATCCAGGCCTACAGTATGTCAGGCTTGGATTTGCCATTCCAAAAAGGTTTTCCCCCCCAGGTGCATGAACAATGAGGATATTAACTTAGATTTCGATGAGAACCGGCTTGATGCAAACAAGTGAATGCTAAACATTGTTTAATTTATTTGATTACATTGTGAAAGATAATCACACAAGGGATATAAATTATTTGATGTTCAGTCAATGTTAATGGGTATTGCAAGTGTATTGCCTAATGCAAAAACAGTAGTGTACTGTAATTTACAGTACTGTAGCATACTACAATCAAATGGCAACTTTGAAACATGTATCTTACATGTTCTGCTATTGGATTAACTGGTTAAAATCTAAAAACACAACAATTAACTATTTTACAGAGTTATAGTTCATAAGGAAATATGGGGAGCCCGGCCCAGCCAATCACAAAAAGGCTTTATTACAGACAAACACTCGGATGTGGAGGTTGTGGTCTGCAGTGATGAGGCCAGTTGGATGGACTGCAAAATTCTCTAAAACGAGGATAAAGGTGGCTTGTGGCAGATAAATTAACATTCAATTACCTGGCAACAGCTCTGTTGGACATTCCTGCAGTCATCATGCCAATTACACACTCCCTCAAAACAGCTGTGGCATGGTGTTGTGTGACAACTGCACATTTTACAACGGCCTTTTATTGACGCCAGCACAAGGTGCCTCTGTGTAATGAACACACCGTTTAATCAACTTCTTCATATGCTACACCTGTCAGGTGCATGGATTATCTTGGCAAAGGAGAAATGCTCACTAACACGGATGTGCACAACATTTAAGCGAAATTAGATTTTTGTGCATATGGGACATTTCTGGGACCTTTTATTTCAGCTCATAAAACATGGAACCAACACTTTACATGTTGGGTTTATATTTTTGTTCAGTATAAATTGAGAATATATGGTGTATTTTGGTGATTAAACCAATGTGCTCATATTTCACAATGGTTGTGTGGTAAAAGATGTCTACAAACAAAATTAACACACAATGAAAGGTTTTGAACGCAAGACTGGCTGTGTTACAAGTCTTACCAGTTTGGAGTTTTTTACTAAAGAGTGAAAAAAATCATATTTAAAAAACACCAGATACTGTGAAAATAGTACCAAAGCAAAAAATGTAAGAAAGGTATGAAGGTGTAGTATAATTTCAGCCAGTAATTTTGATAGTAGAGTTGCCAAGCAAAACAGGTTACCCGAAATTTGTGTACAGTTGTGAACGTCATCCATTTTGTATGAGATGGTATGTCCTAAAAAAAAAAGTAATATGTAATTCGTTCGATGATACAAACTCCAATTTGTACAATGTTACAAGTTTGTAAGTGCTTAAGATTCCATTCAATCGCTTTTTAACAAATCTATGAGTCCCTACGTTTTGTGTCATTGGAGTTAATGCCTTAAAAATCACTCATTTCAAATATATACTAGGATCTTGAACCTTCCCTCCATTGGCAAACTTATCAGGGAAGGGGTCTATATTAAAGGAAATCATTAGCTGATCACACTTTTAGTATGTCAAATTTAAGGATTCCATTGATAAAATGTCTAAAAAGTGTCAATGGTGTTACTTCATTTAAATGTTGGGAAATTACATTCATGGCAAAATTATTAATTGCTTTAGTAAATTATTTTAAAGGGTTAATGACCTTGGAAGCCACACATGCTCAAATCTATTTAAGAAAATCCTAAATTACAAAACAATGTGTCATCGGATTTCAATCACTGGTGATACTACTCCTGCTGGTGGTGTAAAGGACTTCAAGCTGCTTGCTTAGCGAGTAATCCTTCCTCCTGATTCAGCTCATACCAAGGCTCGAACGTAGTACCTTTGGCATGTTACCCAGTCGTGCCACAGGAAACTAGCTATTCAGCAGCACAAGTGGAGACACTTCAAGCAGAGTGAATTTTACAGATCCCCATCTGGTACAGTGGCTCAAGTGCCGTAAGCGTGAGGTGAGCAAGTTATTTCCACTCCAAACTTCCATGGGTAACAGTGAGCTAAAAATATAAAAGTGGCCATTGAAAACTATTTGGGCCAGTATCCATTCTGGGGTGGGGTAGAAGGGACAGGTTTGATAGAGAATGGGTGTGTCTTGCTCTACTCTTAACACACAAACACAGAGGGATAGGGACCTGATGTGCAGTGAGTCACCAACCCTGACAGGGCAGCTAGTAACATATTTAGCAGGGTGGCTGATGAGTAGAGGATAACATCACAAATTAATGCTAGCCGCGAATAACCTCATGAGCGCAGACGGTCAGGTTGACAAATCAGTGGTTGTGTGTGTTTCGGGCTCTCACACATAGGCAAGCAGACAGAGCGAGAGACTGACAGACCCACATTCAGACAGACACACCCCTCCAGGCCTCATCACCAAGTGATATGAACCTCATCCAGCTCCCCCACCAGGAGCAGACGACACATTTGTATGGGCCCCTTATCAGCTGATGCAACATTGCACCAAAATGGCCACCGTGTGGAATTGCAACAGCAGCATCCAGCAGGCCATATTAGCCATTTCCCAAAATATCTAATCCGCCCATAGCGCCCCCCACCTCCAAATGTTTGTCTGTGCCTGGGTTCAGTGATGTGTGCCTGATGCAGACAGATACTAATGCTCCCAGGGCAGAGTGGCCACACCATTCTTGCCCTGCTGTACGCCTGCAGTGTGACAGTGGGGCTGATAAAGTTAGAATGCACGCATGCGCAAGCACCAACACACAGTGTGCTACAGGAGGGTTGGATAGATTGTTTCATTAAAGCAGAGAGTAGAAATAAGAGAGGACAACAATGGAGGAAAGTTGTAGTGTCTCCTGATAGATGGCATAGGGCTTCTAGGACTGATCATCCCACTGCTAGAACTACCCGTTATGACTGACAGTTGATGCAGAATTCAATCCCACGCCAGCAACACTTCATACCAGTAGCGGACAAAATGAGTCTTGGTTGGGCAAAGGAAGAGCTGTTGCTTCAGGTCTCAGGGATGGTGACATAACTTCACGATGGCTGCTAGCTCACATCTGCAAGACAGGACTGATCAACACTGGCCCTTGATCTTTCAATCCATAATTGACAATCCTCAATTAAGATGTTTGGAGTTAAATGGGCTCTTACTAGTTTGATGTGTGATATGGCAATGACTGGTGAGCTACTGAAACCAGTAAGCAGGGGACTCATGGACTGCAATGGGGGGGGGGGGGGGGGGGACTATCTAGACTAGGGGGAAATGGCACTAGAATGTGTGTGAACGTTTTATCAGGAAAGAAGTGGTAAATATACAACAGGTTAGACTGCCCACTTCAGGACAAGACAGTAAAACTTTTTGAAACCTTTCCTCACAGATTGAGATTGGTCAGGAAAAGTGAGCCCAAAACTGACCCAAGAAGAGTATCTAGGGGCAACTTCTCCCTAATCCCCTTGTCAGCCATACATGTTGGTTTCTTCCTCAGGTAGTGAGTCCTGTCTGCACATCACTGCAAAGGAGCCTAATAAAACCATGACCCAGTTTGAGCAGACATTACCACCCCCCTAAAGAGAGAGACACACTGTGTACACAACAAAACACTGTCAAGACACTGGTACACATGCAACCAGACACGCGCACACCTTGTCCATCCTGTGACACACACTACTGAAGATGTGCTTAGATTCATGATTCTCATCAGCCAGCAATGAGCCGTGCCTGGCTATGTCACGGTGTTAGCGCTCATCTCTGGGGCCATGGGGAGAATTACACGGAGCAACACGATTAGTGGGCTGAAGGAACTAGCCAATGAGGTTGACACCCAAATTCAGACCCCCTTTTCTCATGTGAGGGGAATTAACGTGCAGAATCTGAGTTAAAGTGGAGAGTAGCCTCTGAGCTCTCTGTGCAGAAGACGTTCATTGGTTTAGGTGCGTTCAGAAATAGAAAATATGGTTCTTTACGACTACTAAGGGTTGTTATTTGGTGCACTATAGGTAAATAGTTAAATTAAATCAGGTTAAGAGATATAGATTTGAATGTCAGCTGGGCCCTAGTTTATACATAATTGCGTCAATGACCACCAGAGTTAAAGAAAAACAGAAATCTCATAGGAGGGAAATAAAAAAAAGTCAGCAGTCACACAATGGGTTGGTTCAGCATTGCAGGTCATTTGTAGACCAGTTAGTTGGCAGTTGCAATGTCAAATAAGCACAATGCTTAAAAGCCTCAGGTATTACAAGAATGGGACCGATTTTAGAAAAAGGAAACTCCCTTTGAAAACCTGGGTCATGTTCATTAGGCACCAAACGGAATGAAACTGGGAAATACTACTTGGACCCGTCCAATAACGGCATGTTTAAATGTTCTTTTGCAAAACGTTTTGGTACGATGTGCCCTAATGAAGGTGAACCTGGTGAGAAGTTAATCAGTCTGTTTTAGCACCCACATAGTGAACCACTTCCATATGTGCTGAATAAAATATATTTCCTCCAACATAAGTTCTCCATTTCACAACTGCATGTTAATCAGTCAAGAAAACAACCCCGATGTAGCCAATAACAGATTGATGGGTCTATTCCTCATCATACTGTATAGTCGTGGCCAAAAGTTTTGAGAATGACAATTATTAATTTTCACAAAGTTTGCTGCTTCAGTGTCTTTAGATATTTTTGTCAGATGTTACTATGGAATACTGAAGTATAATTACAAGCATTTCAGAAGTGTCAAAGGCTTTTATTGACAATGACATGAAGTTGATGCAAATAGAAAATATTTGCAGTGTTGACCCTTCTTTTTCAAGACCTCTGCAACCCGCCCTGGCATGCTGTCAATTAACTTCTGGGCCACATCCTGACTGACGGCAGCCCATTCTTGCATTATCAAAGCTTGGAGTTTGTCAGAATTTGTGGGTTTGTGTTTGTCCACCCGCCTCTTGAGGTTGACCACAAGTTCAACGGGATTAAGGTCTGGGGAGCTTCCTGGCCATGAACCCAAAATATCAATATTTTGTTCCCCGAGCCACTTAGTTATCACATTTGCCTTATGGCAAGGTGCTCCATCAAACTGGAAAAAGCATTGTTAGTCACCAAACTGTTCCTGGATGACTGGGAGAAGTTGCTCTCGGAGGATGTGTTGGCACCATTCTTTATTCATGGCTGTGTTCTTAGGCAAAATTGTGAGTGAACCCACTCCCATGGCTGAGAAGCAACCCCACACATGAATGGTCTCAGGATGCTTTACTGTTGGCATGACACAGGACTGATGGTAGCGCTCACCTAGTCTTCTCCAGACAATCTTTTTTCCAGATGCCCCAAACAATCGGAAAGGGGATTCAGCAGAGAAAATGACTTTACCCCAGTCCTCAGAAGTCCAATCCCTGTACCTTTTTCAGAATATCAGTCTGTCCCTGATGTTTTTCCTGGAGAGAAGTGGCTTCTTTGCTGCCCTTCTTGACACCAGGCCAACCTCCAAATGTCTTCGCCTCAATGTGTGTGCAGATGCACTCACACTTGCCTGCTGCCATTCCTGAGCAAACTCTGTACTGGTGGTGCCCCGATCCCACAGCTGAATCAACTTTAGGAGACGGTCCTGGCGCTTGCTGGACTTTCTTGAGGCACCCTGAAGCCTTCTTCACAATAATTGAACCGCTCTCCTTGAAGTTCTTGATGATCCAAAAAATGGTTGATTTAGGTGCCATCCTACTGGCAGCAATATCCTTGCCTGTGAAACCCTTTTTGTGCAAAGCAATGATGACGGCATGTGTTTCTTTGCAGGTAACCATGATTGACAGAGGAAGAACAATGATTTCAAGCACCACCCTCCTTTTGAAGCTTCCAGTCTTTTATTCCAACTCAATCACCAGCCTTGTCAACACTCACACCTGTGTTAACAAGAGAATCACTGACATGTCAGCTGGTCCTTTTGTGGCAGGGCTGAAATGCAGTGGAATGGTTTGGGGGGGATGTTCCAGTTCATTTGCATGGCAAAGAGGGACATTGCAATTAATCTGATCACTCTTCATAACATTCTGGAGTATATGCAAATTGCCATCATACAAACTGAGGCAGCAGACTGAAAATTAATATTTGTGTAATTCTCAAAACTTTTGGCCACGACTGTAGTTTCAAACGGGAATATAATTCAATAGTAGGACTGTGCTGCCCTCTAATGGCTATGTAATGATCAAGGAATATAAATCATTGTGAACGTCACCTGTACAAATAAATTTGACCAGGAGGGTGCGAAATTAAAGGATAGACAGAATGCATTTTGTAGAGCATTTATCTATGATTTTATGTCATAGCTAATAGGAAATCATGTCCGCTCTAGTAATTACATTTCTAGTTGCAACATTGTGAACATTTCACCTTATTGCATAGTGAATAGAGCTATGACCCTAAGTACAAGTAATCCGTGGGGCTGAAAACAAGATACTGTATTAGACGGCTTCCCAAAAGTGTGTATTCTGTTGCTTTTCCCCCTTTTCTTGATCCAACCTACGCACTCCAATGGAAAATGATCCACATAATGAAAACAGTTTATGCTCGGTTACTGTCAGAGCGTAAGACTCTTATTTCCTGATCAGTTCACTGAATGAGCACCTTACCCTTAGATGACAGAAACAACAGAAGGTAAACTGTCAAAGGTAAAACTTATCGGTCTCTGGCTAAAGATAGTACAGCGAATTTGAATCGAAAAATGACACCACAGGTGCATTTTAATGTAAGTTTCTTTTTTTTTATTTGAAGTTTAAATGTTAATTTCCATGCTGTGTTTCAGTAAGAAGACAGACGGGGCGTGTGGGTCCAGTCAGAATATCCAGTAGTACAAATCAGATTCAAGCTACACATACTGAACAGAAGAGAGAAAATAAGGGGGCAGGACAGAGGGAGAAAGAGAACATTCTGGAACAGAGGGGCAATACATGATAACATAAGCAGGTTTCTTTTTTTAAACAAAGTTTTTTTTACAGTGCCAATGCAAACCTGCTTTACCTCACATAAGAGAGATGGAGAAACTTCACGCTCCTTGTTTGTTTTTTTACACTGCTACAAGCCATCGTCTCTATATGTCAGCAACCAGTACAAGAGCAGCGCTAGACTGCACAACAATGTGTGGTCCATGCCTCGGACCTGAGTGGTGATCGCAAAGAAAGAGATGCTCGGGGGAAGTTCTGCTATCGTCATTGATAAGAGTCTGGCAATGAGAGGAGAAACACAAAGGGCACTTCGTTCCTTCTAAAAAGCTTTATGTCCCTTTTAAAAACAGTCAAAAGCCGCCACCATCCCTAATTTGCGACCAAAGGCTTAGACGACTAGAGTAAAGTAGCACGAAGACATCAATCAGTTCTAGAAAAAGAGTTACAGCAAACGTTTGTGTTTCAAAAATAAAGTCAGCGAGCGTGTGAACGTTGACGACTGCAGGCAAGCACACTTGGCAACTGATGACACAGCAAAAATTAAAACAAAAGTGACAAATGACTTGACCCTTACATGGCCAGGCTTGCAACAGGGGTTTTACTAATATATATATATATAGTAACACCCAGGAACAGCTCGAAGCTTCAGCTTTTATATTTTCTCTTGTGTTTAAATGCAGAAGTTATTATTTCCAATGAAATGGGCGATTTTTATCTTAGTTTTTTTATAAAAGGAAAACCAGAAGAACTGACAGACAGATAAAGAGTGATAGTGAACAAGAAAAGGGGTAAAAGAGCGAGTTGGCATCGGCATAAAAGCCGAGTTTGGGAGCTCTCACTGACACCATAGTTGGAACTGGGGCTAGCAGGCGGAGGGGAGGGGTGTCTCGTATTGGCAGTGAAGTCTCACTGGGTCTCATCCTCCACATCTTGCAGCACTTCTTTATTCTGTTCTTCACCTAAAGAGAGAGAGGCACATGTATTACATTTAATTGTATATTTTTAATCTTCATCATTCAAAGCCAGTGTCATTTTCACCACAAACATAAATGGACAAAAGCCCAGTGCCCACCCACTGTTACCATGGCAACAGGAAGGTGAGGTTTACAGTGATATGGTTTTCAGGGGAGGAGTGATTAGTAAAGATAGGTGGTGATGGGTAAGTGAGATGGGCTGAGGAAGGGAAAAGGGGATCGATACCAAGTCAGTTATACAACTGAATGATTCTTCCACATTTAATCCAACCCCTCTGAATCCGAGAGGTGCGGGGGGGGCTGCCATAATCCGCATCCACGTCTTCGGCACCCGGGGAACTGCCTTGCTCAGGACGACAGATTTTTACCTTGTCAGCTCAGGGATTCGATCCAGCACCCTTTCAGTTACTGGCCCAACACTCCAAGAACACCAGAGTCAAAGACTCCAAGATTAAGGTCCCCTAGGTATAGATCTATGATCTGCTTTCCCTCCCCCAATCATAACCTTAAAGGGATAGTGCTTTGTTTTACTAACCCAAACATAACATTTTGGCTCTGTGTGCAATGTGAAGGAAGTTCGCTGTTGTTTCAAAAAGCAATGCCATGAGCGTTACAATTATAAAATTGCCGTTTGGTTGTCAGTCTATGCCAGCAAAATGTGTGATATGAATGCCTTCGGGGTCAATGGCAGAGATAACATACACTACAAAGGCGTTGGAAAACCCACCCACAAGTCATGTTGCACAAAAAGGTACCTTAAAAACACATTGGTGGTTGGCAGGAGAATGTGCATAGTGGCATCAGAAAGTGTTCATGCCCCATGACTTATTTTGTTGTGTTACAGCCTGAATTTTAAATGTAATATATTAAGATTGTGTCACTGAACTACACAGAATAACCCATGTCAGTGGAATTTGTTTGTAGAAATTACAACCTCAAAGTGGAAATGTCTTGAGTCAATAAGTTTTCAACCCCTTTGTAATAGCAAGCCTAAATAAGTTCAGGAGTAAATGGGCTTAACAAATCACATAATTTAAATTGACTCATTCGTGTTCAATAATAGTGTTTAACATGATTTTTGATTGACCCCATCTCTGTATCCCACATACACAATTATCTGTTATAGGTCCCTCAACCGACTAGTGAATTTCAAGCACAGATTCATCCACCAAGAACAGGGAGGTTTCCAATGCCTCTCAAAGGACACCGATTGGTAGATGTGTAAAAAAAATACAAAGCAGACACTGAATAGCCCTTTGAGCATGGTGAAGTTATTAATTAGGCTTTGGATGGTTTTTTAATACCCCCAGTCACAACAAAGATACAGGAATCCTTCCTAACTCAGTTGCCAGAGAGGAAGGAAACCGCTTAGGGATTTCACAAGGCCAATTGTGATTTTAAAACAGTTAGAGTTTAATGGCTGTGATGGGAGATAACGGAAGATGGATCAACATTGTAGTTACTCCACAATACTAACAAATGACTAAAAAGAAGGAACCCTGTACAGAATTTTAAAAATCCAAAACATGCATCCTGTTTGCAATAGGGCACTAAAGTAATACTGCAAATGATGTGGCAAAGAATTTACCTTTTTTGTCCTGAATACAAAGCATTACGTTTGGGGCAAATCAAACTGAACGCGTCACTGAGTACCACTTGCTTGTCATCGGTAAGGACTAGTGAGTTCAGGACAAAAATAAATGGAATACAGCCATAAGCACATTTGAATTCATAGAGGAAAACCTGGTTCAGTCTGCCTTCCAACAGATACTAGGAGACAAATGCACCTTTCAGCAAGACAATAACCTAAAACACAAGGCCAAATCTACACTGGAGTTGCTTTAGATGTTCCTGAGTGGCCTAGTTACAGTTTTTACTTAAATATATATTTAATCCACTTTGAATTCAGGCTGTAACAAAATGTGGAATAAGTCACAGGGTATGAATGCATTCTAAAGGCACTAGTGCTAGTGTACAAACCAGTATCAACACAAATATCTATTCTTCACACGGCAAAATGTCAAACGCCTCAGTAAAGATTTGATAGCTAGCAAATGCCTTTCGGGCCACCTAGGCTGGTTGCTTAGGAATGTTTCCATAGAGATGGCACAGCCATCTACTTGGTAAGAATTAAAGCAGCAAGTCTAACAAAGGTTCAGAATCTACGAAGATCAAAAATAGAAACTATAATAAGGTGCCTAATTGGTGCCTACGAGATGCTACATGCAGTTGGTGTGGACAACATCACAGTGTTGATGTGTATCAACTGCCTGTTTGCAGATTTACGAGTGACAAACAGGGTCCCAAGGATTCGGTGTGATTACTGAGTATGTCATGTTCAGCCATAATAATAAGTGGAATACCTAAACTCTAGCCCAAACCCAGACAGACAGTGTTGGTAAAAATTGCGTTGCGTGAGTAGGACAGTGACACTAACCACACAGCACTCAAATGTTTCGCGTTCCACAACATTTTACTAGTGTGAATTAATTAACCCGGCGCTGGAAGATGCAGAGAAAAAGTGTTAGTGAAGGGCAGCAAGTCTGATTGACAAAGCAAGAGGGATGCCCAAGACAGGAGAAGGAATGGAGTGGGGGGGGGGGGGGTTGTCCTTAAGAATCTACACAGTGGAAGATGGAGACATGAGAGAGGGCCTTGAACATGAGTACATCTCAGACAGAGGGATACAGACAGTAAAAGAGAGAGGGGTGAAATGGAAAGATAGAGAAATAGACAAAAGAGCTGGAGAAAGAGAGTGAGCGCTGCTGAGGTTAGAGAAAAACCACTGTGCTGAGGAGAGAAGATAAAGGATGGGTGTGGTCAACTCTCCAACCCTAAGAGCACACAGCACTAGACCAGCAGTGTGTGCTGTCAATAGGTGGAAAACATCCATCCTCCACATGACCACAGACGCTGGAGTGGGTTTTAGTCCTTGAACTGTATTGTTCTACATATAATAGGTGAAGAAGCATGGAACGCTCACCATCTCCCTGCATATCTGAAGTCCATAGTGTCAGGTTGTCGCGTAGCAACTGCATGATGAGTGTGGAGTCCTTGTAGCTCTCCTCGCTCAGCGTGTCCAGTTCTGCAATGGCATCGTCAAATGCCGCCTTCGCCAACCTGAGGGCAACAGCGTGGGCAGAGAGGGAGTGTCAAAGGTTGGATTTTACAGTGTGTCCGAGTCACATCAACAATTTGCTGAACATTAGTCAACATGTATGGAGCATACAATAACATGTCTTGATAAATTAAAAACATATATATTATATTGTATTACTAGCCAGAACATCAGGTGACTTCCATGTACTGTATAGGAGAGACAATTGCATGCCCAGTCTGAAATATAGGCATGGGCAGCATATCGTATAAACCATCTATCAGGATATTTGGAAAAAGCCATGGGATGGTTTTTCAAAACTGTTGAAACTATTTCTTTGAACTTTTCCAATAAATTGTTATATTTGTAGATACTTTCAAGTTTTAAGTTTTAAGGCAATTTTAACAATACGTTAGGACATAAAGCAGACTGCGGTTTTATGTCACCGTTCACTTTATAAAGCTTACCAGTAGCTCCCCAGAACAGAAAGAGCCAACCAGGTGTTTGTTTGGAAATAGCACAACGGGAGAAAGGAAGCTGGTGAGTCCATAACGTTATATATGCATCTGCGAGTCTGTGTGCGGCGCACGAGGTCATACAATTCACTACTAAGTTCTGTACAGCTGACATTTTTCCCCCGGTGCTTCCAACTAGCATTTAAATTGTTCTCCCATCTGCTCCGTGTACACATGCTGCCCTTCCTTCAAAGGATGCATCAATGTTTTTCATTTGCACAATCTCCTGTTCAAGTTCGCTTGTAAATGTCCACACTCACCAAAAATGACATTTGGTAGCTACTTGCTATGCTTGTATAACTTTGATCTGGATTTGCTAGTCTTTGCAATTAATTGATGTTCAGTTTTGCTGTTTGTTTGTGCTAATTTTGTTTGCATTCTGGTAATAGAAGCCCAATGGCATTTTGTTGTATTTTAACACCCACAGGTACCTGGCACATTTTTATATCGTCATAACGTCCTTCTCTCCAGTAATGCCAGTAATACAATAAATCCCAGGATGAGAGAAGGACGTTATGACGATATAAAATGTGGATACCGCCCAAGCCTAGTAGACATGATGCAGCACTAGATAAGGTCTAAAAAACCTAATCAAATCAAAACTCAATCTGTTTCTTTGAAAATGTTAATAAAAGACTAGCACCTGGTACTGCAGAAAAACACTCCGTAAGGCATAGCCAGAATTCTTTAAAAAAAATGTTTTTCTAAAATACTCTAATGCTTGTGCATTATTACACACTCACAATCGCTTTCTATTTCAAACATCTTGCAATGGCGCGTAGATGAGGGAGATGGGAGAGTGAAAAGACGAGAGAAGAGTGGGGAGAGAAGATGAGGGGGGCCCACCTGCATGCGCGGTCGGGGGAATTGAGGATTTCATAATAAAATACGGAGAAGTTGAGCGCCAGTCCCAGACGGATAGGGTGTGTCGGTGGGAGTTCGATCATGGCGATGTCGCTTGCAGCTTTGTACGCAACCAAGCTGTTCTCTGCCGCCTCCTTTCGGTCGTTGCCCGTGGCAAACTCTGCCAGGTACCTGTGATAGTCTCCCTTCCTGAGGGAAAAGGGAGAACGAGACTTATTTCAACCTCACAAAACATTCAATCAATCCATGGTCTGCATATGTTAATATATGAATATTCTTAACAGACAAGCATGGCTTGTGGGTTGAGAAAATACTGCATAATTCTATGAATGAACCCCATGTACAAAAGGGTCTTACTGTCATGCAGCCCTTGAAACTGGTGTGGACACAAGACTACTCCTTGACCAGGACTAGACTTGCTAGAGAGACTAGCCCTGCGTCCCAATATTCCACATTTACTCTGAAGTATGCACTCCCCTATTTGGATTTAAAAGGATTGGTGTAAGATCCCTTGCTTACACCAATTGTGTGCTTTTAAATTCATGTGGGGTAACGCACAAGTGCACAGTTCAGGGAAAAGGGTGAACCATTGAGAAGCAGATGTTCACACAGCGCAGAGACTTTTCTCATGTTACTAGAACAGTCAGGGCATAGATATTAGCTGATGTGCGCTAAATCGTTTTTCAAAAGCTGTCCCATCCGCAGACGTACATTTTGTAGTAGAAAACCTTCGATTCTCCAGTGTTTGCTGCTGGAATGAGGTGCTTGTCCAGTACATCCAGAATGTCATTACAGATTGATTTCAGCTCAGTCTCCACCTGCAGAGCAGACAAAACACACAGCACCTGTTGGCAACAAACTCGAGGACAAAAACACCACTCAACATTAATGTAAAAAAACGACCTCTAAAAATTAAACACTTTTTTTTAAAGGCCCCAAGATATAAACCTCTACTTTGAAAGGAGCCACACACCATCCTTAGCTAACCAACATCTCAACATCTAGCCGGCTTTATCAGGGTTCTCCTCTACTACCACCATCCACGTGGCTCACCGTTTGCCTGTATTCCCGGATCATCTTCAGTTTGTCTTCGCCCCCTTTGCTCTCCTCCTTCTGTTCAAGGCTGCTGATTATCCTCCAGGACGCTCTTCTGGCTCCGATCACGTTCTTGTAAGCCACCGACAGCAGGTTCCGCTCCTCCACCGTCAGCTCCACGTCCATGCCCGCCACGTTCTTCATGGACTCCACCATTTCTGACAGAGAGAGAAAAGACTGAACCTAAACCATCAAACACCCTGCCTTCAATAAGTTACGAACAATTTGTTCTGTTCTGGATTGTGTCCGTTTTTTGCTGGCAGCAATCACACAAGAACATAGAAAATCTGGAAATGTAGATTTTGGCTACGGGATAGATCAATTTATATTATGTATGAATGGAGGAAATGTTCAGAAAGCAGGAATTCCTGATTAATAAAGTCAAATTACATCCCTGACTGAGAATACACCGCTGCTACACTGTTGTTATCTATGCATAGTCACTTTAATAGCTCTACCTACATGTACATATTACCTCGACTAACCGGTACCCCTCTGTAAATATAGTCTCGCTATTGTAATTTTACTGCTGCTCTTTAATTACTTGTTATTTTAATTCTTATTTTTCTAAATGCATTGTTGGTTCAGTGCTCATAAGTAAGCATTTCACTAAGGTCGACACCAGTGGTATTCGGCGCATGTGATGAATATTATTATTTTATTTGTCATTGCCAATCTCTACGTTCAATATGCGATGGATTTACAGCAGAGTTGCTCATTGGTTGTTGGAAATAACATTAATATTTTCCATGAAAACATGTGGAGCCTCAGGAAATTGTTTGACTTTGTTATGAATTCAAATTTTAAACATTTAGCTAAACATGTTGCATTTTGAGGCCTAAAATCAAAACTAATACATTTGGAGGTTGGAATGCCCACGTGGATACCGACGTGTTCTGTGGAGAAAATGATGAAAATAATGAAACTGTGATTGGAGGATAGCTCTGAGGGGGATTAAATCCTGTTCTCCTCAAGCTCAATTATAGAACGTTCATATTCAAATATCACAGAAAGGCGAGTCTCTTCAGCATATGACATGGAGTAGAATAGCTAAAGATTCGATGCTCGACTACCAGTGCCCGGGAAGAGCAGCGGTACTAAGGTATCTCTACAGAGTAAGACCACTTGACCCGTGACGTCGATGAGTGGGCTAGAGCCGTGCTCAGACAGTGACACCACTCTGGATTGACACAATTTTTAAAAAGGTAGGACAGGGAAATTAAACAAACAAGATTTCAGGATATACAGTGCTTTCAGAAAGTATTCATACCCATTGCTGCGTTACAGCGTAAATAAATAAAAATAGGTTACATGTATTTTTTCTCACCCATCTACACACAGTACTCTATAATGACAAAGTGAAAACATGTTTTTAGAAATTTTTACCAATTTATTGAAAATAAAATACAGAAATCTAATTTATATAAGTATTCAGATCTTTTAAAAACATTACTTTGTAGAAGCACCTTTGGCAGCAATTACAGCTGTGAGTGTCTGGGTAAATCTAAGAGCTTTCCACACCTGGATTGTGCAACATTTGCCCATTTTTATTTTCAACATTCTTCAAGCTCTGTCAAATTGGTTGTTGATCGTTGCTAGACAACCATTTTCATGTCTTGCCATAGATTTTCAAGTAAGTCAAAACTAACTTGACCACTCAGAAACATTCATTGTCTTCTTGGTAAGCAACTCCAGTATAGATTTGGCCTTGTGCTTTAAGTTGTAGTCCTGCTTAAAGATGAATTAATCTCCCATTCTGGTGGAACACAGACAAGGTTTTCATCTAGGATTTTGCCTGTGCTTAGCTCCATTATGTTTCTTTTTTTTTATCCTGAAAAACTCAGTCCTTAACGATTACAAGCACACCCAGGATGCAGCCATCACTACTCTTGAAAATATGGCGAGTGGTTCTCAGTAATATGTTGTATTTGCCCCAAATTTAAACACTTTGTATTCAGGGCAAAACCACATTTTTTTTGCAGTATTACTTTAGTGCCTTGTTGCAAACAAACAAACTGCACATTTTAGAATATTTGTATTATGTACAGGCTTCCTTTTCAATCTGTCAATTATGTTAGTTTTGAGGATGTTCTTGATTGATCATCAGTTCTCCTATCACAGACAAACTATGTAACCTTTTTAAAATAACCGTTGGCCTCGCGCTGAGCGGTATCCTTCCTCTTCGGCAAGGAGTTAGGAAGGACGCCTGTATGGTTGTAGTGACTGGGTGTATTGATACACCATCCAAAGTGTAATTAATAACTTAACTATGCTCATTGGAAAACCTCCTTGGCCTGTGGTTGAAATACACTGCTCAACTTAGGGACCTTACAGATAATTGTATGTGTGGGGTTCAGAATCAAGTTAAATACTCTGTTTGCAAACAGAGTGAGTCCATGCAACTTGTGAAGCTTTTCAAAACATTTTCAAAACGTCTAACTAGTGCACAGCAACTCTGCTGCCCTGACACTTGATGTGTCTATAAAAAAAACTAACATTGTTAACTGTTCACCCCATTAATCAAGGAAAGAGGAATACTACTCCATCTCTGGGGGGGATGACAGGCATGACAGAGGTGGGTTGGGGGCAGAGGAGTTACCACCACCATTACAACTCCACATTGGAATTCGTTCAGGTCTGTTGAGTGCCCAGGACCACTGAGGCTGGGGGCAGTGTATAAGTGCACTTCGTCAAAGAGGCAGCGGAAAGGAGGGGAAGGATTCAAAAGTAAATGAGCAGTCTCTGCAAAGATACCCACTAAGAAGATAGCCCGTCTGAGCCATTTGCACAAACATTGGGGCTGGATGACTCGTCTGAGCTGGAGAGAGGGGTTACGTAAGAGAATGGCGCACTGGTGCCTCGTCTCCTCCCGTCCTTATGTCAGGGGGGGCTGCATAGGCACATACCACCAGCTCGTACACCCCCACCCCACCTACCCCAGCTATACTATCCGCCTTGCACATTCCTCTGTGCCAAAGGGGGCTCCCGGAGGAATGGCCTGTTCCACAGCAGGCCTGGGGGGGGGGGGGGGGGGGGGTCAGTCTGGCTCTGAGCCCCTACAGGGGATTGTCCCCTTTCAGGAGGCCTAACGACAGGAGGGGTTGGGGGTGTCGCCTCTCTCAACAGTGGCTAGAGCTGGTAGAGAACAGTATCCTGTTTCAGAGCAGAGCAAAAGAGACCAGACTGCCTGGCCCGTGTGTACCGCTGGTGAATCTTTGTTAATAGAATCTAGAAAACTGAAATCAGCAACTAATGGTATGCCATTGTATAGAGTAGCATTCAGACACCTTGACATCTACATTTTGTTACAGCCTTATTCTAAAATCAATTAAATAAATGTTTTTCCTCAATCGTGGGGAGAAAGGCCTTGGTCAGGGAAGTGAGGGAGGGACAGGGAGACTAGTCAGGATCGAGGGAGAGATGAACACAGCAAAGTACAGAGAGATCCATGATGAAAGCCTGCCCCAGAAAGCTCAGGACCTCAGACTGGGACGAAGGTTCACCTTTCAACAGGAAAACAACCCTAAGCACACAGCCAGACAACGCAGGAGTGGCTTCAAAGTCTCTGAAAGTCCTTGAGTGGCCCAACCAGAGCCCGGAGTTAAACCCAATCGAACATCTCTGGACAGACCTGAAAATAGCTGTGCAGCGACGCTCACCATCCAACCTGACAAGAGCTTGAGAAGAGCTTGAGAAGAGAAGAATGAGAGACCTCCCCAAATACAGGTGTGCCAAACTTGTAGCATCATACCCAAGAAGACTTGAGGCTGTAATCACTGCCAAAGGTGCTTCAACAAAGTACTGAGTAAAGGGTCTGAATTTTGAATTTTGTATACATTTGCATATATATATATATATATTATTTTTTACACAGTTATTTAATATTTATTTAACTAGGCAAGTCAGTTAAGAACACATTCTTATATTCAATGACGGCCTAGGAACGGTGGGTTAACTGCCTCGTTCAGGAGTGGTTGTTTCCCTTGCTCTGCATGGGTAACGCTGCTTCGAGAGTGGCTGTTGTCGTTGTGTTCCTGGTTCGAGCCCAGGGAGGAGCGAGGAGAGGGACGGAAGCTATACTGTTACACTGGCAATACTAAAGTGCCTATAAGAACATCCAATAGTCAAAGTTTAATGAAATACAAATGGTATAGAGGGAAATAGTCCTATAATAACTACAACCTAAAACTTCTTACCTGGAAACATTGAAGACTCATGTTAAAAGGAACCACCTGCTTTCAAAATGTTCTCATGTTCTGAGCAAGGAACTGAAACGTTAGCACATATTGCACTTAACTTTCTTCTCCAACACTTTGTTTTTGCATTATTTAAACCAAATTGAACATGTTTCATTACTTGAGGCTAAATTGATTTTATTGATGTATTATATTAAGTTAAAATATGTTTTCATTCAGTATTGTAATTGTCATTATTACATATAAATAAAAATACTTAATTTTTTAAATAAATCAGACGATTTTAAATCGGTATGGAATTTTTGGTCCTCCAATAATCGGTATCTGTGTTGAAAAATCATAAATCGGTCGACCTCTAGTCTGAATACTTTCTGAATGCACTGTATAACCCAACGACACTAGTCGGAGAGGAGCATGAACTAACTGTTACTGATTCTATGGTGAATGCCGAGTAAATAGAAGCTTTCTAGCTAAATAAAAGTGGACAATGACGGAAGCTGTGCAATATTGCTACGTTTTGATGCGAGTTGTCACCTGTCAGGACTGGTCCAAATTAAGGGGCCACAGTTCCGGTCTGGAAGCACACTTGACTGCACCTACAGTATTGCTTCGGTACTGCAGTTTAACTACATCACGGTCGAGAAAGGTAATTACCGTCGACAGCCCCATAGAGACGTCAAATTTTTAAATGCCTAACAAGACATTAGTCATCACCTTTGGGAGAAAAAAACATGCATTAACTTACTCAAATTGTCGCCCAGGCCACTCACAGCCAAAGATATTAACATTTTATATTCATGCTCTGAGGTCATGACCCCAGTTCGCCAAGGGAAGTGCCGATTGGCTTGTTGAGCTCTCCACATGCTCTGACAGAGTTCCTGGAGCATGTGTGCGACATACTGCTGTCTTTTCAGTGCGCACTGAGTGCTTGAGTGCAGGCGGAGTAATCTCAGTAAGGAAGATGGCTACAACTCCGGAACTGCGTATGTGAATGTGATTAGATTACATTGAAAACAAGGGTTGGCCATATTTGAGGCGGTCTCGTTCTTATTATACCTCAGTGGTCCAAATTCACATTTCGCCACCCGCATCTAACTAGCTGAGAGTACCTGACGCTGTTCATTGAGTGTTATTGCTAGCCAAATCCCTAGGACATCCTTAAACTAAACCCTAACCATAACCAAACCCGAGCCTTAGCCAGTGATGTTATCAGGTTAACCATTAAATGGGTTAGCCGCCAAAAACACATTTGACCGGTCATGCTTATCGGTCTATAGGTAAATTAGCATACTTTAGTGAAATTAAATTGGTAGGTGTATTTTTGTTAGTCATGCATGTATCTTATCACACACGCACAGCATACAGAGCCTAGCTGACCATCACCTGTAAGACAGCACGAAAGTAGCTCTTCGCTGGAGTGAAAGTGATTTTGTAAGCCCAGTCATTGCACAACAAGCAACTCTAAATGCAATTGGGTGATAAAGGAGCTATTTTAATTTCTCAACTCGTAATTAAAGCACGCCTCCGATTTGCCAATCGAGTGCGAAGGCTATCAGCGCATCACCTACCATTTTGCAATGTGAGCTTGAGGCAGTAATTGTCTGAAAGCTGAACCTTTTACTTTACTTCAAATAATGTGGCATGGCTTACCTTGCAAAAATCTATCCATAGAAACAGAGGCATTTTTTTTAAGACTTCCTGATGCCATTAACTAGTATTTCTCTCCTGTTCTGTTGGTTTTCATATCAACTTCTGTTGTCCAGAAGCAAAAAGGCACAACCCTAGTCATATTAGCAACCCACCCTGGTTTCTGAGATTTTCATCATCGTCACATATGGAACATTAACCAGTTAATGAGGGTCAGTTACTTGGCAGCAAAATGTACAGATATGTGCATCCCTAACGCTTACTGTTAGCATTTCACACTGAACAAAAATATAAAATGCTGAAATAAAATATCCCAGAATGGTCCATAAGCACAAAAAGCTTCTCAAATGTTGTACATCCCTGTTAGTGAGCATTTCTCCTTTGCCAAGATAATCCATGCGCCGGTCAGGTGCATCATATCAAGAATCTGATTAAACAGCATAATCATTACACAAGTGCACCTTGTGCTGGGGACAATATAGGCCACTAAAATGTGCAGTTTTGTCACCTGACAACTTCACAGAAGTCTCAAGTTTAGGGAGTGTGCAATTGGCATGCTGATTGCAGGAATGTCCACCAGAGCTGTTGCCAGAGAACTGAACAATAATTTCTCTACCATAAGCCACCTCCATCATTTTAAAGAATTTGGCAATACATCCAACCGGCTTCACAACTGCAACCATGTGTATGGCGTCGTGTGGGCAAGCAGTTTGTGGATGTCAACCTTGTGAAGAGAGTGCCTGGCCCATGGTGGCAGTGGGGTTATTGTATGGGGAGGCATAAGCTACGGACAATGAACACAATTGCATTTTATCAGTGCCAATTTGAATGCACAGATACCGTGACGAGATCCTAAGGCCCACTGTCGTGCTATTCATCCGCTACAATCACCTCATGTTTCAGCGTGAGAATGCACGGCCCCATGTCGCAAGGATCTGTATACAATTCCTGGAAGCTGACCATTTCCCAGTTCATCCATGGCCTGCATACTCACCAGACATGTCACCCATTGAGCATGTTTGGGATGCTATGGATCGACATGCACAACAGCATGTTCCAGTTCAAACCAACAACCAACATTCGCACAGCCATTGAAGAGGAGTGGGACAACATTCTACAATCAACAGCCTGATCAACTCATTGCAAAGGAGCTGCATTAGGCAAATGGTGGTCACAACAGATACTGTTTTTCTGATCAAAGCTCCTACCTCTTTTCGTTACGGTATCTGTATTCAGTCATGTGAAATCCATATGAATTTATTTCAATTGACTGATTGCCTTATATGAACTGAATGTAACTCAGGGCCATCCCAAGAATCCCGGACAGCAAGGACCATTCACTAAGGCCTGCAGTGAGAGGCAGTGCTTTGCCAGTGGCTAATTTTGTGATGGATGTTTTTCCTTTCAAGTGACTACTACCAGAACTACAACTTACAGCCGTACTATCAATGAAAACAGCTAAATACCAAATAAAACACTGCAAAACTTCCGGGAACACTTGTGAAACAGACCAAGCCGGGGTTTTAGAAGTCAATGAGAGAAGGGGAAATTCTTCCTTTGTTCTTCATTTTCGCAAAGTCTAAAGCCACAACCTAGATTTGAGCCAATGTATTAACTAGCTGAACATGTTATTTCTCCAATCTCATGAAAGTGACAACTGACATGTTTTCATTTGTCACCAAATTTATATTTAAGGAGTGCCTCTGATTTGAGGGCCTGTACATGCAGTTTGGTGCGAGATGACCATTAGAAACACGTCATTGGGTCTACACATGAGCTTAGCAAGTAAACTCCGCCATGACATTGCCTAGAAGTGTGCTCTGGGATTTCTATTGGAGAAGCAGTTTTAGCCTAATACCTTGAAAATGTGTCCTGTTGTTTTCCAGCTGGCTTGCATGAGGCTTCTGAGCCTAGGCAATATATTTGTTGGAATCAGTGCAGTTCATCCTCCTTTCCCTACAATAACAGTTTTCCACATTTAAAAAATATTTGTGGTGCTCCTAAATTGTCTGTGGTGCTTACATTCATGTTTTTTCCTCCAACTTAAAAAATCTTTAGAGGTGTGGTACCTTGACTGTTTATACCGATCTAAAACACAAATCTGCAATGCTTTAGGCGAGAAAGAAGCAGTTAAATGCCAGAGAAAGATGTGACCGATGCACATGGGAATAATCTCTGGTTTGTCTCTGCCATTCAGAAACTGAGATATGATCTTCTAAAGTTGGAGTCAAAAATAGTAAGACTTGTGTGAATGTTGCCATCAATTGAACTAATCACTTTCTGTAAAAGAGAATGTTTAATTAAATTGAGGGCTCATAAATTATCATAAAACATTTGGTAGCTGAATAACATTTAGGGAAATTGAGTCTAGACTTTATTTTTGTTATCCATTATTACTATTATATAGCCAACCTAAAATATGTCACGAGTCTTGCAAAACTATATAGAAATGCGCTTCAAAACACAAGAGTTCCTCAAATTAAACCAAATTTGACAGATAACAAAATATTACAGAAAATGATAACTACCTACCTAGATTTGACTACAGCATTAAAACAGTGTTGCTCTATTGTAGAAGTATTTAAACCCCACTAAGGGCCAATGAATGATTAGTACAACAGTTATTTGATGTGGACACCCTTGTAAGCCAGAAGCCAAGTAACTAACCCAAGCTTGCCATGTCAAAGCCTGTAACATTGTAACCATACTTGTATGTTAGCACGTGTTATCCAACTTGCACTACTAATAAAAAAATAATCGACAAATGAGACAACAGCTCATTTGTCAAGGTACTGACTGGCTAGCTGAAACGTGTTGCACTGACTGGCTTGGGAAAATGTAATGAGCCACCATTAGCTATCCCTTTAACAACCACACCCACTCGGCTTGCCAGGGACTGCGTTCTTTCCACAGTTAGGCTAATACCTTATTAGCCTATCTAGCTAGCTATAACATTATACAAAACTGACAGCTAATGTTAGCGTGTTGAGTTTAATGTTCGCTTGCTAGCTAAGTTAGCTAGCTAACTACATGGCTCTGACGTTAGCTATCTAAATAGCGAAATGGCTCTGGTCGGGAGCTAATGTTAATTGGCTCTGGTTGATATACTGTTTAGCCAATCATGTCAAGGCAACAGTTAGCCAACTGGCGTCTAGAATAGAAAACTAATAACAAGAGTTACCCAACGTGTACCAGCTACTGTAGATAGCTAACTACATGTGTTGCAGAAAACCCGAAACCCAACCCACAAAGCTCTGTTGTCGCAATTGCGTTTGACAGCCTGTGTGCGCACACACACGATAGAAAGTTAGCTAGCGTCAAGACCAACTAACTAGCTAGATTAACCAAGCTGTAGTTTCTTATACTGTCACAATAACTATTTCACCATAAATCAGCCAATTATTTTAGCTAGCTAACAAATTAGCTTGCTGTAACTCATCATCATGGTAGCTAAAGTTGTACAGTAGCTAACGTCTCCTTTATGCATATTATAAAACAGTTATTAGCCATTGTACCACATCTAACGTTGCTATCAGGCTATAGTTTAATAGTTAGCAATATTAGCTACAATAGAACAGCTAGTTAACGTTAGTTGTATATCCATTGAGGGCCAACAACGACGTCGGAACTTCGGCACCACCAGCAGAAATAACCAACGGGTTTCAATAAAGTAACTAGTTATAGCGTATACTGAATGACACATGCTAACGCTGAATGCCCAAAAACACAGTCATACACGTGTTAGACATTATTTCTAACTAACATTATTCAGTCAAACAAAACCACTTCTCTAAACGTTAAATGACTAGTTCGGAAACCCTCTTCTCCGCCATTTTGTCTACTACGATCTCTCACTAACCATCTTCAACCCACCTCGAAGCCCCCCGTTAGTAGAGTACGGGGGGACAAGCGAATGAGACTGAGGCATACTCCGCATTGACGGTATATCTCAGCCCTTACCATCGTATCTTTCAGCTTGTTCGGCGAGTTTGGCCTGGTATACTAAATGCTCTCGATCTGCCATGGTGTTTGGGGTCGGACTGTCGATGGAGAGCGGATCGAACTTGTGTATGTCTGTCTCAGTCGGCGGTTCTTAGTGGAGCAACTGCAGCGTCCCCACTCTCTAGCTACCGGTAGCAGCAGCACTGGTGTAAAGATGGCGTCGGAACTCCATCCGGGACACCAACGCAATCCATGACGCCACCGTGTACCAATTTACATATCTTTATGACGTCTAACTGTAATCCAAAAATCTGTTGAAAGATAATGTGATACACATATTACTATTAAAAATATGTTGTTATAATATAATAATTTCAGCATGATAGTAGTGTGTATAGTTCACACACCAGTCATTCACATTTTTGTATTAGGCTCTGGTTGACACCTTTGACCAGTGATGGGGAAACGAAGCTTCCTGATGCTGAGTCTTTCCAGCAAATTGTGTTGAAAATAGGTTCAATACGTTGGCTTTGGTCAACAGTGTACACTAGTGCCACCTGCTGGTGAAAATAAATTAGAGCAGACAAATTATTATAGAAGATGTCCCACATGCTGTAGCGAGTGCACAGAATAGCCTTTTTGTCTTCAACCAAAACCAATAAGGTTTGACAAAATGAAGCTTGGGACTTCATTGATCACGTGTTTCTAATAAAGTGATATAGGCATAGGCACACTGCTTTGAAGTAAACAGCTTAGCGATTTCGATGCATGACCTTTGACCAGACAGACAAACAACTCCTTATCATTGCTGGAATCCATAATGTTATTATAATCAGATTATTTAAAATCAGATTCGGTACAGACAACCCCAGACCCAACTCATCAGAATGCCTCCACCCCATGACCTAACTGGCAATTTAGATCACTCTGATGTGGTCCTGATGATGGAAAAAAGGGTCAGTGTGTTGTCTTTTATTATACAATTATAAAGATATACAGTTGAAGTCAGAACTTTAAATACACCTGAGCCAAATACATTTAAACTCAGTTATTCACATTTCCTGACATTTAATCAGAGTAAAAATTCCTTGTCTTAGGTCAGTTAGGATCACCACTTTATTTTAAGAATGTGAAATGTCAGAATAATAGTAGATATAATTATTTATTTCAGAATTTCTTTCTTTCATCACATTTCCTGTGGGTTAGATGTTTACATACTAATTGAGTGTATTTGGTAGCATTGCCTTTGATTTGTTTAAAAATGTTGGGTAAAATGTTGGGTAACCTTCCACAAGCTTCCCACAATAAGTTGGGTAAATTTTGGCCCATTCCTCCTAACATACCTGGTGTAACTGAGTCAGGTTTGTAGGCCTCCTTGCTCACACATGTTTTTTCAGTTCTGCCCACAAATTTTCAATAGGATTTAGGTCAGGGCTTTGTGATGGCCCCTCCAATATCTTGACTTTGCCACAACTTTGGAAGTATGCTTGGGGTCATTGTCCATTTGGAAGACCAATTTGCGACCAAGCTTTAACTTCCTGACTGATGTCTTGAGATGTTGCTTCAATATATTCACATAATTTTCCTTCCTCATGATGCCATCTATTATGGTAAGTGCACCAGTCCCTCCTGCAGCAAAGCACCCCCACAACATGATACTGCCACCCCCGTGCTTCACGGTTTGGATGGTGTTCTTCGGCTTGCAAGCCTCCCCCTTTTTCCTCCAATGGTCATTATGGCCAAATAGTTCTATTTTTGATTCATCAGACCAGAGGACATTTCTCCGAAAAGTATGATCTTTGTCCTCATGTGCAGTTGCAAACCGTAGTCTGGCTTTTTTATGGTGGTTTTGGAGCAGTGGCTTCTTCCTTGCTGAGCAGCCTTTCAGGTTATGTCGATATAGGACTCGTTTTACTGTGGATATAGATACTTTTCTACCCGTTTCCTCCAGCATCTTCACAAGGTCCTTTGCTCTTGTTCTGGGATTGATTTGCACTTTTCGCACCAAAGTTCGTTCATCTCTAGGAGACAGAACGCATCTCCTTCCTGAGCGGTATGACGGCTGCGTGGTCCCATGGTGTTTATACTTGCTTACTATTGTTTGTACAGATGAACGTGGTACCTTCAGGCGTTTGGAAATTGCTCCCAAGGATGAACCAGACTTGTGGAGGTCTACAATTTTTTGTCTGAGGTCTTGGCTGATTTCTTTTGATTTTCCAATGATGTTAAGCAAAGAGGCACTGAGTTTGAAGGTAGGCCTTGAAATACATCCACAAATACACCTCCAAATGACTCAAATTATGTCAATTAGCCTATCAGAAGCTTCTAAAGCCATGACCATTTTCTGGAGTTTTCCAAGATGTTTAAAGCACAGTCAACTTAGTCTATGTGAACTTCTGACCCACTGGAATTGTGATACAATGAATTATAAGTGAAATAATCTCTGTAAACAATTGTTGGAAAAATTTATTGTGTCATGCACAAAATAGATGTCCTAACCGACTTGCCAAAACTATAGTTTGTTAACAAGAAATTTGTGGAGATTTAATGACTCCAATCCTAGTATATGTAAACTTCCGACTTCAACTGTATACAGTACCAGTCAATTGTTTGGTCACGCCTACTCATTCAAGGGTTTTTCTTTTTGAAATAACACATATGGAATCATGTCATAACCAAAGAAATGTTAAACAAATCAATATACTTATATTTAAGATTCTTCAAAGTAGCCACCCTTTGCCTTGATGACAGCTTTGCACACTCTTGGCATCATCTCTACCATCTTCACCTGAGATTCTTTCCAAAAGTCTTTCGTTCAAATATTTTTTGGGAACACACACAAGAATGGTGTATAGGTATAAAAGACAAGTATGCAAATCTTATCTAAACATAAAAGAGCAGACAGAAACAACAAGACCCAAAGTTCCAGGAACAAAACAAATATTACAAAACAAGACATACAGAACAAGGACATGTAGAAAGTAAGGGGGTATCCCCCCCTATTCCCCCTATCCCTCTCGCGCCTGCTCAGGTGGCGGGGCAAGCACATGCTGCCCAAAAGTTGATTAAAATATTACAATTGGAGTGTGTTACAATATACAAATTCACAGCACCGACTGGTCCAAGTAAGAGAGGAAAGGCTGCCAGATTTGATCAAATGTTGATAATTCATTGTACAGAATACATCTAATTCTTTCTAATTGTACAGTGTTTGCCAATTCCCTGAGCCATAATTTGGTGGAGGGGGGTTCCCTCCTTTTCCAAAACAGCAAGATAATTTTTTTGCTGAAATGAGACAGTAAGAGATGAGTTGTTTTGGGGGGTTGGTTTATCCGTTTAGGGAATCAGACACTCCCAGGATTATTAGGTGCGGGTCTGGGTCTATTAAAGTCTCCAGAACTTCAGAGAGGATAAAAGCAAGATACAGCATCGCAAGATTATATTGCTAAGCAATGCCGGTCTAAACATAAACCATCAGCAATTGACAAAGAGAGCAGTACATTTACATATTGTGGGTTAGGAGATCGGAACGAGGATTTTACTCAATTAAACGTACCCCCCAATCAAAAAATACAAACTATATATTTTTTTATATATATATACAGTGCCTTGCGAAAGTATTCGGCCCCCTTGAACTTTGCGACCTTTTGCCACATTTCAGCCTTCAAACATAAAGATATAAAACTGTATTTTTTTGTAAAGAATCAACAACAAGTGGGACACAATCATGAAGTGGAATGACATTTATTGGATATTTCAAACGTTTTTAACAAATCAAAAACTGAAAAATTGGGCATGCAAAATAATTATTACAGATTAGGATAGGAAACACTCTAAAGTTTCCAAAACTGTCAAAATATTGTCTGTGGGTATAACAGAACTGATATTGCAGGCGAAACCCTGAGAAAAATCAAACCAGGAAGTGGCTGCTATTTTGAAAACTCCATGTTCCATAGTCTCCCATTGCTCCATTTAAAGGGATATCAACCAGATTCCTTTTCCTATCACTTACTCAGGGTGTCAACAGTCTTCACACATAGTTTCAGGGTTTGGGTTTGAAGAATGAGCGTGAACGACCACATTGCGTAAGTGGATAGGTGGGGGCTCTCAGAGTGAATTAAGCGCAAAAGAGAAAGGCGGCCATTGTTACTCCCGGTCCTAGTGAAAAGCCAACTGTCCCGGTTTATATATTATCGAATAGATATTTGAAAAACACCCTGAGGATTGATTATAAAAAACGTCTGACATGTTTCTGTGGACATTATGGATATAATTTGGAATTTTTGTCTGCGTTGTCGTGACTGCTCTTTCCGGTGGATTCCTGGGCATAACGCACCAAACTAACGGAGGTATTTGGATATAAAAAATATCTTTATGGAACAAAAGGAACATTTGTTGTCTAACTGGGAGTCTCGTGAGTGAAAACATCCCAAGATCATCAAAGGTAAACGATTCATTTGATTGCTTTTCTGATTTTCGTGACCAAGTTACCTGATGCTAAGTGTACTTATTGTTTTGTCGAGCGATCGATAAACTTACACAGACGCTTATTGCTTTCGTTGTAAAGCATAATTTCAAAATCTGAGACGACAGGTGGATTAACAAAAGGCTAAGCTGTGTTTCTAGTAATATTATTTGACTGTGGCGTATGCTATTCAGCGTTGCTGTTGGACAATTAACCCAGATCCGGCATGAGAGGTTAAAAATCATACAATGTGATTTTCTGGATTTTTGTTTTAGATTCCGCCTCTCACAGTTGAAGTGTACCTATGATTTAAAAAATTACAGACCTCTACATGCTTTGTAAGTAGGAAAACCTGCAAAATCGGTAGTGTATCAAATACTTGTTCTCCCCACTGTATATATATATATATATATATATATATACACATACATACATACATAATATATATACACATACATACATATACACACAAAAAAATATATATACATATAGTATTCATACACACACATAGACACATACACACATATATACATACCCCAAAATAATGATCTACACTAACTTAAAATATACACATACTGTAATGCCCGGGGTGTAGTGGAGGAAGGAGTCAGACGCAGGAGACAGAGAAACAACCGTGACATACAGGCGTGTACAATGAGTACACATAAAACAATCCCGCACACCCAGCAGGCGGGCCGTCTGGCTAATAAAGCCCAACTAATAAACCTAATTAACAACAGATGTAACTAATAAACAGACAAGGAGGGGGAGGAAAAGATCAGTGGCAGCTAGTAGGCCAGTGACAACAACCACCGAGCGCCACCCGAACGGGAAGGGGAGCCACCTTCGGTAGGAGTCGTGACAGTACTCCCCCCCCTGAGGCGCGGCTCCCGCAGCGAGCTGACACCGGCCTCGAGGGCGACCCAGAGGGCGAGGCGCAGGGCGATCCGGATGGAGGCGATGGATAATAATGTAAGAATTGAAAAATAAATAACGAAACAAAAAAATGTGGGAATATAAGTATATCCATCCGAAAGTGTCAATTATCAAACCTGGAAGGCCCCCAAACAGGCATCGCTCTGATCTCCAACGACAGGTCAGTTGTCCAGCCGGAATGAAAGTGAAATTAAGTCAAATGAGAGCTCTGACCACTCTCCATTGGTCGACTCAGCGTCTTATGTGTTCAGTAGCCCTTGCTGAGACAGTTTAATAAGGTTTCACCTGTTATGGTATAGTATGGATTCCAGTCCATGAGCAGACCCTAACACAAAACCGAGGAGAGCCAAATCTTCTCACCGGAAGGAGGGGTAATTCTGAGTCTTGCAGGGAAGAGCAAGGCTGGGCGAAGATGGAGTTTGTAGAGTTTGGTCATAACATCTCTGTAGCCGGCACGATGCTTTGCCACATCGGCGCATAATCCTCATAGACACGGAAGGGGTGTCCTTATGTAACAGGCTACCCCTCATTTGAGCCTCGCGCAGGATAAGATCCTTGGTCTTGAAACTGTGGCAACAGATGATTACTGGGCGAGGACGTTGGCCCGGTCCAGGCACTTGGGACAAGGGCGTGATGTGCACGGTCCAGCTGGGGATCCGAAGCCAAAACATCGGATCCCATTGCATCCGTCAATAGCTTGGAGAATAAGTCGGTGGGGCGAAAGCCAGCCTCCACCCCCTCTGCCAGACCAACAATGCGACGGTTATGACGTCTGGATCGGCCCTCTAGGTTGACCACTTTCACAGAAAGCCTCTGCACACTATCCTGCAAGGACGTGCATAGCTTCTCTAACTCGTCGATCCTACCAGCATTGAATTCAGAAGCTTTCTCAAGGTCCACAATATTCTGGCCCTGCGAAGCAACCGTTCGAATGGTGTTCTCGATTTTGGTGTCCAGTTCAGCAATAGTAACCTTAAAATCCTCAGCTATAGCAACACGTAGTTCTCCCAGAGCCCGGGTAATTTCTGAAGGTGTCATGGTGTTACCTGTGCCTATGCCATGTCTGTCTCCTTGTTTGGTGGGGAGTATGCCTCTGTCATGAGTTGGCCTGTTGGGGGAGGTTTATGACCCTCATAAATACCTTTCCCCTTTTATCTCTCTCTACTTTATAAAGTTGACTCTTGTAAAGCCTTTGTAACATAGAGAGTCTGGTAACATCCAAAGGTGGGAAACGGAACCATATTTCGATAATCCAACCAGTTGAAAATCTGTGTTGGTACTTAATGAATATGATCTCAGATCAATTGTTGTCTGAAACATTACTACTAATGACAGGATGACTGTTTCTTGGAAAGTCGACACATTCTAGTTCACAGATTCACATGGGATTGTTGTGCAATTTAAATGTTTAAATATGAAACTATGAGGACGACGGTCCTACGTGAGGACGACAGTCCCACGTTAAAAGGGCTCAGATAATAATCTAATGAAATTAGCATCGTGTTCAATGTGAAGGTGACGACTATACCAGCTAGAATGTTAAGGTGACGATGATACCAGCCAGAATATAGCACGAGCTTAAAAGTATGGCAATTGGTATTAACTTTGAACTCTTATTCACTCCAAAAGTGATACCTCCTAGCCATTGAGTTAGCAGCATCCACTGTAAACGTGGGCTAGGAAAGGACGGACGACGTATTCAATCTAACACACACAACGATAAATACAACGTATCTAGTTTACCACCAGAGACATTCTTCAGAGGACAAGAGATCCCTGCTGGGCAACCCGGCCTTCCATCTACGACCAACCTATTGAAGCGCAACTCTGAGTAAATATTTATTACATTTTCCTTTTTCCAAATGGGCGGTTATTTAGAATGCATAAGATTCTGTATTTACGATAGCATATCTTCTCCCTTTGTTACTCAGTCTTCTCGCTCTTTCATTCCAAACCCAACCCCCTTTCGGTGTGTAACCATATCTGTTCCGTCCGCTAGAGACGTCTTCCTTTATGACATCATTTGTAATCAATGTATGATCCATTCTGTGTGATTATTTAGGTATTTAGTAAATAAATAATTGAACCAAATGTTGTATTGCTGATTCAACTTGTCTGCCACGGTTCGTGAAGATAACCAAGAATTTACAACTTTCAGATGAGACTGAATAAAGTGACGATTAAATATTGACTGCTGCTGATGTAAAAGAATACTAGGTCTTTAAGAGTTTATTTGGAAGATAACAGCTTAATCAGGTAATATTAATTACAGAGAAATAATTTTATAGAATATCATGTCATATCACTTAATCCGACATAGCCAAAGACACAACACCTCCGATGTGGATTTATTGTCCTTTGGTCGCTTATTACTCTGCATTTTCACATAGAAAGTTACAATATTGTATTAGAAAGAGACGTTTGTTGTAAAAACTGCCATAAAGTAGGTTAAGTAGATTGTTTTGCAAAAAAGTTGCAGGAGCCTCTCACACTCAGCCGTTCACTCCAACATTTTAGTTCGACCCTCCATACATCTGTCTCCTTTTCCAAAAGTCTTGAGGGAGTTCCCACATACGCTAAACACTTGTTGGCTCCTTTTCCTTCACTCTGCGAACCAACTTATTCCAAACCATCTCAATTACATTGAGGTTGGGTGATTGTGGAGGCCAGGTCATCTGATGCAGCACTCCATCACTCTCCTTCTTGGTCAAATAGCCTTTCCAAGGCCTGGGGGTGTGTTGGGTCATTGTCCTGTTGAAAAACAAATGATAGTCCCACTTAGCACAACCCAGATGGGATGGCGTATCGCTTCAGAATGCTGTGGTAGCCATGCTGGTTAAGTGTGTCTTGAATTCTAAATAAATCACAGACAGTGTCACCAGCAAAGCACCCCAACACCATCACACCTCCTCCTCCATGCTTCAAGGTGGGAACCACACATGCGGAGATCGTCCGTTCACCTACTCTGCGTTTCACAAAGACACGGCGGTTGGAACCAAAAATCTACATTTCAACTCATCAGACCAAAGGACAGATTTCCTGCTGTCTGATGTCAGTTGCTCATATTTCTTGGCCCAAGCAAGTCTCTTCTTCTTATTGGTCTCCTTTAGTAGTAGTTTCTTTGCAGCAATTCGACCATGAAGGCCTGATTCACACTGTCTCCTCTGAACATTTGATGTTGAGATGTGTCTGTTACTTGAACTCTGTGAAGCATTTATTTGGGCTGCAATTTCTGAGTCTGCTAACTCTAATGAACGTATACTCTGCAGCAGAGGTAACTATGGGTCTTCCTTTCCTGTGGTGGTCCTCATGAGAGCTATAATATGGGCTTGCTCTTTTACTAAATAGGGATATCTTCTGTATACCACCCATACCTTGTCACAACACATCTGACTGGCTCAAACGCATTGAGAAGGAAAGAAATTCCACAAATGAACTTTTAACAAGGCACACCTGTTAATTGAAATGCATTCCAGGTGACTACCTCATGAAGCTGGTTGAGAGAAACCCAAGAGTGTGCAAAGTGTGGCTACTTTGAAAAATCTCAAATAATAAATATATTTAGATGTATTTAACACTTCTTTGGTTGCTACATGATTCCATATATGTTATTTCATAGTTTTGATGTCTTCACTATTATTCCACAATGTAGAAAATAGTAAAAATAAAGAAAAACTCTGGAATGAGTAGGTGTGTCCAAATGTTTGATTAGTACTACTACTACCACACACACACACACACACACACACACACACACACACACACACACACACACACACACACACACACACACACACACACACACACACACACACACACACACACACACACACACACACACACACACACACACACAATCACTCACCCACCCACCCCAGTGGCACAGGAATCCATGGAAGGTCACAAAGTGCTTATACAGAAATCCAGCCCAAAACCCCAAAGAGGATGCAATGCAAATATAGAAGCATTATGGCTAGGAAAAACTCCCTAGAAAGGAAGGAACCTAGGAAGAAAACTAGAGAGGAACCAGGCTCTGGCCAGTCCTCTTCTGGGTGTGGAGATTATGAGAGTACATGTCTATTAAGGCCAGATTGTTCTTCAAGATGTTCAAATGTTCAAAGATGACCAGCAGGGTCAAATATGAATCACTTTTGTTTATAGAGGATGCTTTTCATGGCAGAGCATTGAGAGGGTGAGACAGCAGGTACAGAGAGAGAGAGAGAGAGAGAGAGAGAGAGAGAGAGAGTGGGTCGAAACAGCAGGTCCGGGACAAGGTAGCACATCCGATGAACAGGTCAGGGTTCCATAGCCGCAGGCAGAACAGCAGAAACTGGATCAGCATCACAACCAGGTGGACTGGGGATGGGGACAGCCAGGAGTTGTCAAGTCAGGTAGTCCTGAGGCATGGTCCTAGGGCTCAGGTCCTCCGGGAGGGGGTAGAGAGATCGAGCAAGAGAGAGAGATGGGAGCATTAGAGGGAGCATTCCTAAGATCACACAGGACAATTACACCAGATAGGACAGACTTACCCTAGCCCCCCGGCACATAAACTATTGCAGCATAGATACTGGAGGATCCTGGAGAATGAGACAGGAGGGGGTCTGGGGACACTGTGTCCCCGTCCAAAGCTACCTCCAGATAGAGCCAACGAGGCAGTATATAACCCCACCCACTTTTCCAAAGCACAGTTCCCACACCACCAAAGGGATATCAATAGACCACCAACTTACTACCCTGAAATAAGGCAGAGTATAGATCACGAAGATCTCCACCACCACACGAAACCCGAGGGGGTGCAAAACCTGACACGAACATCACATCAGTGAATCAACCCACTCAAGTATATAACGAGTATAACAAAAAAAGCCTGGCATGACGTGATCCACCCCTCCTAGGGACGGCATGGGAGAGCGCAAGCAAGCCAGTGACTCAGCCCCTGTAATAGGGTCAGAGGCAGAGAATCCCAGTGGAGAGAGGGTAGTTGGCCAGGCAGAGACAGCAAGGGTGGTTCGTCACTCTCGTGCCTTGCCATTCACCTTCTTACCCCTGGGCCAAAGTACACTTAATCATAGGACCTGCTAAAGAGATGAGTCTTTAGTAAAGACATAAATGTTGAGACCGAGTCTGCGTCTTTCAAAAGACCGGCAAACCATTCCATAAAAACTGAGCTCTATAGGAGAAAGCCCTGCCTCCAGCTGTTTGCTTAGAAATTCTGGGAACAATAAGGAGGCCTGCATCTTGTGACCGACCGTAGCATACGTGTAAGTATGTTTGGCAGGACCAAATCAGAGAGATAGGTAGGCTCAGGTATTTTCTGTATACAAGGGAGCTAGTTTCTTGTGAAATATACACTACCATTCAAAAGTTTGGGGTCACTTAGAAGTGTCCTTGTTTTTGAAAGAAAATCACATTTTTTGTCCATTAAAATAACATAAAATTGATCAGAAATACAGTGTAGACATTGTTAATGTTGTAAATGACTATTGTAGCTGGAAACGGCTGATTTTTAATGGAATATCTACGTAGGCGCACAGAAGTCCATTATTAGCAACCATCGCTCCTGTGTTCCAATGGCACGTTGTGTTGGCTAATCCAAGTATATCATTTTAAAAAGGCTAATTGATCATTAGAAAACCCATTTGCAACTATGTTAGCACAGCTGAAAACTGTTGTTCTGATTAAAGAAGCAATAACACTGGCCAACTTTAGACTAATTGAGTATCTGGGGCATCAGCATTTGCGGGTTCAATTACAGGCTCAAAATGGCCAGAAACAAAGCACTTTCTTCTGAAACTCATCAGTCCATTCTTATTCTGAGAAATGAAGGCTATTCCATGTGAGAAATTGCCAAGAAACTGAAGATCTCATACAACACTGTGTACTACTTCCTTCACAGAGCTCTCTAACCAGAATAGAAAGAGGAGTGGGAGGCCCCGGCACGCAACTGAGCAAGAGGAAAAGTACATTAGTGTCTAGTTTGAGAAACAGATGCCTCACAAGTCCTCAACTGGCAGGTTCATTAAATAGTACCCAAAAAACACCAGTCTCAACATCAACAGTGAAGAGGCGACTACGGGATGCTGGCCTTCTAGGCAGAGTTGCAAAGAAAAAGCCATATCTCAGACTGGCCAATAAAGAAAAGATAAAGATGGGCAAAATAACACCGATACTGGACAGAGGATCTCTGCCTAGAAGACCAGCATCCCAGAGATGCCTCCTCACTGATGACTTGAGACTGGTGTTTTGCGGGTAGTGGGTGTAGTGAACTACTTTTTCAAAGTAGCTTCAGTTTAGTAAACTATGTTTTCCATAGGGGTAGCTTTAGTGTAGCTTAACTTCTTTCAGTGTGATTTAAATGGTAGCTTGGTAAACTATCATTCCAGAGTAGCTTCCCCAACACTGTGAGCAAACAAGAGCAAGCGTGCATCTATAGTCAAAATACCAAATACATGTCCAACAAGCTATTGTAGTCTAGCTTTTCCTGGGACTCCACGAGAGCTAGACGGAGAAAGGACAGCGGAGAACAGCAGCCTCGTCTTAAATGCAAGAGAACAGTAAAGTCAGAGGCTAGATACGTTATAGGTTTATGCATAATAACCTATAACTCATTATCTAAATAAAAGACTAATACTGCATTGAACTGCATTGACAACAAAATTATCCTACATAAGCTGCAAAAACACAATGCAATGAAGAAGCCCCTGCGCCTCCATCTTAGAAGTCCCCCACCATTGTAAAAACATATTTTGTAAACTATAGAAATGGATTTATTAATGTCTACATTTGTTTTTGCCATGTTTATTATATTACAGAAACCTTATGCATTCTTTTAAATAATTGTATGTGAGCTTTAATACCTTGAAGTATAATTTTTAAAGATGACTAATGTTACTGTCCCCACTATGAGGAACAAAAATACTGAAATATATAGAATATTGTCCTTGAAATATTTATATGAAATACTGTAGAATTCAATTAATTCCTCTGGGGGACTGCTCCTACTGGAGAGAGCCAATATTGCCACCAGTACCTTCAAATGCTCTCTATGGCCAATACATAGCATCAGCCATCCAGAGTTTATATAGATAATTGGTCTTCTCTCGACAGTTTACAAGGTCCAGAAACGGAATTTGATTGAAATTGAGGGAACGACTAAGAGAACATCCCGCATGTGCACTGATTTAAAGCAAGATATTATTGTAGCCTTTAAGCTATGCAGACTATGCTGCAGCAAATTTGACCTGTCACCTGTGTTATGCAGGTGAATGAGGACCCAAAAGCGACTTAGCGAAAACAGAGTCTTTATTCCAGTAACTGGCAAAAGTATACTCCTGGACAATATAAGAAGAAAACAAAACATGAAAAAACTAAAATCCACTCGTAGTGACGAGGACAGACTGGAGACTCGACCATTGACTGCAGGTTGCCTCGGGAAGGCACTGACCGTAGCAGACTTAGACACCTGCTCACACGCAGCATGTGAAGGAGACAAGACACGACAGGGCGAGACAATGACACAGCACAGCGAACATCATATAAGGATCCGACAAGGACAGAAGCGGAAAACAAGGGGAGAAATAGGGACTCTAATCAGACGACAAAATAGGGGACAGGTGTGAAAAGACTAAATGAGTGAGTTAGGAGAATGAGGAACAGCTGGGAGCAGGAACGGAACGATAGAGAGAGGAGAGAGAGGGAGGGGGAGAGAGAGGGATAGAAAAAGGGAACGAACCTAATAAGACCAGCAGGGGGAAACGAACAGAAGGGAAAGCATAATGACAAGACAATATAAGACAAAACATGACAACATGAAAAACAATAACAGCTGATGAGATGACACCTGTACCTGCGTATGGAGCGATTTTAGTGCCAACATTTTGATGTAATATTTTTGAATTTGTAATGCACAAATAAATAAAAAATTATGCATGAATTGAACTTGTATTTCTTGATTTGAAACTGAATTGAATGAATATTGAATTCAGTTTTAAAATTCTATTTCAATTTAATTGAATATTCAAGTTTAAATATTTTTATATTCTGTTTCAATATGGTAGATATTGCATTCATTGTCTGTGTATCAACTTTACAAACTGTCATTTCAAGTTGATCAAAGTTTCATATTTCAACTTCTCAGATGCCTTCAGATTCAGTTTTCAAATTCAGATTCAAAACCAGACACAACATCTTGATACTTTGCCAACCAGGAAAAGGAGAGGTAAACAAAAACTTCTGGCGGTTTCTGAAGCCAAATTGGCATGTTGAATTTATTTTCATCCTATGAATTTGGCTCTAGCATTCGAACCGTTTCGGCTATAAACTATTATGACCCCAATCCTGAAAGCAAAGACTCTGCCGTCTGTTCTCCTCTATGCTGATCACAGGCCACGTTAGAAGGGAGTGTCACAGAAACCACAATTTGGCCCCATAATAGTACAGTTGAATGGTCCTGTCATAGCCCTTCTAAGGAGGATAGCCTTACCAATCCCTATATAATCTTGCTCTTGTGACTTACTATGTTGGAACCAGGTCTCCTGCATGTCACAAGACTGTGTCTGTCCACTGATCTAAAGCCCATAGGGAGGAGTTCAGGAAGCTAATGGAAGTCTTCAGGTCTCCACCAAGGTTACTCATCAAAAGAGCGTGGTTCATCAAACCACCTCAGTTACATTTCACCCCCCTTAAACCTCATACTCAGAGATCACGGCACCAATACAACTGACTGGCTTCGAAATCAGGCTTACTGAACAACAACACTTTCTGAGGCAAACAGAAGCAGAAGGATCTGTGCACCCCATTTAATGAAAGTGCAACAGAGGTAATTTGGTGATCCATGTATTTGATGAGCAACCTTGCCTGAGACCTGAAGACGTGTTTGTTTGACTGATGGAGTTCTAACCATAGATATGAAACAGTGATATCTCGATGGTTCTAACCCAGGTCTCCTGTGCACCAGAAAATGCAACTCAGACAAGATACTCATAACACGAGAGTGGTCACCGAACCACCTGTGTTACACTTCACCCTGCCCCCCACCCCATTGACCTGCTTCTTGAAGAGACCAGTCCAAGTAACAGGACCAATGCCTAGGCTGTAGATCAACAGGGTGCGACAGTCTTAACCCAGTCAGTCACATTTTAACCTTACACTCAGTGTACAAAATATTAAGAACACCTGCGATTTCCTTGACATTGACTCACCAGGTGAATCGAGGTGAAAGGTATGATCCCTTATTCATGTCACTTGTTAAATCCACATCAATCAGTGTAGGTGACTGGAGGAGACCGGTTAAAAGAAGGATTTTTAAGCCTTGAGACAATGGATTGTGTATGTGTCATTCAGAGGGTGATTGGGCAAGACAAGATTTATGTGTCGTTGAAAGGGATATGGTAGTAGGTGCCAGGTGCACTGCTTTGCGTCAAGAACTGCAACGCTGCTGCGTTTTTCCACACTCACCAGTTTCCTGTGTGTATCAAGAATGGTCCACCACCCGAAGGACATCCAGCCAACTTGACACAACTGAGGAAAGCATTATAGTCAACATGAGCCAGAATCCCTGAAGAAACGCTTTCGACCCCTTGTAGAGTCCATGGTGGGTTGGAATGCTTCAGGAGGACGGTCACCTGTGTTTGCAAGGCAAAGGTTCTCAATACGAGTCTAGGTATGAGCTGAATCAGGGGAAGCAGTACTCGTCAAGCAAGCAGCGTGTTGTCCTTTACATTAACTTCCTGAACTTATCCCTATAGGCTTTAGCTAAGTGGGCTAAAACAGTCTTTTGACATGAATCGTCTAGCTCCAACTAGGGGCAGACCGGCCATCTGGCATTTTGGGCAAATGCCAGATGTACTGGTCCACTTTTAGACCGCAACTTTTTAGGCCGCAACTGCTTAGCTATAGCGACCGATACATTTCAGTTTGCTACTACCTAATTTTGCAGTCTGATCGACATGGATCAATTTATTGTAAAAACAGAAACGTAAATCTATTGACAATGAACATGAGGGAGATGAGCTGGAGAACAACGTGACAGCTATGAACGAACAACCACCGGAGAACTAGGAAGATGGCGGCGGGGAAATGCAGATAGCTACTTTACCTAACGTGCCTCCAGTGGCTAAGGATATGGTCGATTCAAGAGGAACACAAAGTTCCAAGAGAAATGAACATTTAAGTATTTTTTTGTACTTCATGATGGGACTAGCTCACTTTGTCTTATTTGCCAGAAGTCAGTCAATTGTTTTAAACTAGCAAATTTAGGGCAACATTTCCAGTCACACCATGCCCACTTTAACAAAACATATCCGTCCCAAAGCAACCTTAGAAACAACAAAATAGCACAACTTAAAGGATAACAACAAATGATGGACAGATCTAGCACTGTTGCAGAGAAAACATATGAGCTTGCTTGGATACTCGCAAGAAACAAGAAGGTCTTCACAGATGCGGAGATTGTCAAATAATGTTTTTTGGCCTCAGCCAAAATGTTGTATGCTGATTGCACAAACAAGGAGGTTATTTTAAAGCAAATTAAGGGACTGCAACTCTCAGACTCAACCATAAGACATCGGCAAGGACATTGGTAAGCAACTGATTACTGACATATGCGTGGCGCTGTGTTTTAGTATTGTGCTTGACGAAAGCACTGATATAAGTGACATTGCCCAATTATGTTTTTGGGTCCACTTCCCTCAAAACGAGTCATTCAGAGAGGAACTTTTATGTTTACTGCCCCTTCAGGGTCAAACACGAGAGGATATTCTGAAAGCCCATGTTTTTTTTGCTGATAATATTGACTGGTCAAATCTGGCACCCCAACCTCACGGGGAGAAGGGACTCATAGGCCTGATGAGAAAGAGAGAGAATATTCCCGAATTTGTTACGTTTCATTGTATCATTCATCAGGAATCACTTGTGGCTAAACTCAAAGACTGACTTACAGAATGTGATGCAGCAAGTCATGCGAGTGGTGAACCTTATTGCGAGGGCTCTGAATCCCCGGCAATTCCGCAAGTAGCTGGAGGAATACCAGACAGAATACAGCGACTTGATATTTCACAATGAGGTGAGATGTCTGTCTCGTGGCAGAGTTTTGGAAAGATTTCTCTCTCTCCTCCCTCAAATCCATGAATTTGTTGCAAGCAAGGGGAGAGAGGATCCAGAGCTGGATGATCCACAGTGGATATTAAAGCTGGCTTTTTTTAACTGACATCACCTGCCACCTGAACACGGTGAATCTCCAGCTCCAAGGGAAAGCTAAAACTCTGGGCAAAATGCTGCATGTGGTCACAGCATTTCCAAATAAAATAATTTACAACATTAACAATGTCTACACTGTGTTTCTGCTAAATGTTAATGGACAAAAAATATGCTTTTCTTTAAAAAATAAGGACATTTCTAAGTGACCCCAAACTTTTGATCGGTAGTGTAGATGTTTCCGAACATCCCTGTGAGGCATTGGATGGAGACAAACAAATTAAGATATCAAATTGGGTCCATTTTCTAATAGGTTTTTATTTACTAAGAATATTAACACATTACATGCTACAGAAAATAAAAGGTAAAATTTGAACTTCAAATAATATGGTTATAGCAGAATGGCACAACTTAAAATCAATAAATCAGTCATCTTTCTTTTTCCACCTGCTCCTGTCCTCTTCTAAAATATAGGGATGGCACAAAAGGAAAATTGTGATTGGGTACAAAAATACAAGACAATGAACACCATTTGGCATGATCAAAATAAAACCTCAAATGATGGCTAATGGGGGAAACATAGCAGATAAGATGCATTAAGGGGATTCAACATTGAGGAACTTTTGTGAAATGACACCATTTTAAAGTCACACATTCAAATCCAAGTATTAATTGGTCTACAGACAAAAATTGCTTTACCTGATTGGCCTATAATCCTCTAGACAAATCAGTAATAATATAATCATCTCCCTCTATGAAATAGAGACAGTCTTTTCTCTTCAAGGAAAGCATGAAAAGGAGTTGGATGACAGACAGGGGTCACTGGATGCAACATGCAAGGATGACTGACGCGTGGGGTCCATATTTGCGAACATTTAAAAACTTTGTCCTTCTCAAAATCGTAATCACCCAATTAAAATTGTCAACATAATTGCACGTGATAAAACGCTACATTAACTATTCCCATTACATAACTTGGCACATTTAGCCCTAATGCTAACCTGACCAGGTGGCAGTGATTATTTCCTGTAACAAATTCTGCTTCAGCCTATCAAAGATCTTAGACCTTATATCCACCAACCAATAGATGGGTTAGCTGAAAACGAAAATTATGCACGCTCTTCAATGCCACCTGGTCAGGTTAGCATTAGGGCTAAATGTGGCAGAGTTACATCCAGTCACCCCTGTCTGTCATCCAACTCCTTTACTTATTTTCCACCATAATTTGCAAATAAATTCATTAAAAATCCTACAATGTGATTTTCTGGATTTGATTTTTTCATTTTGTCTGTCATAGTTGAAGTGTACCTATGATGAAAATTACAGGACCCTCTCATCTTTTTAAGTGGGAGAACTTGCACAATTGGTGGCTGACTAAATACTTTTTTGCCCCACTGTAGCTAACCAATAAATGTAACGATGTATTTAAAACAAGTGCTCATTGTGCAAATGTATTTATGTTTTCAATAAACATTGGAGACTAAATAGTTTACATGTTAACAATCTACGCCAACCCTGTCTGTTTTGCCCCATCGTTTTTTTGTTTGTTGCTAAACAACCATCCCGTTTATGGCATTTCTTTAAAATATGTCAACTTGGCCATTTTTAATTCTCCAAATTCAAGGTTTACTTTTGTTCCACTTTGTCTGTAAAGTGTAGTGTCCCAATATTGCGTGATGAATCCCTGACTAGACTACTAACGTAAAATCGTACATCACCTTGGTCCTTACAATTGCCCTTATTTTAGCCCCAAAAACGTAATACTTCCAGATCAACTGTAATGTCAATTCCATGGTAAAGCACAATTTCTCTCCTTTCCAACTGAATCAATTACATGACCTAAACACTGCCAGTTTCTACATAATTCAAGCAGGCAATGAGCCCCGTCAGGTCTTTTTTAAAATTGCGGGTGGGGAAGCGAAACTAATGCGTGATAGTGAGGAGAGATGTCATGTGGGAAAATGGCTTTTTCCCCCAACTCAATCTGTCCAATTTATCACCTCATCGCCTCTAAAATGTAAATAAGACACTATAAATATTTTCTATAATGTGTCATTACATACATATTTGAAGGTTTGTGTCGAATTTGAATCGGGTTTTTAGGGCGGAGCTAAAGTGATTTTAGAAGTAAACGGCTTTGAGAATGATGATCGCATGCAATGATGATGCAAAAAAAATGACTAGGTATCCCCCCCTTGCCCCCGTCACTGTCCATTTCCTGTTTTTAAAGGATGAGAGAAGTGCTACACCTGGTGGAAAGATATTGTAAGACAGAAATAGTTGCTTTATGCGGGCACGACCTGACACGTCCCGATGTAACCGAGGGTCCGTTTTTTCAACATTTCTCAATACTATAGAGCCATTACCATGTGGATCAACGCTTGAATAGAAACCTAGTTCACACCCCCGATTTTGAAGTCAACACAGTCGCTACAGTCCCATTCGTTTTCTTTGTGGCCTCGTTAGAATGTTGTGGTTACGCACATTTGTACAGAATGGGGTGAATTTACGTTAACTACTAACGTTCAACAAAATTCCAAAGGCATATTTTCGAAATGACAAAAGTTCATCATTTTCACACATATTTGTGCTTTTACGGGAAAAAGATAAAGGTCTATAAACAATTTAAGTTTATCGTACATCGTAAAAACCAAACTGGATGAGTCTCATGGTCTTGTTAAATAGCTGTGGAAGAATGTGCAAAGTAGAAATACATATTACCGAGTTACAGTTCATAGAAGGAAATCAGCCAATTTAAATTAATTAATTAGGCCCTAATCTATACATTTCACATGAGTGGGCATGTGCGCAGCCATGGCTGTGCCTGGGAGGGCATAGGCACACCTACTTGGGAGCCAGGTCCAGCCAATCAGAATGAGTTTTTTCCCCACCAAAGTGCTTTACTACAGACAAAAATTGTCCTGTTGCGTTAATATTTTTGTTCAGCATAGATAATATAAAACTGTTTACTGCTGGCCCTCAATGCTCGATTCAAATATGAAGTGGATGATTCTAATAATGCATTAAAACGTGCATTTAAGTGTAGCTATGTAACATATGTAGGCCTAATAAACATATTATTAGCAGTGTGTTTGTCGACAAGGCTGAAGAAAGATGCATCTCATTAAATGTAGGCAGTTCTTACTCTTAATTTTCAATGTGTTGTCTGCACCTTATTTACATAAGTATTCAGACCCTTTGCCATGAGACTCGAAATTGAGCTTAGGTGCATCCTGTTTCCATTGATCATCCTTTAGATGTTTCTACAACTTGATTGAAGTCCAATCAATTGAATTCAAAGGTGGACATGATTTGGAAAGGCACACCAGTCTATATAAAAGGTCCCACAGTTGACAGTGCATGTCAGACCAAAAACCAAGCCATGAGGTCGACTAAATTGTATGTAGAGTGCCGAGACAGGATTGTAATTATGGCACAGATCTGGGAAAGGGTACCCAAAATATTCTGCAGAATTGAAGGTCCCCAAGAACAGTTGATTTCATCATTCATAAAAATGGAAGAAGTTTGTAACCACCAAGACACTTCCAAGAGCTGGCAGACCAGCCAAACTGAGCAATCGGGGGAGAAGGGACTTGGTCAGGGAGGTGACCAAGAACCCAATGGTCACTGACAGAGCTCCAGAGTTCCTCTGTGGAGATGGGGGAACCATCCATTTCTGCAGCACTCCACCAATCAGGCCTTTATGGTAGAGTGGCCAGATGGAAGCCACTTCTCAGTAATGGGAAAGACAGCCCACTTGGAGTTTGCCAAAAGGCACCTAAAGGACTCTCAAACCATGAGAAACAAGATTCTCAGGTCTGATGAAACCAAGATTGAACACTTTGTCCTGAATGCCAAGTGTCACATCTGGAGGAAACCAGGCACCACTCATCACCTGGCCAATACCATCCTTACGATGAAGCATGGTGGTGGCAGCATTATGCAGTGGGGATTTTTTTTTCCAGCGACAAGGTCTGGGAGACTAGTCAGGATCGAGGGAAAGATGAACGGAGCAAAGTGCAGAGCGATCCAGAGCACTTAGGACCTCAGACTCAGGTGAAGGTTCACCTTCCAACAGGACAATGACCCTAAGCACACAGCCAAGACAAAGCTGGAGTGGCTTCAGGCCAAGCCTCTGAATGCCCTAAACTGGCCCAACCAGTTTAAACATCTCTGGAGAGAACTGAAAATAGCTGGGCAGCGATGCTCATTTACATTACATTTAAGTCATTTAGCAGACGCTCTTATCCAGAGCGACTTACAAATGCTCCCCATCCAACCTGTCAGCGCTTGAGAGGATCTGCAAATAATGGGAGAAACTCCCCAAATACAAATGTGCCAAGCTTGTAGAGTCATACCCAAGAAGACACGAGGCTGTAGTTGCTGCTGAAGGTGCTTCAACAGGGTCTGAATACTTATGTAAATGTATGTTTTTTAAAATTTGTTAACACATTTGCAAAAAAATGTCTTGCCATGTCATTATGGGGTATTGTGGATTGTGTGTATATTGATGAACAATAATAAATCATTTTAGAATAAGGCTATAACGTAACAAAATGTGGAAAAAGTGAAGGGGTCTGAATACAGACCACAGCACCCTTCCCAGTCAATGTATTGACTTTATAAAAAAATATTGTTGTGCAATGGGGAACTGTCATGCAGTTTAATGTCACATTTTCAGTTTGAGTTTCAGTCACATTCATTCATTTGTGCAAGTCTTTCTCGGTCATTGCTAATTACAGATTGCATAATTTCAAATTCATAAAACGCTTTGAAATATTCTTACACAGGGGCGACAAGGGTTGTTTGTTCAAGCAGTGACCCTGGTCTTGTTCAGTAGGGAGAAAACATTACGACAGAGTGAAACTGGGAGGTACTACCTGAACTTGACCAATAAGAACACTGATTCCCCCCATTGCAAACATTTTGCTTACATTGTACCCTACTGAACACAACACTGGTGCTTTCTGTAGAAGTCATAGTTCAATAATCCTTTTCCCATACTACTCCGTCACTGAACTCAGTTTATATCACAAACAGAGCATAAAACCATTAGACATTACTGTTCATTGTCTCATAAATACAATCCCGCTGCAGTCAACGCAAGTAATGCAGGTTGCCCTCAGTGTTGCTTTCAATAGAGCAACCATATTGTCTATGTAAACTTTAACAAACATCTACATAGGGCTTGTTAATAGTCTAACTCTTACTTAGTATTATTAAAAAGCCTTGCAGCTTCATTAGAACTGGACTTGGAAGGAAAGGGGGGGGGTTCTTACTCTCTTGTGAAACTTGTGCACCTAGCAGGCCAATTCCCAGCACATATTTACAAAATACCACAGGATATAGTTGAGGGAGTAAGGAAAGAGTGTTTTGGCTATAATTGCTCCTTAAAAAAAAAACATTTCCACAAGAATACTGATGAACTGAGCATGGCACTTCAGATCAGCTTTTTTCCATATGTCTGAGGGGAAAAAAATCTATATAAATTAAAACAATTCAGACACGAGGTAGAGGACAAATCAACAGGCTCTCCCTAAATGACAACGATTGGCCTAAAATGCTCCCATATGCCTACGATTGGTCCACACACCCACCCATGTTACTATGATTGGCCAGTGACTATGTGCCTTTCACCCAGTCCTTTAGCAATGTGGTCATTTGCATATGATGACAGTTTAGCATCTGGAATGTCAGTGGCTTTGTGTGTCATAGCTGAGCCCAGAGGGTAGGTACTAGGTGAGGGTGACAGATTGGCAACAAGGGAGAGACTCTAGGGAAATGACTATGGTTGTGTTCAGTCGGGAGGAGAGAGACATTTTGAAACTACTTGAACCTGTCCAATAAGAAACATTCATTATTGTTTTCTGTTACAAAAACTTAAACACTTTCAACACTGTGCCTTACCAAACTCAACCCAGACCTAACTCGGAGCTCCCAGTTCAAACTAAGCGAGCAGAAATTAATTTAGTACATGTAAAAACGTGTATGTACTGTGTTTGTTACAGTCCGCATGGGAGGGAAACAAGCGGAGAGACCAAAGGATTAACTCTGTGGCTTTGTGTTGATTATGACAATGTGAGGTTCTGAATCATTTTAAATATGTTGACACATTTCCCCCTGCCAAAAAGGCCTTTGTATACAATAACACATACTCAGCAGGTGTATCTAGTGTCTTTGACATGGGGGAGGCCGGGAGGAAATGGATCGGACCATCATATAAATAAATGAGACAGGGGAGATCAAGAGGATGGGAAAGGAGGGGACCGGGGCAGACCAAAGTAAGAGGAGAGAGTGTTCAAATATCTGCTTGGTATATTTATATACAAAGCTGTTGTTTGGCCATTGTATCTCTCACAACAATGAGGTGGACTGGACAAAGGCCCCATACTTTACAGTCCTAAGGAATGTCTCCACTTACTCCCCAGACAAGACATAGTCATCATAGCATTTCAGAAAGTCAGTGATCACACAGGGCGGCGAGGGTCTGATCATGCACAGGGTAAAAAGAAACACATAAAAAAACATTTAACATAATATTTAGTATGTAATGGTGTCATGATATTTTCCATTTAATTTCCGTACAAAAAGAGGACTTCGTAGTGTGGGGTTTGTAGCAGAGGGGCTTGGTTAAGGCCCCATTGCTGGTGTCCTGTGGTAACTTGTTCTATCTGTGGAGTGCAGCAATGGTCGGTTTCAGTCGCAGTGAGCGTCTTTCTCCACTAGAGGGAGTCAATCAGGAGTCAGTATGGCCACTTCTCTTCTAGGTCCCAGATTCACTGTCCGAAAGGGTGATCCGTGAGTCTGTGAGAGAAACCACATATACACCAGCGTCTGGTCCGTGTGCGGGCATGTGTGTGTGTGCGGACAAATACGTTTGCATGTGTGTAAAGGACGATTTCATGCCAAACATGGGAGAGGGGGCGTAAACTCTGCTGTGTGTGTGTAGTGTATCAGGACTTCAATACAGGGGTAGAAGTGTAAATTATATTCTGTGTGTGTGAGTGAGAACTTCATATAAATGCATTCTCTCACACACATTGGCAACAACAGCGAATGAGTTGCAACTTCTGACCAATGCAGTCCATATATCATGTGTTATTTTCGATCATAGGTGAAAAATCACAGAGGAGGAATGGATTGGACTTATGTGAAGTGAGGAGTGTGGCTGTGTAAGTGTGTGTGTGTCTCAGCTCTCGTCCTCGGAGTGTTGGTGGTCCAGCAGCCGGACATGCGTAAAGGGAAAGTGGCCGCGCTTGCCCTTGCACTCGCCCTCCCACTGGCCGTTCACGTTGATCTTGGTCACTTTCACCATGTCTCCGACCTGCACAAAACACACACAGGTTAGACTATAGAGACAAATTGGGTAGAAGCAAGACATTCAGGGGTCTGCAACGTGTGGCTCTGGAGCCACACAAGGTTCTTAAAAAGCCCCTATGGGGCTCAATGATGTTCAATAGTTATTTAAAGCAGCCTAATCAATCAACTATAATAGTAGTAGAATTAATACATCAAATCAACTCTATTCACACTTGAACCATATTAAAATGATTTAGCCTAATTAGTTGGCTACAGCCCTTAACCTGACGACTCACATTAAATTCCTCCGCTGCTCTGTCATTCACTACATACTTTAGGTCGGCTACTGCAATCACTTTTACCTTTACTTAACTAGGAAAGTCAGTTAAGAACAAATTCTTATTTTCAATGACGGCCTAGGAACAGTGGGTTAACTGCCTGTTCAGGGGCAGAACGACAGATTTGTACCTTGACAGCTCAGGGATTTGAACTTGCAACCTAGGCTACCCTGCCACCCAAGTCTTGTGGTTTGTTTTAAATTTGTTTCGTTTGAGTTCCCGACCCCAGCCTGACAAGTAGGGATGGGCATTTGAAATAATTTCACATTCAAATAAACAACAATTGGGATAAACTTGGACACTTTGTTGCGCAGAGAGACAGTGCACGCTGCAGCAGGTGCCAATGGTGTGTGGGGGGGGGGTAACAACCGACTCCTGCTAGTTGACAAACTTGTAAATGCCATAGGTTATCTATCATCCCATCTGGCAGGGCCTGTCTTTACTGTATTAGGTCGAGGTAAAGAAGCTAGCTATGATTGCCCGATATTAGCTAGCCAGCTTGCTAGCTATGCCAGTTGAGGCTATTTTGCTGCACTCCTCGTCCTCTACACCAACTCCATTCATTAAAAACAGCAGCCTAACCTTTGGTTGCTCGTTGTAACCTACTTCTCATTTAGCTAACTTACTTAAATTTTTTAAATTTGCATTAATTTGAGACCTCCCACTTCACAGCCTCCGACTGAAGTGCCAACAACAAGAAACCTGTGTAGCCAAAAAGTATTTTTTATTATAAGTCATAACTCCATTCAAAAGTTTGTTTTATTAGATTAAGAATTTCAAATATCATGGCATATGTGTGTAACAACGTCAGAAATTATTTGATTTAATTGAGACAAACTTTTTATTGTACGCCTGTGACCCCCCCCTCAAATACTCTCACAAGTATTCTAATAATAATAACAACGTGCCCATCCATACTGACAAGCAACAGTAGCCAAACTCTTTATTTAGTTTCGCTAACCCAGGCCAGGGTTGGGGTTGCTTCCATCTCAAATACACTCAGTTCATGAACAGTTGCAATTGGAAATCAATGTGAACTACCGGTATGTCCACTGACTGACCAATATTGGTATGGAATTACCCGAACCCTGATTGTGTAGATCAGCAGCACAGTCCTACTATGCCTTTACCTTGGGATACACACTCCACGCCCATTCCCCAACATTCACTATAATCTCTGTTGCTTCACTTTTTTTTTTTTAATGGTCCAAAATTGCACCCTGGCCTATTCCTTAGATGGTGCACAACTTTTGACCAAAAGCAGTGCACTAAATAGGGAATAGGTTGCCATTTGAGACAAAACCCATGTTCCTCTCATGACATACAGTTATACCTGCAGGTGTGGTACTTCACAGGAACGCTCTTTATCAACTAGAGGTTGACCGATTAATTAGGGCCGATTTCAAGTTTTCATAACAATCGGAAATCTGTATTTTTGGACGTTGTTTTTGTTTGTTTTTAACTAGGCAAGTCAGTTAAGAACACATTCTTATTTTCAACCTAGGAACAGTGGGTTAACCTCTTGAAGCAAGGGGGCAGTATTTTGATGTTTGGATAAAAATGTTCCCAAAGTAAACTGCCTATTTTTCAGGCCCAGACGCTAGAAAATGCATTTAATTGACAGATTAGGATAGAAAACACTAAAGTTTCCAAAACGGTCATAATATTGTCTGTGAGTATAACAGAACTGATATTGCAGGTGAAAACCTGAGGAAAATCCAACCAGGGAATGCTGTTATTCTGAAATCTCTCTTTTCCATTGCAAGCCTATCCTCCATAAAAAGGGATATCAACTAGATTCCTTTCCTTATGGCTTCCACATGATGTGAACAGTCTTTAGACAGTTTCAGGCTTTTATTATGAAAAATGAGCGAGAATGATCACATCGCATCAGTGGATAGCTAGGTGTCCCCAGATTTGTGCATGCGCGAGCAAGTCCAGTTGAAATATTATTGATTATTTATTGTAAAAACAACCTGAGGGTAGATTATAAAAAAACATTTGCCATGTTTCTTCGAACTTTACGGATACTATTTGGAATTTTCGTCTGTCCGTCGTGACCTGTGGATCACTAAACAAAACGCGCCAACCAAACAGAGGTTTTTGGATATAAAAATAATCTGTATCAAACAAAACGAACATCTATTGTGTAACTGGGAGTCTCGTGAGTAAAAACATACAAAGCTCATCAAAGGTAAGGGATTAATTTTATTGCTTTTCTGACCAATCTACTTTGCTGCTAGCTGTTTGTAATGTTTTGTCTGCTGAGAGAGCTGTCCTCACATAATCGCATGGTTTGCTTTCACCGTAAATCCTTTTTGAAATCTGACACGCCGGGTGGACTTATGACAAGTTAAGCTGTGTTTTGGTGTATTGCACTTGTGATTTCATGAAAATGTAATATTTTTAGGAATTATGTTTGAATCTGGCGCTCTGCAATTCACCGGATGTTGCTAAAGGGATCGGTGCGCAAAGAGGTTAACTGCTTTGTTCAGGGGCAAAACGACAGATTTTTACCTTGTCAGCTCGGGGATTTAATCTTGCAACCTTACAGAGTTAACTAGTCGAACGCTCTAACCACCTACCTCTCATTGCACTCCACGAGGAGCCTGCCTGTTACACGAATGCAGTAAGAAGCCACGGTAAGTTGCTAGCTAGCATTAAACTTATATTATAAAAAACAATCAATCATAATCACTAGTTATAACTACACATGGTTGATGTTATTACTAGTTTATCTAGCGTGTCCCGCGTTGCATATAATCGATGCGGTGCGCATTCGCGAAAAAGGACTGTCGTTGCTCCAACGTGTACCTAACCATAAACATCAATGCCTTTCTTAAAATCTATACACAAGTATATATTTTTTAAACTTGCATATTTAGTTAATATTGCCTGCTAACATGAATTTCTTTTAACTAGGTAAATTGTGTCACTTCTCTTGCAACAGTCGGGGTATATGCAGCAGTTTGGGCCACCTGGCTCGTTGCGAACTGCGTGAAGACTATTTCTTCCTAACAAAGACAGCCAACTTCGCCAAACGGGGGATGATTTAACAAAGGCGCATTTGCGAAAAAAGCACAATCTTTGCATTACTGTACCTAACCATAAACAGCAATGCCTTTCTTAAAATCAATACACAAGTATATATTTTTTAACCTGCATATTTAGCTAAAAGAAATCCAGGTTAGCAGGGATTATTAATTAATATTTATTAATGTATTTTCGGACCTTCCCTTGGTCGTATTCTCGCGGGGCAGAAATCTCAGAGACGAATTGGTAAACTCTGATTTACCATCCCAAGATATTCCTGAACAATGTCTATTTGCGCCCCTACTGGATGGAAATTACAAATGTAATGGCTGTGCTCAATGCAATGGCACTTAAAAAAATGTAGATCCTTCAAACACCCACAAACAGGGAAATCAATCCCAATAAAAAGTGTTATTACGTGCTCCACTAAGGCAGTTATTTATTTTATAACTTGTCCTTGTGGTAAAAATTATGCAGGTAAAACAAAGCGTGAATTAAAAGTACGTATCTCAGAGCATCGTAGCACCATTAGGTGTAAAAACTTTATTGATAAAACGAGAGGCTGCCTGGATCTTTAATTTAAAGACCCTTGCCGCCTTCGGTCTCAACGTAGACTTTGATCTGAAGCCATTATTGTGATTATTGTGACTTTGCCATTGTAATTGTTTGTAAACTTGTATAGTCAAATTAATCTATGATCGTATGCTATCCATTTGTTTGTATGCTGTTCTTTGTATGACATTTTAATATTTGATTATTAACCAATGATATTAGGCCACTCCTGGCTATGATTACAGACACCTGTGTCTTTTGACACTATATAAACGAGTCATCCCGCAGTGTTTGTGATTATACCCTGATGAAGACAGCTTGGCTGTCGAAACGTTGGTATTACATTTTTGCATCTGAGCTTCTAGAGTGTGCGGCTCTCTTTTATTTTCAAGTTTCCGGATTCAACCATATTAATGACCAAAGTCTTGTATTTATGTGTGTTCTTATGTTATAATTAAGTCTATGATTTGATATTTGATATAGCAGTCTGACTGAGCGGTGGTAGGCAGCAGCAGGCTCGTAAGCATTCATTCAAACAGCACTTTCGTGCGTTTTTGCCAGCAGCTCTTCGCTGTGCTTCAAGCATCGAGCTGTTTATGACTTTAAGTCTATCAACTCCCGAGATTAGGCTGGTGTAACCGATGAGAAATGGCTAGCTAGTTAGCGGGGTGAACGCTAATAGCGTTTCAAACGTCAATCGCTCTGAGACTTGGAGTAGTTGTTCCCCTTGCTCTGCAAGGGCCGCGGATTTTGTGGAGCGATGAGTAACGATGCATCAAGGGTGGCTGTTGTCGATGTGTTCTTGGTTCGAGCCCAGGTAGGGGCGAGGAGAGGGACGGAAGCTATACTGTTACACTGGCAATACTAAAGTGCCTATAAGAACATCCAATAGTCAACAGTATATGAAATACAAATGGTATAGAGGGAATTAGTCCTATAATAACTACAAACCAAAACCTTGTACCTGGGAATATTGAAGACTCATGTTAAAAGTAACCACCAGCTTTCATATGTTCTCATGTTCTGAGCAAGGAACTTAAATGTTAGCTTTCTTTTCATTTTTACTTTCTTCTCCAACACTTTGTTTTTGCATTATTTAAACCAAATTGAACATGTTTCATTATTTATTTGAGGCTAAATTGATTTATTGATATTATATTAAGTTAAAGTGTTCATTCTGTATTGTTGTAATTGTAATTATTACAAATACATTCTCTTCTTAAAAATAAAAAAATGTATAAGAAATATAAAAATATATATATATATATTTTTTTTTAAATCGGCAGATTAATCGGGATCGGCTTTTTTGGTCCTCCAATAATTGGTATCGGTATCAGAGTTGAAGAATCATAATTGGTCGATCTCTATTATCAATACTGACAAATTGGACTCTTAAACTGCAAGCTATGAACTGTGAGGCAACCTTTGTTTGGGCATTTCCATTTCTACTGTACAACTCGCAACCTTCAAACAGCTTCTAATCTTAAAGGGATAGTTCTACAAAACTACATATTTATGTGGAACTGAACTATACCTTTAATAGGTATTTAATAGACGTTTGTCTCATTTTGGCCGTTTGTTTCTCAACTTAATTATACAAGGGGAGTAGAAGAGCACAAAAAGTGTACAGAAAGGGATGAAGGTGAGAGAAATAGAAAGAGAGGGTGCACTTCATCTCTAATCTGTATTTGATAACCAGGACAGTGACCTCTCTGACTCCAGCCAGCCTCATTTATTCATTGTGTTATTATTTTTTAACTGCATTGTTGGGAAGGGCTCGTAAGCAAGTATTTCATGGCCCGTTCTGAAGGTTGGGCGCAGGCGTGTTGACAAAGGGCTGAGCATACTGGCCCGACTCCCCTAGAGGCAGGTAGCAGCTGGGGCACTGCTCCGTCCATAGTACTGCCCCCACTATAATTTATATATTTTTTTACTTTGCTTGTTGTATTTAGCGCATGTGACAGTACTCTCCTCTCGGTCTGCTTTTCTCTATATGCATGAACCCATTATACATGTCATTGTGTATGTGTGTGTGTCTGTGTAAGCATGCAAGTGTGCCTGCCCACATGTGTATGGATGGCTGTGTATACTTACAGGAAAGAGTAAGCAATTACAGCAGCAGCACCCTGGCTCTCTGAGCAGAAAGAACATATAGGGGACATGAAACAGAAAAGAGGGAGAGAGTGCCATGGGGCACAGAGGAAGGCGAAGGGGGTGAACCAATACCTCCAAGGCAAGGGCCGTCTTGTCGTAGGCGTTGGGCACCCTTTTCTGAATGGCGCGGGCATAGACGGGCCCATTCTGCAGGTTGGGCAGGGGAGTGTTGACCATGGGCTGGGCATACTGGCCTGGCTCTCCCAGAGGCGGGGGCAACTGGGGTGCTGCTCCATCTGTAGTGCTACCCCCAACACCCGCCGGCCCTCCCGCCACCGAGGTGGGCGAGGCGGGTCGGTACTTCTCCACATAGGGTACGGGGATCATGCCGGCGCGGCACTCCTGGTTAGCCGCGTTCCACCACTGCTCCTCAGGCTTCTCCAGCACACGCAGCACGTCACCCTTGCGGAAGGGCAGGTCCTCCTCGTCGTTGCCGGGGAAGTCGAAGAGGGCGCGAACAAACTCTGCCTCCTGCAGGGCGCTGCCCGATGCAGTGGGAGGGGCGGTGGCAGCACAGCTCACAAAGCTAGTGTGCTTGGCCTTGCTGATGGGCTCGATCAGCGTGGTGGTGTCCAGGTAGTGGATCTTGTAGAACTCCAGAAGGATGGGCAGGGCGTCAAACTCCTGGTCCCCAATGCGGAACCGCGGAGGGGCCAAACCTGGATGGCAAGAGGATGACAGTTTTATTTTTAAAATTCTCTTGGAACCCCGAGGCTACCGAAACTTAAAGTGGCTCACAGCTGAGCATTCTTCTGACAATCGAGTCCTAACAAAACAATTAGGCTTAAGCCAAGGACTTATCTGAAATAGTTTGTTTAAGCCTCCCACGGCTTCACATACAGCATGTATTCACTCCCTGTTACAACTTTTGCAAGTTTATTAAGAAAAACAATCTGTTCCAGAAGATATAGACCTACTCATTCGATAGTTTTCAATTCAATTTGACAGCTTTGCTAATGGTCACACACTCGCAAAGCCTGCAAGTTAGGACATGTATGGTGAAATTTCCAAAAGGAAGTAGCCTAAACAAATAAAAACGTACTGTGTGTGTGTGTGTGTGTGTGTGTGTGTGTGTGTGTGTGTGTGTGTGTGTGTGTGTAATTAAAACAGGGCAGGACCACATGCATTCCACATACACCATTCGAGAACAGTCATCCTCCAATTGTGACAGCATGTCCATTCATTCATAGGATCAGCCCAATCCGACCACTCACTCACTTTCTACCTGGCTCTTACTACAGACAAAGTACCCGAAAGCCTGCAGCTGACAAAACTAAACAAAGACCTTTAAAAACTCACCATTACTACTGTTACAAAAACCACAGCCAGGTATGTGTAGCAAGGTAAACACACTACAAAATCCCTAAATAAATACTGTATTTCCAAATCTTGGTGACTGTTCAAATGTGAGCTCATTAGCGAGCCCAGACCACGAATATAAGTTAATTGACACAAACTACATGACTGTCAAGTAGTTAACATAACTAGGGGGTTACTCGTTTCTGTGCATAGCCATAGTTTGCCTTCCGTTCCAACTAGCTTCAGTCCGACCGTAACAAGAACGATAGCTAGCTACTGATACTAAGTGTTCATATAGTGTAATACAGTTTTCAAACGTATACTCAATTTTGTTTAGCAAAATAACATTAGCTATGTCTGGTGTAGCCAGCCGAACTAAATGACCGTAGACGTAGTTATGTACCGCTAGCTAGCGCCCGCTAGAACTGGGTCAGTGGCGTTTTCCCACGTTAGCGAGCTAGTATGAGACAGTATCTAATCTTACCTGATCCAGATTGCCGGTTGTTGCTGATGCTGTTGATTATATAATGTGATACTTTTGAGTTCTCTGAGACGGATAGCACGTAGTCCCCGGGACTGGTAATAGAGTCCCTGACGAGAAACACGCCATGTCTCTGACCCTGCAAGAGGAAAACCGCCTCCTGTCGGCTCAACCTTCCCCAGTACCAGCTAGCACGATCCTCCGCATCAAAATTCCCGGCCATTACTGCAAATCCACTCCGAGGCCTTCCCCTTGCCTCTCCCTGTCCACAACTAAGATTCAACTCATACAACTTTGTTTCACTGTAAGAACACGCTCCGGGAAAAGACACGGCATCGATACCGCTTTAAACCGTTAGATGTATATAAATGTAACCGACTACCACAAACAATACTGTCCCCCCTTAATAATTAATTGTTGCAACCAGAACTATATAATTGATTTATCAAGGCGTTTTAAATGAAATCTGAAGTAATTTGCAACGTGAAACTCGGGGGCTGAAATGGCGGATCTTGGGGTAAAGGTTGACTTCATCCCCCTGGATTTAACTGGGCGTAGTTTGTCACGATGGGGCATGTCCGCTAGAGGCTGCCACTGAGGTATGGAATGTCATGATGGGTATCACATCCATCCATTTTGAGAAGGTCGAGAAATGTTGATCAGTCAAAGGTTCACATGCTCTGACTTCAAAACTCAGCTGGCTGCTTGTTAAATATTACAATACCAGGTTATTTCGCCTGGACCGAAATATGTTGTTATTGATAAGTAAAAAAAATAAGAAGACGAATATGCCGTTTCAACAATTTGACACTAGATGTCATTAAAATGTCACTCCTGAACGCTAAGGTAGGTGTGGTGAGAACTCGTTCCGGTGGAATACGAAGACACGAGCGCTTATTTCAAAGAGCGCTCCGTAAGCCACGCCCCAGTGGGTAGAGCTGGACATGTTGAACTGGATCACGTTTTAATACGATTTAAATACTCTCATTTTACAGTGGGTCCGCCATGGTTCTGTGTAGCTAAATTATGCTGGAAACAACAACGATCGAGTCACAGACAGTTCGCAGTAGAACATAACAGAGAAGGGCATCGTTTACTACTTAAAACTACAAAAGCACTCACAAACTTCTACAGATGCACAATCGAGAGCATCCTGGCGGGCTGTATCACCGCCTGGTACGGCAACTGCTCCGCCCTCAACCGTAAGGCTCTCCAGAGGGTAGTGAGGTCTGCACAACGCATCACCGGGGGCAAACTACCTGCCCTCCAGGACACCTACACCACCTGATGTTACAGGAAGGCCATAAAGATCATCAAGGACAACAACCACCCAAGCCACTGCCTGTTCACCCCGCTATCATCCAGAAGGCGAGGTCAGTACAGGTGCATCAAAGCTGGGACCGAGAGACTGAAAAACATCTTCTATCTCATTGCCATCAGACTGTTAAACAGCCACCACTAACATTGAGTGGCTGCTGCCAACACACTGACCCAACTCCAGCCACTCTAATAATGGGAATTGATGGGAAATTATGTAAATATATCACTAGCCACTTTAAACAATGCTACCTTATATAATGTTACTTACCCTACATTATTCATCTCATATGCATACGTATATACTGTACTCTACATCATCAACTGCATCCTTATTTAATACATGTATCACTAGCCACTTTAACTATGCCACTTTGTTTACTTTGTCTACATACTCATCTCATATGTATATACTGTACTCGATACCATCTACTGTATGCTGCTCTGTACCATCACTCATTCATGTATCCTTATGTACATATTCCTTATCCCCTTACAATGTGTATAAGACAGTAGTTTTGGAATTGTTAGTTAGATTACTTGTTGGTTATCACTGCATTGTCTGAACTAGAAGCACAAGCATTTCGCTACACTCTCATTAACATCTGCTAACCATGTGTATGTGACAAATAAAATTTGATTTGATTTGAAATTATTGGGATCATCTGGTTACCGCCAGTGTTTGGAATATGACGAGCTCGTTGACAAAACAGACCACGAGACGCCTTTTTTACACCGATATTTATTTGTTAAAGGTCCGCGGTGGGTCGGTGTAAACTATGTGATTAAATTGGAAGAACGTTTATTGCAGTGAATGTAATCTATTAATGTACTTTTATAGTATTTCTAAGTAACAGCCATACAACAGCCAGGGAAACGTATTGTACTCTAACATTCCGATTTTTCTGCCTGACTGGCGCTCTTTATCTGAATTTATCCATGATTTCCAGGTAATCACAACAAAACTACTTATTTTGCTCAAATAGAGATAATTAAATTGTTTTCTTTGAAAAGATTGGTCAGGCCAGAATACAACATTCTGTTTTCTGCATGAGTTTGGCGCTGTTTATTGCAATTTTCTGGATTGTCTTGTGATCAGAATAAAACGTAAATATTGAAGACTCATCTCTTCAGTAGGTCCTATGATTGAATGTAGTCTGGCCCAGGAGTGTGAAGGTGAATGGAAAGGCACTGGAGCAACGAACCGCCCTTGCTTTCTCTGCCTGACCGGTTCCCCTCTCTCCACTGGGATTCTCTGCCTCTAACCATATTACAGGGGCTGAATCACTGGCTTACTGGTGCTCTTCCATGCCGTCCCTAGGAGGGGTGCATCACTTGAGTGATCTTCCTGTCTGGGTTGGCGCCACCCCCTTGGGTTGTGCCGTGGCGGAGATCTTTGTGGGCTATACTCGGCCTTGTCTCAGGATGGTAAGTTGGTGGTTGAATACCTAGGATAGGATAAGGAATACCTAGGATAGGATAAGTAATCCCTCTCACCCCCCCCTTAAGTTTTAGATGCACTATTGTAAAGTGACTGTTCCACTGGATGTCATAAGGTGAATGCACCAATTTGTAAGTCGCTCTGGATAAGAGCGTCTGCTAAATGACTTAAATGTAAATGTAAAATATCCCTCTAGTGGTGTGGGAGCTGTGCTTTGGCAAAATGGGTGGGGTTATATCCTGCCTGTTTGGCCCTGTCCGGGGGTATCATCGGATGGGGCCACAGTGTCTTCCGACCCCTCCTATCTCAGCCTCCAGTATTTACGCTGCAGTAGATTGTGTCGGGGGGCTAGGGTCAGTCTGTTATATCTGGAGTACTTCTGTCTTATCCGGTGTCCTGTGTGAATTTAAGTATGCTCTCTAATTCTCTCTTTCTCTCTCTCGGAGGACCTGAGCCCTAGGACCATGCCTCAGGACTACCTGGCCTGATGACTCCTTGCTGTCCCCAGTCCACCTGGCTGTGCTGCTGTCCAGTTTCAACTGTTTTGCCTGCAGCTATGGAACCCTGAACTTTTCACCGGATGTGCTACCTGTTTCAGACCTGCTGTTTTCAACTCTCTAGAGACAGCAGGTGCGGTAGAGATACTCTAAATGATCGGCTATGAAAAGCCAACTGACATTTTTTCCTGAGGTGCTGACCTGTTGCACCCTCGACAACGACTGTGATTATTATCATTTGACCATGCTGGTCATCTATGAACATTTGAACATCTTGGCCATGTTCTGTTATAATCTCCACCTGGCACAGCCAGAAGAGGACTTGCCGCCCCTCATGGTTTATTCCTAAGATTTGGCCTTTCTAGAGTTTTTCCTAGCCACTGTGCTTCTACACCTGTATTGCTTGCTGTTTTAGTGTTTCTGTACAGCACTTTGTGACATCAGCTGATGTAAGAAGGGCTTTATAAATACATTTGAAATTTGAATGAATTATTTACTGAACTACAGCTTGAAATAGTGTTTCTTTAAAAAGATGCGCCTGGCTGACATGGACTGTTTCCTTACCTTATTCCCTTTGTGGTTATCCATGGTTGTTGGTTATCTACCAGGTAACAAGTGAAAATGAAACAAGGACCGAAGCAATAGGCTCCTTATTTTACTCAACGAGAGGGTTTCTTTGAAGAGATTGTCCATGGCTGACTTTAAAAATGCATTAAGGGTTAAAGGATCCACAGAGAGGCTGATTATCTTTCTGCACATCTCTTTATGTCCAATGCTGGCTGCCATTGATATCACAGGGGCACAACTTTGATTTTTAAAGTGGGGGGGCATAACCTGGTGAGGATCTGGGGGAGGACTTTTTTTGGCCATCTAAAGCTACTTTCCTGCATTTCTACACAATCCAATATGTTGTATTTCTGTCTGTAATAAAGCCCTTTTGTGGGGAACAACTTTGGCTGGGTCTGGGTGATGCCTGTGTACCTGCCTAGTAATTTGAAATCCTTAAATTAGTGACTGATTAACTTATAATGAATACTTTCATGTGATATCCTCTGGGTCCACATTGGGTGTTATGTATGTCTGTTGCGCAAAATAAATTAAATTGAAAAAAAATCTAATCTTTTAAATGGTTGCATGTTGTTCAGTATAATTAATATCACTGTTGAGCTCTTTTTACTTGCACACAATACAGCTGGATCCACCGCCCTGCAGCACCCCAACCCAACACACCCTACTCAGCTTTAGGATCTTAGTGAAACATTCATTACTGGTTTCAGGTGTGTTACGCCAAGGCCAGAGTGACAACACACAGGACAAGCAGCTAGGGACTGCCTAAATAGATATCTCCCCTGAGATATGTTTTCAATACAGACTCCTTTCTATTGTTCACTGATATTGTTAATATACTGCAAAAGTCACAAGCTCAATAGACTGGTCTTCCCTGGCTGTCTGTCCCTGCTGGGACACCTGTCACCATCTGATTCTGCTTAGACATGATGAGCATAGTGTTGTGTACTGACTGCACCATGACAGTGAAGCCAGTAGAGATGTTAATTACTGTGTTTGAAAAGTAGGGAATTAGCCAGGGAAACTACTGACAGATCAATAACGTTACATTGCTATACTAACTAATATAAATTCACATTGCACTGAAAAAAAATTTGACCGCTGGTTTCATAGTTTGATTCAGGTATAGTGTGATTCAGGAAAAAAAAAATAGCTAGCGTTAGCCAACATTTGTCCAACTCTCTAACGGTACATTAACTGGTGAAAGCTAGCCAAGTTAATTTACGTATGTTGAAACAGGACAAAGCTATGGATAAAAACCATTTCCATGCAAACAGATTTTTAGATAGCGATATGAGGTTATTATTACTATTACTATCTGACATAGCTAGAGGCTAGAGCTGAACTGGCTGTTAGGTAATTTAGCTACTAGCTAGCTCATGTATTAATCTCAGTGAAGAGGGGATGAAACATTAGCTAACATTACATGTTAGTTACACTAGCGAATAGCTCAGCACTGGGAATAAACACTAGTTTAGTTTTTTTCTTTGAAGTTAACCAGCAGTTACCTTGCCAGCTGCATCACTGATGATGATCAGTCAACAAAAGAGTGGCCTATTTCTGCTCTGCTTGCTTTAACAAAACAAAGTGCACAACATACAGACAGCAGCTGCCTCTGATCAATTCTCCTGTGCTGGTCCAGCCACCCTTCCAGAAGCTTTGCCTTTCACACAGCCTGTCCGCCCGCTCTGCACTGTCCTCGTAGTCCTAAATCCAGACTGCTGAAAACTAAACAGCCTACCCGACCGTTCTGAGGCGCCCGAATGGTCCAAAAGCACAACCCAGTATCTCTTCTTGTATCACATTGCAATGATAAAACTGGGAGAGACAAAAGTGCAATTTTAGAATGTGGAGGGGGACATGAACCCCCCCCCCCATCCCCAGTGAAAGTTGCGCCCCCGTTATATCATATGGTTATTATTCTAATGCTTAAGACATGCAAATGTACAGAAAATATGAACATTCCAGATGTTTTCATATACAGTTGGTCTGTTATGTCACCAAAGACCATTCTTCTAAAACTACATGAGATCCAACTGAATCAAGAGAACTTGACCTCGTAAGAATGACTTTCTGGGCTAGAGATAATGAAACTAATTCAATGGGGTAAAATGTACAAGCAGACCAATAGGATAGTCACAGATTCTTAACAAATGTACTGTGCATATAAAAATATACATACTTAAATGGAATAAAAATATTGGTAGTTACATTTGGCATAATGTTTATGCTTAAGCCATGCATAGGCCTATAAACAAGCAAAGCATGTGTTCCATTCTTTTCGTTACTTTGACATTAGCAAACAAAATGACCTTTCTCAGACATTGTAGATCCCCTCTAACTTGGATACAGTGCACGTGGAAAGTATTTAGACCCCTTCCCCTTTTACACATTTTGTTACATTACAGCCTTGTTCTAAAATGGAATTTAAAAAAAATCCCAATCTACACACAATAACCCATAATGATAAATCGAAAACAGGTTTTTAGACAATTTTGCTTATTTATTTAAAAAACACAAAACAGTAATACCTTCTTTACATAAGTATTCAGACCCTTTTGTATGAGACTCGAAATTGAGCTTGTGCATCCTGTTTCCATTCATTGGAGTCCACCTGTTGTGAATTCAGTTGATTGAACATGATTTGGAATGGTACACACCTGTCTATATGGTTGACAGTGCATGTCAGAGCAAAAACCAAGCCATGATGTCGAAGAAATCGTCCGTAGAGCTCCAAGACAGGATTGTGTGGAGGCGCAGATCTGGGGAAGGGTACCAAAACATTTATGCAGCATTGAAGGTCCCCAAGAAAAGTGGCTTCCATCATTCCTAAATGGAAAGCTTTTGGAACCACCAAGACTCTTCCTAGATCTGGCTGCCCAACCAAACTGAGCAATTGTGGGAGAAGGGCCTTGGTCAGGGAGGTGAGAACAAGATGGTCACTCTGACAGAGGTCCAGAGATCTTCTGTGGCGATGGGAAAACTTTCCAGAAGGACAACCATCTCTACATCACTCCACCAATCAGGCCTTTATGGTAGAATGGCCAGACGGAAGCCACTCCTCAGTAAAATGCACATGACAGCCCTCTTGGAATTTGCCAAAAGGAACCTAAAGGACTCTTAGACCATGAGATACAAGATTCTCTGTTCTGATGAAACCAAGATTGAACTCTTTGGCCTGAATGCAAAGAGTCACATCTGGAAGAAACGTGGCACCATCCCTACTGTGAAGCATGGTGGTGGCAGCATCTTGCTGTGGGGATGTTTTTCAGCGGCAAGGACTGGTAGACTAGTCAGGATCGAGGGAAAGGTGAACGGAGCGAAGTACAGAGAGATTCTTGAGGAAAACCTGTTCCAGAGCGCTCAGGACCTCAGACTTGGGCAAAGGTTCACCATCCAAGAGGACAACGTCCCTAAGCACACAGGACAACACAGAAGTGGCTTCAGGACTAGTCTTTGAATGTCCTAGAGTGGCCCAGCCAGAGCCTGGACCTGAACCCGATTGATCTCTGGAGAGACCTGAAAATATCTGTCAAGCGATGCTCCACATCCAACCTGATAGAGCTTGAGGATCTGCAGAGAATAATGGGAAAAACTCCCCAGATAAAGGTGTGCCAAGCTTGTAGTGTCACCCAAGACTCAAGGCTGTAATTGCTGCCAAAGGTGCTTCAATAAAGTACTTAGTAAAGGGTCTGAATACATTTGTAAATGTATTTCAGTTTATAGTTTTTATTTTTGATACATTTTCAAAAGATTATAAAATCTGTTTTTGCATTGTGATTATGGGGTATTGTGTGTATTGACGTCACAACAAAACAATTGCTGGCCTTCTAGGCAGAGTTGCAAAGAAAAAGCCATATCTCAGACTGGACAATAAAAATAAAAGATTAAAATGGGCAAAAGAACACAGACACTGGACAGAGGAACTCCCGGAGTCACCTCTTCACTGTTGACGTTGAGACTGGTGATTTGCGGGTACTATTTTTAATGAAGCTGCCAGTTGAGGACTTGTGAGGCATCTGATTCTCAAACTAGACACTCTAATGTACTTGTCCTATTGCTCAGTTGTGCACCGGGGCCTCCCACTCCTCTTTCTATTCTGGTTAGAGACAGTTTGCGCTGTTCTGTGAAGGGAGTAGTACACAGCATTGTACGAGATCTTCAGTTTCTTGGCAATTTCTCACATGGATAGCCTTAATTTCCCAGAACAAGAATAGACTGACGAGTTTCAGAAGAAAGTCTGTATCTGACCATTTTGAGCCTGTAATCGAACCCACAAATGATGATGCTCCAGATACTCAACTATTCTAAATAAGGCCAGTTTTATTGCTTCTGTAATCAGGACAACAGTTTTCAGCTGTGCTAACATAATTGCAAAATGTTTTTCTAATGATCAACTAGCCTTTTAAAATGATAAATTTGGATTAGCTACAGACAGACAGAAATAGTCCTGTTGCGTTAATATTTTTGTTCAGTATAGATAATATGAAACTGAAGGCCAATCCATACTTGCACTGTGGAACCACCGGTGGCAGTTATCACAGTCATTCATAAATCGAAAAAAGGGGCCATTGAAGAAACCATGTGTACCCAAGTCTCTTTATAAGAGACTACAGTGTTACTGAAGTATGTTGTTTTAATGTAATCTTACACATATAGTTTCTATTGTTCCACCAGGTGAGGCTCTTTCTCCCCATACACCCTGCACACACTGTAGATTGTCTCTGTGGATAGAGACATACAGTGGGGCAAAAAAGTATTTAGTCAGCCACCAATTGTGCAAGTTCTCCCACTTAAAAAGATGAGGCCTGTAATTTATCATAATAAATACACTTCAACTATGACAGACAATGAGAAAAAAAAATACAGAAAATCACATTGTAGGATTTTGTATTAATTAATTTGCAAATTATGGTGGAAAATAAGTATTTGGTCACCTACAAACAAGCAAGATTTCTGGCTCTCACAGACCTGTAACTTCTTCTTTAAGAGGCTCCTCTGTCCTCCACTCATTACCTGTATTAATGGCACCTGTTTGAACTTGTTATCAGTATAAAAGACACTTGTCCACAACATCAAACAGACACACTCAAAACTCCACTATGACCAAGACCAAAGAGCTCTCAAAGGACACCAGAAACTAAATTGTAGACCTGCACCAGGCTGGGAACACTGAATCTGCAATAGGTAAGCAGCTTGGTTTGAAGAAATCAACTGTGGGAGCAATTATTAGGAAATGGAAGACATACAAGACCACTGATAATCTCCCTCGATCTGGGGCTCCACGCAAGATCTCAAACCGTGGGGTCAAAATGATCACAAGAACGGTGAGCAAAAATCCCAGAACCACACGGGGGGACCTAGTGAATGACCTGCAGAGAGCTGGGATCAAGGTAACAAAGCCTACCATCAGTAACACACTATGCCGCCAGGGACTCAAATCCTGCAGTGCCAGACATGTCCCCCTGCTTAAGCCAGTACATGTCCAGGCCCGTCTGAAGTTTGCTAGAGAGCATTTGGATGATCCAGAAGAAGATTGGGAGAATGTCATATGGTCAGATGAAACCAAAATACAACTTTTTGGTAAAAACTCAACTCGTTGTGTTTATAGGACAAAGAATGCTGAGTTGCATCCAAAGAACACCATACCTACTGTGAAACATGGGGGTGGAAACATCATGCTTTGGGGCTGTTTTTCTGCAAAGGGACCAGGACGACTGATCCGTGTAAAGGAAAGAATGAATGGGGCCATGTATCGTGAGATTTTGAGTGAAAACCTCCTTCCATCAGCAAGGGCATTGAATATGAAACGTGGCTGGGTCTTTCAGCATGACAATGATCCCAAACACACCGCCCGGGCAACGAAGGAGTGGCTTCGTAAGAAGCATTTCAAGGTCCTGGAGTGGCCTAGCCAGTCTCCAGATCTCAACCCCATAGAAAATCTTTGGGGGAGTTGAAAGTCTGTGTTGCCCAGCAACAGCCCTAAAACATCATTGCTCTAGAGGAGCTCTGCATGGAGGAATGGGCCAAAATACCAGCAACAGTGTGTGAAAACCTTGTGAAGACTTACAGAAAACATTTGACCTCTGTCATTGCCAACAAAGGGTATATAACAAAGCATTGAGATAAACTTCTGTTATTGACCAAATACTTATTTTCCACCATAGTTTGCAAATAAATTAATTAAAAATACTACAATGTGATTTTCTGGATTTTTTTTTCTAAATTTGTCTGTCATAGTTGAAGTGTACCTATGATGAAAATTACAGGCCTCTCCCATCTTTTAAGTGGGAGAACTTGCACAATTGGTGGCTGACTAAATACTTTTTTGCCCCACTGTATTTCATAATTTTGACATCTATTATTCCACAATGTAGAAAATAGTAAAAATGAATGCCCAGAGATACCGTGACGAGATCCTGAAAACCCCCACTTCAGAGTTAAAATTAGGTCTGCATTTTATCAAACACAACCAACATTTATGCACAATTACTATGACAGGCCATTGGACAAATTCTTCGGTAACTGGCCATCACAGTTGTATGTCGAGACTTACGGACAAAAAGGACAACCAGATATGAAGTCACTTTGACATGTTTATTAGTTACAGAATTACTATAAATCCCATTCAGAGCTATCCTGTATATAGTGTGAAGGAGAAATAGGGCTAAGTTTCACATGCCATGTCGTCTGTTCACAATATGAAAATACATAAAACCAGTTTTTAAAAGGCATCTAATATTTGTCTGTTACACTGCAGTGTACAACAGTTACCAGATAAAAATGGTGTGAGCGTACTGGAGGCTTTGAACCAGTCGCATACACTACAAGCTGTAACCTAGGAGGGTAGTCAAACTGCCCACATCACCCAAGTCAAAAGAACAAATGTCTATTTAAAACACTAGTTAAGTTTATAAGTGCTCTGGGTACTTGATAACATCATGTAATGTTTTCTCATTGTGGCCCTTTAAAATATTCAGACTATTTCTTAATTTCTTGTGGGCAGATGTACAAAAAGTTGTCCGGAGGCCAGCGCTCACGGATGATTCCGAATAGTTTCCGAGATAACTATGACCTAATACAGACTGTCAGCATGGTCAATTAATTATCCCTGATGACATTCAAAGTGAAGAGGCAATTTCCCATGTAACAGGATGCAGCCACATGCACTCCCATGCTGCAAACATCACATACAATTTTAAAACAGCTATAATTCTCAAACCCATGATTTCTTTCCATTGGTTCTTAACCATCTTAAAGATAGAATTCGCAGTATGGTGAAACAGCACCACTGTCTGCCCCACGGCCATTGTTTTGTTGACGAAGCAGAGCTGGGGAGAGTCGTGCATTGTAATAATAACTTTTAAAAATCATCACTACATACAGTAGTGTTCTATTGCACTGTCTATGGCTGTTTGCAGTAACTTTGTTGTAATATCAGGCAGATGTGACAGTTTCACTATTAAGAACTCCAGCTTTAATATCACTGAGCAAGAAATATATTTTTACTGTTAAAATACATGTTGGAGAGTATACTGCACAAGTAGTCACAGTGAGAGAGGTAGGTTTACAGAGGTAAAGGAGGCCCACTGAAGGAACAGAAAAGAAATTGAAAGTGTGCTCATCTTGTCCAAAATTGTAGTTAGTGAAATAAAATAGTTGAAAAGCTAAACTAAAAAAAAAAAATGTAAAAAAAACTTTTCATATATGCTAGATACATTTAAACAGACTATGTAGAAGTGATTTGAGTGTAAAAAAAAAAAAGTGTGGTATGAATCTTAAATGAAAACCATAAATTCTAAACATAATTTTAAAAAGTGTCTGAGTAGTAACATATAATAAAGTAAGCAACGACAGCGTCTTCAGAAAGTAGTCACAGCCCTAGACTTTCTCCACATTGTTTTACAGACTGAATTTTTGATTAAATTGAAATTGTGTCACTGACCTACACACAATGTCAAAGTGGAATTACATATTTTTTTATGAAAAGCTGAAATGTCTTGAGTCAATAAGTATTCAACCCTTGTTATGTTATGCCTGCATAAGTTCAGGAGTAAAAATGTGCTTAACAAGTCACATGATAAGTTACAAGACTCACTCTGTGCTTAACACAATTTTTATACTAAACAAAAATATAAATGCAACATGTAAAATTGTTGGTCCCATGTTTCATGAGCTGAAATAAAAGATCCCAGATAATTTCCATATGCAGAAAAAGCATCTCTCTCAAATGTCGTTTACATACCGGTTAGTGAGCCTTCCTCCGTTGCCAAGATAATCCATCCACCTGACTGGTGTTGCACATCAAGAAGCTGATTAAGCAGCATGATCATTACACAGGTGCACCTTGTGCTGGGGCCAATAACACACTAAAATGTGCAGTTGTCACCCAACACAATGCCACATCTGCAATTCGCATGCTGACAGCAGGAATATCCACCAGACCAGTTTCCAGAATTTCTCTACCATAAGCCGCCTCCGTCATTTTAGAGAATTTGGCATTACGTCCAACTGGCTTCACAAACGCAGACCATGAATAACCACGCCTGCCTAGGACCTCCACATCCGGCTTCTTCACCAGCAGGATCATCTAAGACCTGCCACCCAGACAGCTGATGGAACTGTGGGTTTGCACAACCAATCTGTATTCCCAGTCATGTGAAATCCATAGATTAGGGCCTAATACATTCATTTCAATTGACTGATTTCCTTTAAATTAACTGTCACTCAGTAAAATCTTTGAACAAATTTCAGTGTAAATGACTACCCCATCTCTGTACTGAGTGGCACAGCGGTTTAAGGCACTGCATCTCAGGGCAAGAGACGTCAATAGTCCCTGGTTCAAATCCAGGCTGTATCACAGCCGGCCGTGATTGGGTGTCCCATAGGGCGGTGCACAATTGGCCCAGCATCATCCGGGTTTGGCCGTCATTTTAAGTTTTAAACTGACTTGCCTAGTTAAATAAAGTCAAGGGGTGTGAATACTTTCTGAAGGCACCATGTGCACGTAGTCTTTGCTCCCTCACACTCGGCTGTATGTGCATCTTGCTAGCCGTCACTCAAATAGCAAGGGGCTGAACCTCTTTGGCTAGAACTCAAATTGTTAGGGGGCTGGCCCACGTGGGGGAAAATGTTTTTCTGGAAGATCAGCTCTTTCAAACTCAGGATTTCATAGCTAATTGAGGTAAGACAGTAATTTTGTGCATTGATTATACAGGGATGACCTACACATTGAGTCATCCAGCCCAAAGTGTACAAAACAATTAAAATACTTAGTCGCCAATGTGCCACTGCAGGTCTTGAACAGCTTTACACAACCTCAGTGTGAGGTGTGTAACTTGTCTAATATCAGACCTCTGGCTGCGTGCATAAAGGATTGCCTTAAAGGTGAAAGTGTAAATAAAGTCCCCGAGAAGAGATAAAATACAAATGTGGGGGGGGGACACTGAGCCTGGACCCATTTCCACCATAAAGAAGAGGAGCCAGTATTGGCAGCCTATGTAGCAGTCAGTCTCTCCCAGCAGACAGTCTCTCTCTCTTTCCCCCCTCTCCCTCAGAAGAGGAAGGAGTAGGGGCTGTCCCTACGGCCGTGGCTCTCCAGTGAGAAGGAGGGGATGGCCACCTCGAACATGGCGCCGCCATGAGCCCGTTGGCAAGTAAAAGTCCCCCTGCAGAAGGCGGAAAATACCAATCAGCAGGCGCAGAAAAAAATATTTTCAAAAAACAATTAAATTCAACAAGGATATGGCGGAGCATTCTCTTTTGCCCACTCACTCAGGGGAAATGGCTTCAGTCCCTGTGCTATGAACATTTTTGCTGAGGTACTAGACCAAGGGTGGGTAACTCCAGTCCTCGAGGGCCTGATTGATGTCACTTTCCTCCATCGCTAGCAAACACAGCTGATTGCACATTTCATTCTAAATGGAAGATCATGATTAGGTGATTATTGGAGTCAGGTGTGTTAGCTGGGACAAAACTGACACCAATCAGGCCCTCGAGGACTGGAATTGCCCATCCCTGTACTAGACTGTAGTAGCCTGTACCACTGTTGCCACTAGCCACAGAAATACAGTATCTAGCACAGCCACAGCATGCTGGCTAGTCTTTCAGACTTAAACAGTAAACATCTCACTGAAAAGCTAAATGGGATCTATTCTGCCAGTGCCAACAAAGCATGTTTCCATGTGTGAATCCTGAGTCAAAAAGGCTGTTGATCATTCAACATAAAAATGATAATTGTAAAGTTGAGTGTTATCAACTGTTTTGGCCACAGTGCCATCCTCACATCAGGACCTGCTAGTGGATGTAATGCAGAACAAATGAAAAAGACTAGGCAAAAGCGAGCAGGTCTAATTTTGGGGGAAAACATTTGTAAAATGAGCAAAAGTGGCAGCCGGGCTGTGACTTTTGCACAGAATGAGCATTTGGCTGCTGTCCCTTTTCAGATACTGACTCCAAATGGTCCGCAGTCATTATTATATTATCAGAAATACCCGATTTGTGGTCCCAGTCCGCCCCTAATGCATTCAGATTAAAATGGGAGTACCCTTAGATAGTGATAGACAGAACAATTTCAATGATTCACAGAAGCGTTTATTTAGGATTCCCAAACTGAAGTCCACAAATCCAGTCACTGATTCATTTAGCCAGTCACATTCACACAAATTTGACATTTCCATTCAAATGCATTGACTAATCAGTGTCACTTCAGTCACATTAATGCTATACAAAACTGATTCCATCACATAAAATTGTATGTATATATATATACACATATATACATATACACACACACAAACACACTAAAGTATAAATTAACATTAAGAAATATACACGTGACCTCAGTTGTGGTCACGGTGTGGCAGTGCCTTGCCTTTACTGGAGAAACAGGAAAGTGCCAAAAAGACGAGCAAGAATACTTAAATCATCATGAAATTACTAGATATACAGTAACACATTGACAACAACTTCAAATGTCTGCCATTGATTGAACAATCTAGTAATTGAGCATCTATGATTAGTGACTGGCTATTTGATCAGCAGTGAATCAGCTGTCATATCATAGCAGCACAAATTAAAGCGGGAATCCTTAATAGTGAATCTGCCACGTTCGTTTTAGATATTACAACAAAAAAGTTACTACAAATGAACAAACCGTTTGACGCACCTCACCTCCATTTCATCAACAAAACAAAACAAGTTGCTGGGGCAGAAAGTGGGCTGTTACCCCTAATGCGGATTCCATCATTAAAAGGGGATGTACAATATTTTACAACTTAATGTTAGATCTTGAAAGTAGTCTCTGGCCCAGGAGAAACTATAATCCCTGGTTAAATTCTTTAAACAGCCAACACAAAAATGGAAGCGATAGGGTCATGCAGCATACTTTCAGGGTGAGGAACCATTTAACATTAAGTTGTAAAATACTGAACTTCCCCTTTAACAGCTCATGTGATAAACAAAGCAGCATGATTATAACTAGTAGTCGTGTACTACGTCACAGCTTTGCTGCCTCTGTGTTAGAGGGTTGAGGTCCTGATAAGTACAGCACTGATAGGGAGTAGAAAACACAGATTATGTAGTCACCTCGGTTCTTTTTGGGAGTAGGTCTCTACTATGAGCGGTGTTTAGGAAGATGTTAAGCAACATACTATTATAGGTGCTATGATGTTCAAATAAAACACTATACTCATGTTCCTCATTGCAAACAGTCAACTGCTCTTCTTCATTTGTGTACACACACAGTATGTTGTTGACCGACAAAACATAATAGATAGTGTTTCATTCACAATGAGTTATACTTATTGATTCACTATGGCTTGGCGAGAAATGGGCTTAAAATGTCTGGGGAAACGTGTCAGAGCACAGACTCAAATAACATTTTCTTTTAAACTAACGTACCATTGGAAATGTAAAGAGATGATCCAAAAACAGAACGGGTCACTCAGTAGGATACTGAATACCATGTTTGTGTTCCTCTCAGCCTGAGCTTCTACTCGGTTTGTCCTTTTCAGTCAAACCGGCACTGGCCTAGTTAAAAATAGTCTAACAGTATTAGGCCTAATGGTTTCAAGTGTCTAAAAGTCTTATTCTGGAATAGATGCAAAAGTCAGAATAGTCAGATGGTTTCCTTTCCTCATCCACTGCTGAGCCTGCCCTGCATAAGACTGGTGAAAAACAGGATGGCAGAAACCTAGCTCTCTAAGCCATAGGAGTTGTACTGAAAGGCAGGAGACTGGAGGAGAAAAGGAAGCAATTTAATAGTATTGACTCGTCTAGGCGGCTGACTAAATGTTGGGTAGACTACTTTTCATTAGAGAACCACAGACTGCACCTGTCTTGACCACACTGCCATGTGCTACCAAAGCAAAGGTCACTATTGAAGTGCCACTGTAGATGTAGTGCAGACAAGGTAGTCCCCGGGTATGTGCACAATGCTTAGCTCCACAGGGCTCTCTGCAAGGTTTGGCATAGTCGCATTCACACTTCCCAATGACTTAGTCTTGACATCGATCCAAGAGCCTAGTGCATTTGTGTGGGCAGGAGGGGCTACAGTTGTTGATTAGGTGGTACAGCCTATGTGGAGAAGAGAATGGGTGGTGAGCAGGACAGGGGCAGGCTTTGAAGAGGGTGATGTGAGTGTGGGTGGAGCAGTGGGGCACTTTGGAGGATGGCATGGCTCGACTCAGGCCAGTGAGGTGAAAGGGCCGGGCAGGAAGCCGTTGGGTGTATCGTCTTTCTTGCTTTCGAGGGAAAAGGGAGGGATGCGCACGTCGAAGAAGGTGCCGTTGGGCCTCTCGAGCCGATAGGAACCCCTGCAGGGGTCAAAAGACAACGACAGGCACCGTCAGAGTCCGAGCCCCTTCTGCCCTGCCCAGCCACTGCCCAGTCCAGAGTCCTACAGTAGTACTGCTATGACAAATTTTTTACTACTAGCTTCCCAAGTATTCTACTTCAACTGCTCCTACAATTAGCCTACTTCAGCTTCTACTATGACTAGGGTCATTTTACTACTACTGTTTCCACTGACAATATCCATGCTTTTACAGTATGCTACACAAACATACCAATTTACTTACATATATACACACGCACAGACACACACACACACAGTGTGTCCCTCATCGACTAATACAACAAACCTGGCACAGAGTGGGCAAACCTGGCCAAATTAGGTAAATAAATTGCCCGATATCACAAGTCAGAAAACCTGAGGAAGTTTGCAGAGCATATTAACCACAAACAAACTGTGTTTGTTCATTGGAGCTCAGACCCATACTTGAAATTCCATATTAGGATGATTGAAAAGAGAGATAGCTCTCACACACACACAATGCAGGAGCCAATGTCAGTTTCCATAAAGACAAGAGTCCGAACTACGTGCTGCTAAAGCTCAACCATACTAGTCTCTACTAGGTTTGCAGAATTCGGGTAACTTTGGGGGAATCTGGCATTGCATAGTCCAGATAGGGTGAAAGTTGAGGTACTTTCAGTACATTTTTCTTCTGTTTGGCACCTAATGAACCATTTTACAATTCTGCGTGATGTTTGCTATATGGCACATATTGTCTAATATGTTGATTAGGCTAGTATTCATATTAGGGTGGAAATAAACCCTGCCATCATAGTAGGTTACTTGGACCAGGAGGAACAAAACATGGTCACCACTTGTGTGACATTCTGCCATACGTGTTCTGCTGGTACAAAGTGTCTACTTTTTGACAATGGGCAGGTGTTTCACAGTGCGTGTGTGCGTTTCTTTGCAAGACTCACCACATGTGACCGCTGGGTGCCTGCAGTGAGACGTGACTGCTGTACTGGAAGGCAGGCTGCTCTTCGGACAACACTGGCTCCTACACACAGTGAGGGGGTATCATTTGGTAGACAAGTCTTTACCACACTTTTTTTGACCTTCTCCAATAGATTTTGAAAAGGAGAGGATGTGAGGAATCAGGAAAGATTAATTGAAAGCAGCAGAGACTCACCCGTCCCACCACTCCTCTGCCACGGACCGTCTCCAGGGTGCCTGAGAGGCTGAAGATCCTCCAGTGTCTCTCCCTCAGTTGCACCACCTCCTCCCCCATGTTCTCCAGACGGATACAGTACCGCCACTGACACACACACACACACACACACACACCGAGCAGTGAGCCAACGGAAACCACTCTGGGTTCGTCTGAAATGCCACCCTATTTCCTATGTAGTGCACTACTTTTTACCAGGGTCCATGAGGCTCTGGTCAAAGTAGTGCACTCCAAAAAGAATAGCATGGCATTTTGGATGAACACTGACTACAGTAGTATGCAGGTACGTCGGCACAATCAGCAGTATCTATGGGAATGGGAAGCTAGCTTGTATGGCTAAAATTGTAGCTAGATTGAGATTCTAAAAAATAATGACAGCAACACACAAATATCACTGTTTTTAGCCTAAAGAACAACATGAAATGGAATTAAGTGAATATAATTGTTTCCTCATATCTGACAGTTTGCTAGCACACAGTAACAACAGTCGCTAGGCTACAGTCATCAGTGGCAGCTTCTTTGACTTACCCAATATACGTGGGAATTCTGGGCTTCCTGACAGAGAAAATGACATACATAAGCAAAAGTACAAACAGGTTCTAATCATGACTGGGGCACATTCAGCAGGGCGGAGTTGTGGAACCAGATAAAAATACAGTGAGCTCTAAAAGTATTGGGACAGTTACACGTTGTTTTGACTCTGTACGCCAAATTATACAATGACGTCGAGGTTAAAGTGCAGACTGTCAGCTTTAATTTGGGGGTATTTTCATCCATATCGGGTGAACAGTTAAGAAATTACAGCCCTTTTTGTAAATGGTCTTTCTCACTCATCATTCATTCAGTAGTATTCGTAATCATGGTAGCATATAAATATTGTATTCTTATCTACAATAAAAGTGGCTCCAAAATGACAATGTTGTTTACCATTAATTTCTATTGGGAACAAAATAATCTGAAACACCCAATATAAACCAATGCAGCCAACAGGTTTGTAGTCACAAGCTTGATGTAATCAAGGAATATGGGACCAAATACTAAACTTGTTACTACTTTAATACACACAAGTGAATTTGTTCCAATTAATTTGTTCCCCTAAAATGGGGGCACTATGTACAAAAATAGTTGTAATTTCTAAACAGTTGACCTGATATGGATTAAAATACCCTAAAAAGTATTCACTTTAATCTCATAGTCATCACATCATTTCAAATTCAAAGTACTGGAGAAGAGCCAAAACAAAAGAATTAACTGTCCAAATACTTTTGGAGCTCACTGTATGTTATGTAGAACAACATGCCTCTGACATCTAGAGGGAATCACGGCCGCTCTATTCATTAAATTTCTTCCACAAAGCGTGACCCTGATTCTTTATTCCCTTAGAGAAGTGGTGTGGTGTGGGGCGTACCCTCATGCCCATGTAGAAGGGAATAACAGTAACGCGGATGTTCTCAGTGGTCTCGCGGTGCACGTCCGACAGCTCCAGCCACGGGTGGTTCTTCTCCTGCCACGCCTGCAGCGTGTCCCGTGGTATGAATGGGGGAACTGGAGAACGTGTCACAGTGCAACAGTCACATTTGAAATTTTGGGATTTACCTGCCAACAAGTTCTCATTCATACATACGCATTACGTTTACTGGCTAACTGACTGAATACACTCAAAAAGCCTTTTGGTTTGTAGTACCTTTGGAGGCATTGAACTGGAGGAAACGCTCAAACAGCTCATGCTGAATGGGGACCTGGTCTGTGGAGTTGTAAGGCAGGATGTCTTCATGACTCACATAGTCCAGCCCTGAGAGAGTGAGAACGAGAGTTAGCTCAGTGCATTAATTCCTTTGTGCAACAGTAACTATGTATTAGCAACACTTAAAATACATCTGACTCACCTGGAATGGCATAAAGCGCCCTGCTGTCATCGTGATTGGCCAGAAACGTCACCGCCTCAGTCTGTGATCTCTGAGACTGACCGACACAGACCATTTATAAGGAGACAATTAGGGTTGCAAAATCAGAAGAACCAGGGTTTGTGGAAAACCTAGGAGTTTTGGGAAAGTTACCATAATTTTCCTGTGTGTGATATAGACAATAGTGATGGGGGGAATCTCGTTACACATCTCAATATTATTTTTCTATGAAATTGATTTGAGATTCCAAGTATCTATAAGAAGAGAAAAAAAATATAGGTAGTATTGTTTGCACTAGTCAGGTGTACCTGGGCCAAAATGAAAGTATTTTAAAAAATTCTATAGCTTGTTCTCTAGCTCTTTAAATAGTGAGCAAACGTGTTTACAGCACTTTAATTTCCCTGACTGATAACTTGTTTTCTCATGCTCCCTCATCTCTCTGCAGCGGACATGTAGTGAGCAATATGTTTGGAACACCAAATCACAATATTGAGTCACAATACATATAGAAAGATAATATCACATCATGAGGTCCCTGGCAATTCCCAGCCCAAACAGACAATGCAGAACCAAATCAGAGTACCAGTGGAGGTAGTTGACAGCCTTTTGGTCAGATACTCACAATGTGGGGACAGTCCCTGGTGTCTATCAGAACCTGATAGTATGTGTGAGTTTTCCCTTTCACCTCTTTGGACCGGTGTGCCCCAGGGGGTTCCGTAGGCTTGCTGGGGGCAGAAAGCAAGCAGAGGAAAGGTGTCAATGAAGAATAACCAGTCAACGAGAGCTAGACCACTTCCAAACAAAAACATAACTCCAATCCATTTCCATTACAAACTGCTTGTGAGATGTTTGGATCTTATGGCTACATCGGATATAGCACCCTACTCATTATATAGGTCTAGTGGACTACAAAAGTAGTGCTCTATATAGGGAATAGGGTGGTATTCCAGACAGTGGAAAGCACGCTAAGCAGACAGGTGTTGCGGAGACATGGGTGACCGTGTGAGGTGGTGTCATCACCTCTCCGTCGCAGGAATGACGTCGCGGTCATAGAGGCGGGCGTGCCAGGGGAAGAGCACGATCCCTCTGTAGCCAAACACACTGTGCAAGAATAACTGGGGAGAGAGGCAGACAAACTTAAGGCTGTGTGTGGAATAGCTTGGCAGTGAGTATAACAGTTGATTAAATAGAAAACCCTGCCAGGTTGGCACAGTATTTTGCTTATCATAAAAATTGAATTAGCTATATAATTTGTAATTTTATTGCTATGGTCCTAAGACAGATCCCTGGGGAACCCCCATGTAAAATTGTTAGTCTCTAATGTGGAGTGAAATATGGAGTTGTGGTTGGAGACCCTCTCACCTGTCCTGTTTCATATTTCCCCTGCTGTTTGGGAGCCTCAAACACTCCTACTGTCTCCAGCACCTTCCCCTCTGGCCTGTAGGACAAAGCAAATCAAGACATTAGGAGAAGAACGAGTTAAGACAGACACTGACTTGTGTCATGACTTGTCCTTCCAAAGTTATCCATGTAACTCCCTCAGCCAATTAGTGATCAAGTTGTTGACAGTGTCTTAATTGCAGGCATGATTTGTTCATTGCATAGGGGATCATGTCACTAAAACCAACAGACATTGTCACCCTATCATATACCTAGTTGGAGCAGTGGAGAACAATAAAATAAGTAGACTCAAGTAGGGCTGAGGCAGACATTACATTTTGTCAGCCGGTCAAAAAGATTGCCAGTCTCACCGTAATTGACCGTTAATTAACATAAACACGTTTAGCATCTCCAGGAATACTCGCTGCATATAGTATAATAAATAAATTTGATATACTCATCACAAATCCATTATTTTAGTCAGGTCAAAAGAAACGTATGAAGAACAGAATATGAGTTGACCTACTGTATGTTATCTGGCTATGCTCCATGCCAATACCCGAGTGACGCAGCGGTCCAATGCACCGAATCTCAGTGCTAGAAGAGTCACCCCAGACCCTGGTTCGATTCCAGGCTGTATCACAACCGGACGTGTTTGGGAGTCCCATAGGGCGGCGCACAATTGGACCAGCGTCGTCCGGGTAAGGGTTTGGCTAGGGTATGCAGTCATTGTAAATAAGAATGCTCTTATCGTCGTAACCAGCCGCGACCGGGAGGTCCGTGGGGCGACTCACAATTGGCCTAGCGTCGTCCGGGTTAGGCCGGTAGGGTTATCCTTGTCTCATCGCGCACCAGTGACTCCTGTGGCAGGCCGGGCGCAGTGCGCACTAACCAAGGTTGCCAGGTGCACGGTGTTTCCTCTGACACATTGGTGCAGCTGGCTTCCGGGTTGGATGCGCGCTGTGTTAAGAAGCAGTGCGGCTTGGTTGGGTTGTATCGGAGGATGCATGACTTCCAACCTTCGTCTCTCCCGAGCCCGTACGGGAGTTGTAGCGATGAGACAAGATAGTAGCTACTAAACAATTGGATACCACGAAGTTGGAGAGAGAAAAGGGGTAATTTTGTTTTTTATATATATATATATTTTAAAAGTATGTTAACTGATTTGCCTAGTTAAATAAATAAAAAATACAATTATTTCAATGCAGGCCCTGAAATCTTCATCCCTAACTACAACATTTTCAGACAAGATAGAACAGCCAAATTGGGCATTGTTGCAATCTACTGCAGAGATAGCCTGCAGAGTTCTGTCCTATTATCCAGGTATGTACCCAAACAATTTGAACTTCTACTTTTAAAAATCCACCGCTCTAAAAAGAAGTCTAACCGTTGCCGCCTGCTAAAGACCCCCCTCTGCCCCCAGCTGTGCTCTGGACACCATATGTGAACTGATTGCCTCCCCAGCTATCTTCAGAGCTTGTGCTGCTAGGCGACCTAAACTGGAACATGCTTAACCTTAAGGTATAGAGGGCAGCATTTTCACTTTTGGATAAATAGCGTGCCCAATTTCAACTTCCTGCTACTCATGCCAGGAATATAAGACTGTTTGAATCATGTCTGAGTATAACAGAATTTATGTAGCAGGCAAAACCCAGAGGACTAACTGTTCAGATTTTTTATTTTTGCCTCTGACTGCTCCCTCAGTTGTCTTTGCCAAGGGATATTTGATAGGAACCATTTCAGTTCCTACCACTTCCACTGGATGTCACCAGTCTTTGGAATTTGGTTGAGGTTATTAATTTGTGTAACGAAGAAGAAGCACATCCTGGAACAACGTTACACTATTGAGTCGCGCAAGACGTAAAAAGGAGCATGGTTTGTTTACTTGCTGTTTTGAATACAGAATGCCCCATCTACAATTGTGATCGATTATTCATGTTTAAAAATACATAAACGGAATTAATTAAAAAAATAAGGACCAATTGTGATGTTTATGGGATATATTGGAATGCCAACAAAAGAAGCTCGTCAAAGGTAATGCATGTTTTATATTTTATTTCAGCGTTTTGTGTAGCGCCTGCAGGTTTGAAATATGCTACCCTCTTTATTGACATTGTGCCATCATCAGATAATAGCTTCTTAATGCTTTCTCCGAAAAGCTTTTTAAAATCTGACATGTTGGCTGGATTCACAACGTTGTGTAGCTTTAATTGAGTATCTTACATGTGTGATTTAATGAATGTTTGATTTTATATCATTATTTGAATTTGCTTCGCTGCATTTTTCCCTATTTTTTTCCCAAGTGGGATGCAAGCATCCCATGCAATACCATAAGAAGTTAACACCCCAGCCATCCTACAATCTAAGCTTGATGCCCTCAATCTCACACAAATTATCAATGAACCTACCAGGTACCACTCCAAAGCCGTAAACACGGTATCATCCTAACCAACTTGCCCTCTAAATTCACCTCTGCTGTTTTCAACCAAGATCTCAGCGATCACTTCCTCATTGCCTGCATCCGTAATGGGTCATCGGTCAAACGACCTCCACTCATCACTGTCAAATGCTCCCTGAAACACTTCAGCGAGCAGGCCTTTCTAATCGACCTGGCCGGGGTATCCTGGAAGGATATTGACCTCATCCAGTCAGTAGAGGATGCCTGGTTATTTTTTTTAATACCTTCCTCGCCATCTTAAATAAGCATGCCCCATTCAAGAAATTTCGAACCAGGAACAGATTTTTCCCTTAGTTCTCTCCAGACCTGACTGCCCTTAACCAACAAAAACATTCTATTGCATTCCGCATTACCATCGAACAGACCCCGCGATATGCTGCTTTTCAGGGAAGCTAGAAACCAATATACACAGGCAGTTACAAAAGCCAATGCTAGTTTATCAAGCAGAAATTTGCTTCCTGCAACAAACTCAAAAGTCATGGGACACTATAAAGTCAATGGAGAATAAGAACACCTCCCAGCTTCCAGTTCTCTGCTGCCAATGACTGGAACGAACTGTAAAAATCTCTGAAACTGGAAATACTTATCTCCTTCACTAGCTTTAAGCACCAGCTGTGAGAGCAGCTCACATATTACTGCACCTGTACATAGCCCATCTATAATTTAGCCCAAACAAGTACCTCTCCCCCTACTGTATTTATTTTGCACCCCATTATCTCTCTACTTTGCACATTCTTCCACTGCAAATTTACCATTCCAGTGTTTTACTTGCTATATTGTATTTACTTTGCCACCATGGCCTTTTTTTAGTTTCCTTTACCTACCGTATCTCACCTCATTTGCTCACATTGTATATAGACTTGTTTTTCTACTGTATGTTTGTTTTTACTCCGTGTAACTCTGTGTTGTTGTATGTGTCGAACTGCTTTGCTTTATCTTGGCCAGGTCGCAATTGTAAATGAGAACTTGTTCTCAACTTGCCTACCTGGTTAAATAAAGGTGAAATAAAAATGTAAAAAACGCCACACCTGTCAAGTGGATGTTTGTATTGCCAAAGGAGAAATGCTCACTGACAGGGATGCAGACACATTTCAGAGATCTTTAATTTCAGCCCATGAAACCAACAATTTACATGTTGCGTTTATATTTTTGTTCTGAGTAGTTACGTAAAGGTGACTAGAGATAGTATGTGTGTGTATTGCTGCCCTGACACAATGATCCAAGAAGAAAAAAAACAGCTTGCTTTCAAGGTACTGGCATTGGTCCAATGAAGCTCACACCTTATTGCATTGACAAGGTTACTGGTGTGGCCTAACTTTTGGGCTCCCAATCAACAGTGGAAAACTGTAATAGTGTGTCAATCATTGTCTCATTTCATCAGTGTTGCCTAAACTTTCTATCTACCGGACTTGCACATACACCTAGTGAACAAAACATTAGGAACTCCTTCCTAATATTGAGATGCACCCCCTTTTGCCCTCAGAACAGCCACAATTCATCGGGGCATGGTCTCTACAAGGTGTCGAAAGCATTCCACAGGGATGCTTACCCATGTTGACTCCAATGCTTCCAGTGGTGTTGTTGGCTGGTTGTCCTTTAGGTGGTTGACCATTCATGAGACACACGGGAAACTGTTGAGCGTGAAAAACCCGGCAGCAACGCAGTTCTTAACACAAACCTGTGCTCCTGGCACCTACTACCATACCCCGTTCAAAGAGGCACGTCTTGCCCATTCACCCTTCAAATGGCACACATACACAGTCCATGTCGCAAGGCTGAAAAATCCTTCATCTGTGCTGATTTAAGTGGATTTAACAAGTGACATCAATAAGGGATCATAGCTTCCACCTGGTCAGTCTCATGGAAAGAGCAGCTGTTCCTGATGTTTTGTACACTCATGGCTATGGAACACGTCTTTGCGTGTCAAAAAAGACACGACAAATAACACTGACTAGGTATACCCCTTTCCCTTTGACGTGTCAAATAAGTTTGTTGACCAATCAGGACCTGAATATGACTGCACATCAATTTAATGCGTTCCTACATTTTTTACACCATCACTCGTATTTCATGTCACAACGATACGTATGCTATGATGCTGGTATTGCTGTCTTGCGCATCTACAGTGCTGGTCATAAAAAAAGCTAGCTAGCTGTTCCATTACAAATGTTCTTCCCCAAAAACAAAGCAAAATGACAATCTGTTACAGTAGCTATAGTTAGCTCGCTAACTATACAGCTAGTTGTCATCGAGTAAAATAAACCTAATTCACAAGACCGTTCTTATTTGAAGAATGGTGGTTGGACCCATCTATGTGAAGCTAGCCACAATAAGGATTAGCCACAATAGTGGACTTTGCAGTTAGCCTTCAAACTAAAAGTATGTAATTAACAGTGATGCAAATGAACACAAATCGTAGAATGTCATAATTGAATAGATTTAGCACACAGTGGGTTACCCAGTAGACCTGGTTTATACTAGAGGTCGACCGATTAAATAGGGCCGATTTCAAGTTTTCATAACAATCGGAAATCGAGTATTTTTGGGTGCAGATTTCCCTTTTTTTTAATACCTTTATTGAACTGGGCAAGTCAGTTAAGAACACCATCTTATTTTCAATGACAGCCTAGAAACTTTGGGGTTAACTGCCTTGTTCAGGTGCAGAACTACAGATTTTCACCTTGTCAGCTCAGGGGTTCCAATCTTGCAACTGTACAGTTAACTAGTCCAACGCTCTAACCATTGCACTCCACGAATAGCCTGCCTGTTACGCGAATGCAGTAGAAGCCAAGGTAAATTGCTAGCTAGCATTAAACTTATCTTATAAAAAAACATCATAATCACTAGTTATAACTACTAATCCAGTTTAGCAGGCAATATTAACCAGGTGAAATGTTGTAATTTCAGGGTCAGGGTATATGCAACAGTTTGGGCTGCCTGGCTCATTGCAAACTAATTTTCCAGAATTTTACGCAATTATGACATAACATTGAAGGTTGTGCAATGTAACAAGAATATTTAGACTTAGGGATGCCACCCGTTAGATAAAATACTGAACAGTTCCGTAATTTACTAAAATAATAAACGTTTTGTTTTCGAAATGATAGTTTCCGGATTCGACCATATTAAATCACCAAAGTTTCGTATTTCTGTGCTTATTATATTATAAGACTATGATTTGATATAGCAGTCTGGCTGCGCGGTGGTTGGCAGCAGCAGGCTCGTAAGCATTCATTCAAACAGCACTTTCGTGCTATTGAGGAGCCAACATGTTTGTCGAGTAAAGAATGGATTCCAATTGACTTTGTCACAAGAGAAACTCGCTCTACAGTTCATGTTTGACAAGCAGTGCTCACCCACCACCATTAATGTGTTCGCGGCAGCGATTTCAGCTTGTCATGAGGGTTTGGCAGAGACACCGTCTTGTCACCCTCTAGTGAAAAGGTTTCTATTGAAAACGCAGTGACTTAGGCCAATGCCTAGAGCCATGCTGCCCCAGTGGGATTTAACTTTGGTACTCGAGGCGCTCTGCGAGACGCCGTTCGAGCCACAATCAAATCCCCCTAAAGAAGTTCAATTAAAACCTCTTTGGTGCAGGCGTGCCGCTAGTGACCCACCTCGAAACATCCGGTGAAATTGCAGAGCGCCAAATTCAAACGACAGAAATAGTAATAAACATTAATGAAAATTCAAGTGTTATACATCGGTTAAAATATGAACTTCTTGTTAATCCAGCCGCTTTGTCAGATTTCAAAAAGGCTTTACGGCGAAAGCATAACATGCGCTTATTTGAGGACAGTGCCCCATTTACAAAAGCATACAAACATTTTCCAACCAAGCAGAGGTGTCATGAAAGTCAGAAATAGCAATAAAATAAATCACTTACCTTTGAAGATCATCTGGTTGCAATCACAAGGGTCCCAGGAACATAAATTGTCCTTTTGTTCAATAAAGTCCTTCTTTATATCCCAAAAACTCAAGTTTTGTTGGCGCGTTTTGTTCAGTAATCCACTGGCTCAAAGGCGATCAAAACATGCAGACGAATACACCCTAATAGTACCGGTAAAGTGCATCGAAACATGTCAAACGATGTTTATAACTAATCCTCAAGGTGTCAATTATCTAAATAATCAATCATATTTAAACCGGACAGAGTATTCAAAAGAAAGGAAAAAGAACGAAGGGCGCGCACAGTGACGCAATCCAGTACGGCATGCTTCCCCAGTCCCCTAACCAAAAGGTATTTTTCTTTGTCGTTTTTCAGAAAACAAGCCTGAAACCATGTCTAAAGACGGTTGACATCTAGTGGAAGCCATAGGAACTGCAATCTGGGCCCTTACCAATTACAATGGAAAAACCACTCACATCAAAAAAAATCCACTTCCTGGATGGATTGTCCTCGGGTTTTCGCCTGCCATATCAGTACCATTATATTCACAGACATTATTTTAACAGTTCAGAAACTTCAGAGTATTTTCTATCCAATGCTACCAAGTGCATGCATATCCTAGCTTTTGGGCCTGAGTAACAGGCAAGTTACTTTGGGCAAAAGTTATGACGGCACTGTTGCTTGCTTTGACTACGGCCAAGCGCATCAGTGATTTGTGTGCTCTTTTGACGAGACCCGAGTGCCTTGCCATTAATGGTGATCTGAACAGAGCGGTGTTACGTCCTAATCCGGCATTAATGCCGAAGGTTATCAAGAGCTCATATAGGTCACAGACCGTTAAGCTGTAGGCCTTCTCCTCCTCCTCCCCCACACAGAGCAGAGAGAAAGGCTTCGCCTGTGCCCGGTGTGCACCGTGGCGTGCTAAGTGCAGAGCACGGCGATGATTAGGTCGACGCCTCAGCTGTTTGGGTGTCACGGTGCTAGTACACTTGGTAGACCGCTGTCTCATTGGCTTTGCGAAGGCATTGAGACGGCTTATGAGGTGGCAAGGTGGCCATTGCATCAGGGCATAAGAGCCCACTCCACCCGTGGAGTAGCAGCGTCTACGGTCCTTTTCAGAGGAACACGGGTAGAGGATATTTGTGCAGCGACGTCGTGGTCATCATCGTCTCCCTTTATCAAATTCTACCTGTTAGACATGTCGTCTAGCTCTTTCTCTACTCAGCGTTGCTGAAGGGAGATATTGAGATAAGGATGCAGGGCTATTGGGCAGGGTTCCCATTAGGTCTGCTCTTTTTTCAAGGAGAGAGACATTTGACATGACCTCTGTTTGACACTGTCAGTACAGTAGGGAATGTCTTGACTGCCCACCAGTGTATCACTGTGTTGGGGCTGCGTGATGAGGGAAATAATACTGTAACTAGTGTTACTTTACTATTAGACCGGTCACTAAATTTGATGGAATATTGAGGTATCAACTATCTGCCGAGTGCCCACAAATCATTGGCTTTGCCTATGGATTGAGTGTGGCGGGTTACACTGAGAAATCAGTGAGTAGGTCTTCTAAATTGGTTCAGCCTGCACTCAGCATTGCTGATGGGAAGGCTAGAACTAAGGTGAGAAACGCAGGACCAATGGACAGTTCCCATCAGGTCCGCTTTTTCCTATTAGAATGACTACATGACATCTGGGGTAGTACAGTAGAGTCAAATGTTACATCCGGCCCACAAGTCTATGACTGTGTTGTGGCGGCTGGATTAGGGATATAGTACTGTAATACTAGTTACAGAACTATTAGACCAATCGTAATCCCAACCCTATAAAAAAGGTATATCAAAGGTCCTTACACCTTGAACACGCCGACAGAGTCATTGCGCAAAATGGTACACAACATAATGTGGATGTGTGTGCAACAGAAGTTCACCATTCACCTCCTGCTACCATTTCTGTCAAGCAGTCTATGCAAACAATTTGATGCATACTAGTATACCATATACGGGGGTATTTGGAAAAATCCACGGGATGGTTTTTCAATACTGTCAAAACTATTTGAAGTTAACAAATTTGAATATTTTTTAGCTACTTTTTAATTTATTACCTGCAGTCAACTTGTGAAATACGTTAGGAGATAAAGCAGATTGCATTCTTCATTTCACTTGTCACATTATGAAGCTTACCATAGTTCCCCAGAACAGTTGAGCCAGACACGTGCTTGTTTGTAAATAGCAAAAAGAGTCCATAGCGTTCTATATGTATCAGGAATCTGTTGTGCGACGCACATGAGGTGATGGAAGTTACACTTGTATGCAATCCACTACTTACTACATGTTAGCCATCTGATATCTTATAACTGCTTTCTGACAGAAGTCAAAGAGCTCTGGATGAGTTCTGTACAGTTGCCATTTTTCCATGCTTAGTACAAGTATCCCTCTGCTCCATGTACATGTGTTGCTCTTCCTTCAGAAAAGCATGTACCACAACTTCTCATTTACACAATTTCCCTCATTCACATTTTCATGTAAATGTCCACACTGGTTGAAAATTACATTTGGTAGCTACTAGTTATGCTTGTATAACTTTATGAGCTGGATTTGCCTGCCTTTGTAATTAGTTTGTTCGTTTTCATTTGTTACCAGCATTAGTTTGGGCTAATTTTGTTAGCATTCTGGTACTTGAGGCCCAATGCGCTTTTCTTGAGTTTTTAGTTTTTTATGTTGACATTGGCAGACATGTGTGTTTGAATCAGGAAAGTTTCCTTTCACGACCTCCACAAACCAGAATGTTGAATACACTTACATTTTTACCGATTGTTCTGCGGTTGGTCCTTTTGGCAGGAGGCATGAGACAATATATCCACAGAGAAGTATATGTAGCCTAGTGGTTAGACCGTTGGACCAGTAACCAACATGTTGCTAGATCAAACCCATGAGCTGACAAGGTAAAAATATGTCGTTCTGCCCCTGAACAAGGCAGTTAACCCACTGTTCCGCCATTCTAAATAAGAATTTGTTCTTAACTGACATGCCTAGTTAAATAAAAGGTAAAATTATAAAATGTAAAAAAAAAAGCGCTGGAAGTGCATTCCGATTATTATCACCTGACGCATGCAAAGAACCATAAACCGTGCACGAGCTCGGCAAGTATGCGGACAAGTCCTGAATGTATTTATTTTCTTCGTCCTCACATACTTCAGGTGATAGAAATCTGAAAAAAACAACCAGCGCTTTGAAACGTACTTATACTTTCTTGTGGATATAGTGTCTCACATTTTTACAGCCAAAAGGACCAACCGCACGGACAACCGATAAAGTACATTAAAATATAATTGTATTTAACATGCTGCTTGTAGAGGTCGTGAGTGGACACCTTCCTGATTCACATGTTCATTTCTACCCGAAGTAGAATCCAATGCCACGCAACGTCAGGTTTCCAGTATTGTAATTAACGAAGTTACTATGATACAAAGGATGCAATGACAGTAATTGGGAACTTGACGTGCAGTAGATTCTGTAGTTAAAACAACCTGCGTTCGCTAACCAGCTAATTAGTTAACCTACCGATTTAACATTAGATAATTAAAAACAAGTAACTAGCTAGTTAACAATGCTATTAATGAAAGGGTACTATAACCAGCTTTTGGTGGGGGTTTTTTTTATAGCACAGACGCAGGACAGTAACAACTGTTACAGCTAACTGCTAGTCGGTCAGGCTAAATTAGTTAGCTAACAAACGTGAGCTACCAGCCGTAGCGAGTTAGCTAGATAATATCTAACTTACCTTGACGACATCAACCGTTTCTGTTGGACGTTGAACAAGCTACATGATAAACGCGTCATATTCGGAGTTTGTCTACTGTTTAAATCGACATTTAGTACACTGATGGCGTGTTTTCTATTATATTTGTTAACCGTGGACAACAAGGTCCGACGAATGACACAGGCCGCCATCTTTGTTTAGATCTGCATTGCCCTGGACACCACACGCGCCTACACAGTATTTTTGGTTTGTAGCATTCTTCTTCTTCGATTGTATATTGGCGATCTCTCAATTTAATGTGCATTCCGCCATTTACTGTACAGGATCGAAACAGGATTACCAAAAATATAACAAAACAACTACAAACTAACCACCCACACACATGCACACACCGAAAAAAAAAACGAAATCAAACAACTTTTCTGAAAAATACATTCTAAAATAAAACAGGCTCAAGGGGCACCTGAGTCTGTGTCTTCCAGCTCCAGTGCCCCTTGCAAGTCGCAAAAACCTTTCTGCTGCAGCCACAATAATGTCCAGTTTCTTAGATTTCTGCCATACAGTTTATAACTGTGGCAATTAACGCCACAAAATCCACCTTTTGCCTGGCAGCAAACAAATATATTGACATTTATTTAAGTAGGCATGTCAGTTAAGAACACATTCTTATTTACAATGACGGCCTACTGGGGAACAGTGGGTTAACTGCCTTGCTCAGGGGCAGAATGACAGATGTTTACCTTGTCAGCTCTGGGATTCAATCTAGCAACCTTTCAGTTACTGGCCCAATGCTAAAATCAAATGTATTTATAAAGCCCTTCTTACATCAGCTGATATCTCAAAGTGCTGTACAGAAACCCAGCCTAAAACCCCAAAGAGCAAGCAATGCAGGTGTAGAAGCACGGTGGCTAGGATAAACTCCCTAAAGGCCAGAACCAAGTTTTTATTTTTTTATTTCACCTTTATTTAACCAGGTAGGCTAGTTGAGAACAAGTTCTCATTTGCAACTGCGACCTGGCCAAGATAAAGCATAGCAGTGTGAATAGACAACACAGAGTTACACATGGAGTAAACAATTAACAAGTCAATAACACAGTAGAAAAAAATGGGCAGTCTATATACAATGTGTGCAAAAGGCATGAGGAGGTAGGCGAATAATACAATTTTGCAGATTAACACTGGAGTGATAAATGATCAGATGGTCATGTACAGGTAGAGATGTTGGTGTGCAAAAGAGCATAAAAGTAAATAAATAAAAAACCGTATAAAAACAGTATGGGAATGAGGTAGGTGAAAATGGGTGGGCTATTTACCAATAGACTATGTACAGCTGCAGCGATCGGTTAGCTGCTCGGATAGCTGATGTTTGAAGTTGGTGAGGGAGATAAAAGTCTCCAACTTCAGCGATTTTTGCAGTTCGTTCCAGTCACAGGCAGCAGAGTACTGGAACGAAAGGCGGCCAAATGAGGTGTTGGCTTTAGGGATGATCAGTGAGATACACCTGCTGGAGCGCGTGCTACAGATGGGTGTTGCCATCGTGACCAGTGAACTGAGATAAGGCGGAGCTTTACCTAGCATGGACTTGTAGATGACCTGGAGCCAGTGGGTCTGGCGACGAATATGTAGTGAGGGCCAGCCGACTAGAGCGTACAAGTCGCAGTGGTGGGTGGTATAAGGTGCTTTAGTGACAAAACTGATGGCACTGTGATAGACTGCATCCACTTTGCTGAGTAGAGTGTTGGAAGCCATTTTGTAGATGACATTGCCGAAGTCGAGGATCGGTAGGATAGTCAGTTTTACTAGGGTAAGCTTGGCGGCGTGAGTGAAGGAGGCTTTGTTGCGGAATAGAAAGCCGACTCTTGATTTGATTTTCGATTGGAGATGTTTGATGTGAGTCTGGAAGGAGAGTTTGCAGTCTAGCCAGACACCTAGGTACTTATAGATGTCCACATATTCAAGGTTGGAACCATCCAGGGTGGTGATGCTAGTCGGGCATGCGGGTGCAGGCAGCGATCGGTTGAAAAGCATGCATTTGGTTTTACTCGCGTTTAAGAGCAGTTGGAGGCCACGGAAGGAGTGCTGTATGGCATTGAAGCTCGTTTGGAGGTTAGATAGCACAGTGTCCAATGACGGGCCGAAAGTATATAGAATGGTGTCGTCTGCGTAGAGGTGGATCAGGGAAACGCCCGCAGCAAGAGCAACATCATTGATATATACAGAGAAAAGAGTCGGCCGAGAATTGAACCCTGTGGCACCCCCATAGAGACTGCCAGAGGACCGGACAGCATGCCCTCCGATTTGACACACTGAACTCTGTCTGCAAAGTAATTGGTGAACCAGGCAAGGCAGTCATCCGAAAAACCGAGGCTAATGAGTCTGCCGATAAGAATATGGTGATTGACAGAGTCGAAAGCTTTGGCGAGGTCGATGAAGACGGCTGCACAGTACTGTCTTTTATCGATGGCGGTTATGATATTGTTTAGTACCTTGAGTGTGGCTGAGGTGCACCCGTGACCGGCTCGGAAACCAGATTGCACAGCGGAGAAGGTACGGTGGGATTCGAGATGGTCAGTGACCTGTTTGTTGACTTGGCTTTCGAAGACCTTAGATAGGCAGGGCAGGATGGATATAGGTCTATAACAGTTTGGGTCCAGGGTGTCTCCCCCTTTGAAGAGGGGGATGACTGCGGCAGCTTTCCAATCCTTGGGGATCTCAGACGATATGAAAGAGAGGTTGAACAGGCTGGTAATAGGGGTTGCGACAATGGCGGCAGATAGTTTCAGAAATAGAGGGTCCAGATTGTCAAGCCCAGCTGATTTGTACAGGTCCAGGTTTTGCAGCTCTTTCAGAACATCTGCTATCTGGATTTGGGTAAAGGAGAACCTGGAGAGGCTTGGGCGAGGAGCTGCGGGGGGGCGGAGCTGTTGGCCGAGGTTGGAGTAGCCAGGTGGAAGGCATGGCCAGCCGTTGAGAAGTGCTTATTGAAGTTTTCGATAATCATGGATTTATCGGTGGAGACCGTGTTACCTAGCCTCAGTGCAGTGGGCAGCTGGGAGGAGGTGCTCTTGTTCTCCATGGACTTCACAGTGTCCCAGAACTTTTTGGAGTTGGAGCTACAGGATGCAAACTTCTGCCTGAAGAAGCTGGCCTTAGCTTTCCTGACTGACTGCGTGTATTGGTTCCTGACTTCCCTGAACAGTTGCATATCACGGGAGCTATTCGATGCTATTGCAGTCCGCCACAGGATGTTTTTGTGCTGGTCGAGGGCGGTCAGGTCTGGAGTGAACCAAGGGCTGTATCTGTTCTTGGTTCTGCATTTTTTGAACGGAGCATGCTTATCTAATATGGTGAGGAAGTTACTTTTAAAGAATGACCAGGCATCCTCAACTGACGGGATGAGGTCAATGTCCTTCCAGGATACCCGGGCCAGGTCGATTAGAAAGGCCTGCTCACAGAAGTGTTTTAGGGAGCGTTTGACAGTGATGAGGGGTGGTCGTTTGACTGCGGCTCCGCGGCGGATACAGGCAATGAGGCAGTGATCGCTGAGATCCTGGTTGAAGACAGCGGAGGTATATTTGGAGGGCCAGTTGGTCAGGATGACGTCTATGAGAGTGCCCTTGTTTACAGAGTTAGGGTTGTACCTGGTTGGTTCCTTGATGATTTGAGTGAGATTGAGGGCATCTAGCTTAGATTGTAGGACTGCCGGGGTGTTAAGCATATCCCAGTTTAGGTCACCTAACAGAACAAACTCTGAAGCTAGATGGGGAGCGATCAATTCACAAATGGTGTCCAGGGCACAGCTGGGAGCTGAGGGTGGTCTGTAGCAGGCGGCAACAGTGAGAGACTTATTTCTGGAGAGAGTAATTTTCAGAATTAGTAGTTCAAACTGTTTGGGTATGGACCTGGAAAGTATGACATTACTTTGCAGGCTATCTCTGCAGTAGACTGCGACTCCGCCCCCTTTGGCAGTTCTATCTTGATGGAAGATGTTATAGTTGGGTATGGAAATCTCTGAATTTTTGGTGGCCTTCCTGAGCCAGGATTCAGACACGGCAAGGACATCAGGGTTAGCAGAGTGTGCTAAAGCAGTGAGTAAAACAAACTTAGGGAGGAGGCTTCTGATGTTGACATGCATAAAACCAAGGCTTTTTCGATCACAGAAGTCAACAAATGAGAGTACCTGGGGACATGCAGGGCCTGGGTTTACCTCCACATCACCCGCGGAACAGAGAAGGAGTAGTATGAGGGTGCGGCTAAAGGCTATCAAAACTGGTCGCCTAGAGCGTTGGGGGCAGAGGATAAGAGGAGCAGGTTTCTGGGCATGGTAGAATATATTCAGGGCATAATGCGCAGACAGGGGTATGGTGGGGTGCGGGTACAGCGGAGGTAAGCCCAGGCACTGGGTGATGATGAGAGAGGTCTGTGGTACATCCACTACCTATCTTCACTAGCATCACTTGTTTTCTCAATTATTTTAATAGCCTCAGCATAGGAGATTTGATTGACCACTTTTGCCACCTCAATCTCCTTCACCCTTACAGGGCACTCCAGGAACTCTGGATCATAATCCCCACCACAATTACAACACCGTTTTCCTTCAACACACCGTTCTTCAATATACTCTTTCCGTCTGCACACACTTGAAACATGGCCAAATCCTTTACATTTCTTACACAATGCAATGGTTTGGGAACAAAAACTATTACAGCGTATCTTACATAACCAAGCTTCACATGTGTAGGTATTTGCTCTTTAACAAAAAAACAACTGGACTGACCGACTTTCTTATTTTTCTCCATTCACGAGGTGGGTCAGACGCCGGGCACCAACCACACCAGGAATTCTCTTCAGGAATTCAACCTGAACATCCGTCCTCACCCGTGAGATGATTCCTTTGACTGTTGCTCTACTCTGAAGTTCAAAACTTATGTTTTCTGTATTCTTTGAAGCTCACCGCAATCTTCTAATGTTCTTCAGATATACAATTAATCAAAATAAGACCACTCCTGGTCAGTCTGACAGTCCACTTTCCCAGCGCATACTTCACCATTTTCGACATCTCAAAGGTGTCTCTCACATATAAATCCTTACTCAACAAACGCATCCCAACAAAAAGGGATTTATTATAATTCATGCACATATCATACACTCCACTCACTAGTTAACTAGTTGGTTAAGAGTTGATAAGATGGCAGCCATCCCCTCCGGCGCCATCATATCAACTGTGAGACCTTATATAGACAGGTGTGTGCCTTTCCATATCATGTCCAATCAATTGAATCTACCACAGGTGGACTCCAATCAAGTTGTAGAAACATCTCAAGGATGATCAATGGAAATGTGCTCAATTTCGAGTCTTACTGTATAGCAAAGGATCTGAATACTTATGTAAATGTGATATTTCATTTGTTTTTTTACTTGCCTAGTTAAATAACATAGGAATGATCAATGTAATTCCCACCACCATCTACACACGACACACAATAGTACTAGTCACCAACTCACTCTAGTACCTATTTGGCATCTCTTGCCTCTGTTCACATTTTGGTGTGTGTGTGTATCAATGACTATTTGAGAGGATTTCAACGAGATTCATAGCTACCTAATTCAGAAAGTGATAACAAATAGTGTACATCACTATTATTTTAATACAGTTGAAATAAAAGCTAATCCAATACATTTGATTGACATTGAATACATTTTGTAGATACAGCTATTTATTTGTAACACTGACAATCTGGACTTTTTATTACATAAATCCAGACGTCCTTTAAACATCAACATACCTGAAAATATCATGATCTCACTGCAAGGCAGTCCTTCAAAAATGCCTTGAGTCCAATGGCATTAGCAGAAGGCCAAACTGATTCAAGACCAGTGCTTACAACTAACAAGTTGTTCCTGACACCTTTCTTTGCATTTACACTTCTTTCATTTTCACTTTCTTTACAACTTGAATTTTAAATTGTTTTTCAGGTGTTTTGCTAGCTTCATGCATGACAAACACTATTTTAGAAATCTTGTTTCATTTAGTTTATGATCTACATTGAATTCTAATTACACCACTAAAACATAACCAGCAGGTGGCTCTCTGAGTTAAAAAATATATTTGTAAAACTACAATCTTTTCTCCAATTCACTACCTCTATTTTCTAAACGAGGCAAAATAAGAGCCCCAAACCATATGCACAGCACATTATTACATGACAAGACAAATTCAAATATAATTGTACAAGCACAATCGTTATATACAGTTATCGAGAGTTGAACAAATAGGGAGTAGTGCTTTGGCTCGCTGACAAAGTGTCAGTGTGCCTGGTGATAGGGGTGATCGCCTCTGCACAGGGGTGTCACTCAAACTTCTTGAGGTGGTTGTAGAGGGACTGGACGTAGGTGAAGATACACATGGGGTCTGGTTTGTTACCCATCACCATCATATCCTCTACCTCTATGAGACGCACACAGTCAGCCTGCTCCCTAAAAGAGACAGAAGGAGAAAGATAAAAAAACATTTTTTTAACCCACAATATTTAAAGATAAGGTTTCTAATACATATATATTATAAAACCGTATACCACAGACTTGTCCCAGGATCTCCTCCTTGAGGTATTACCCCCCAACACACACATACACACTTACTCTGCTGTGGTGAAGGCCACTTCAAAGTTGTGTTTGCGATTGGCAGGATTCAGTGTGTTGTAGTCAAACTCCAGGGGGAAGAAGGAGTGGACCAGGGCAGCAAATGCCATTCCATCACACCAGCTGGATGAGAAGTTCTGGATGTCTATGTTCTGATGGAGGAGAAAATGGTAGGAGCCAAATGCAGTGTTAATTCCATAGAAGACCAGTTAAAAATGTAAGTATTCCTATATATTGACTAACTTTAAGGGCCACATTTGCTGGTAAATCTTCCATTAACATAACACACTCCAATTATGAACAAAAGTTAATGGTATGTTAATATGGAGCCTCTTAAGCTGTTTAAATCCCTGGGAAGAACTGAGATGGACAAATTGCTGGAAACCAGAAACAAATCTCACGTGTGCTAGCTAACATTTATCACATTGTGAACAGTCTGTCACAAAGGACTAGGGCTTGACTCACCTGGTAGCTAAAAGTTTTGGATCGGCACCACTCCAGGAGCATTGCCTTGATGCTGCTAGCGCTGTTAAAACTCTGGGAGCGCTGCAGTTTGGGCTTGGAGCCTGCAGCCTTGGACCTGCAGAGTGGAACATAGAGGTGGTCAATTGTGGCTGTGTAGTTCACTTGGTAAGAACATGATTCTAGAAACACCTGGGTAATGAGTTCAATTTCCAAAGGGATTCTTTCCACACACATTACAAATGTATGCACACACTATGCTTTAAGTCACTTTGGACAACAGTGTTTGTGTCTGACTTCTCACACAATGATAGTAATAATATACATGTAATAAAGGGTTGGGGGACATGTACAAATGTGATACAAGGGCCTGTTGGCTTTTATTGACACTCAAAACAAAGTACTGGGTTGATAGGAGTAGGGTTATGGTCTCAAAACCTAGGGTTCAGCATTTACTCAATAGGGAGTAATAGCGAGCTTAGTCGGGCAAGAGAGACAATGGGTGAAGTCAGGGTGACTGGCTGCCTTTTGTACCTGTCACACTCAGAGGCCAAACCCTCAAACAGAGACCGTTTGCTCTGCATCCCGAGGTTGCGAGGCAGCGTTTGTGACCTCTGCAGTTTCCGCTCCCCACCACCCCCAAACTTGTCCAGCCCACCAAGCCTGTCCGGACCACCTAACTTGTTTGGACCACCAAATTTATTTGGACTGCCAAACTTGTCCAGGCTCCTAAAGATTATGTAAAAATGTACATCATTGAGCTTCTGAATAAATACTAAAATGCCAGGTTTACATGGTTGTGATTTACATGTATTTGAATAGTGTCTCATTTGATATGTTTTATAATTCGTCAAGGACTGACCTGTCTGTGCCAGGGGGTGGCACTTTTCTGGGGGGTAGGAGTTTTTCTGCACATCACACAGAGAGAGAGAAAGAGACAGACAGCGAGGAGGAGAGCGAGACAGAAAGAGAGAACCATGTTAACCTGACAATGAACAAAAGACTAAGAGAGGCAAAGGCAGACAACAAAATACACAATGAACAAATATTCACAAAACACTTTACACAAAAACAAGCTTCTTAACAAAAAATAGGAAGTTCATAAGATAATTTGTAAGTGCAAACTAACATTACTTAAGAATTCATTATTTTTCTCACAAACCTCTCAAATATCTTCTAATGAACTTCTTAACTATCTTCTTTAGATGATTGTTGCTAGACAACCGGTCTAGCTAGCAATCTAAAAATGCTAGCATATTTATTACTGAGATGTTCTTGGGTTTAAAATAATCAATACTGAAAATTTCAAGTAAAGCACCTTATTAAGGAATAGCAACTTTTCATGAGTTCATAGTTAAGGAAAAAATGACAATTTAGAAGAACATTATTCTTAAGAATATTTTGCAAATTCGGGCCCAGTTCCTAGTTTTACCTGTGGTTGCTGGGAAGCTCATGCTACGCGTTAGACTCGGGCTCACTGCCTTAACTGCAGGTGCTACTGTAAAAGAAAGAAAGAAGGGGAAAAAACTGAAATAGAACTGGAGGTCAGACAAAGAAATGTGAAAGAACAAAGTCGGAAATGGAAAAGAGGAAAGAGATAGTAGGGAGAGAGTCCTTGTGTCCCTTACCACGTTCACCACGTTTGAAAGGAAATTCTCCCGATGCTTTGGGTGTGGTATCCTCAAATACTGGTTGACTAGGTGTTTTGGGTGCAGGGGACGGAGATGGAGGGGCTGCAGGAGCCTGAGTTGGTGTTGCAGAAGATTGAGTTGGGGTGGCAGGGGGCTGAGTTGTGGCAGAAGGAGACCAAATTGGGGTCGCATGGGACTGAGTTGGGGCAGCAGGAGCCCATGATGGGGGGGCAGTGGACTGATTTGGGGCAGGTGCAGTTGATAACTCTGGACTAGTTCTGCTCAAGGCACTGACAGGGGTATGAGGTGGGGCCAGAGATACAGAAATGTTCTCCTTCTGCACTGCATGACTGCTGACTGGTGACCTCACTTGCATTTGTTGTCCAGAAAAACTCTCTGATTGGGTGAGAATAGACAGAAGAGGAGAAAATGTTTGCTGGTAAAGTTTAGCTTGTATGCAAGGTGTGATTTGAACTAGAGGGTGACATCCGGTCAGATGGATTGTATCAACCAGACCTGAGTTCAAACAGTATTCGTTTTCTATCAAATACTTTAGCTGCACTTGATTGAGCTTGACTGCTGCAATGAAACCAATGGAAACATTGTACATTTGACATTCCAGGCCGGCTTAATCAACAAGTATTTGTATTTGAAAGAAAACAAGTACTATTTGAACCTGGCCAGGTGTCAATGAGAGTAGATGACAGACGCAGATTCCCAATCTGGCAGAAATGACTACATGTTACAATCTAGGCCCACTGAAAGCAAAAAATATGATGTACCTGATCCTTGTGATAGGTCTGGAAGGGTAAATGTATGCATTGATACAGGGGTCTCTCTCTTCAATGCTGGTGCTGAAACAACCAAGACAAGTCAAAAACATCAGCCATGGATATGTTCCTTCATTTACCTTTATTAATAATAATCTTAGGGGGACAGTTCACCCCAAAATTACTATACTTTTGCACAAAATCCAAGGGTAAGGGTAGAGAGTCCAATCCATGTTCAACTCACCAGGACTAAACAGAGCATCAAGTGCTGTTTTGGGAGTGGTGACGTCAGCAATTGGGTAGGTAGGAGACTTTGGTGTTGAAGCAGGAGATTTCCTGGCCAAAGCAGGAGATTGGGCTGGCGGTTTGGGGCCAACCGGGGAGTCGGTTTTGGTTATGGCAGTGCAGGGAAGATGTGGCTCGCCGAATGATGAGTCGTCTGATTTGTTAGGAGTGTACATACAATATGAGGATTACAAAAATATCAATAGCCTGCTTACAAGGTAAGTAAACAAATATGTAACATATAGCTAGCTATATTATATTACAGTTATTTTACTCACCAGATTTAAACAAAAAATCTGGTCTGGCTTTGGGTGAGGTGACACCTGCTAATAAATGACCAGGAGACTTGAGCTCCACTGAGGCTCGTCTGGGGCCAGTTGGTGACTCGGGACAAGTCCTGGTCATGGCACTGACGGGGAGATGAGGCTTGTGCTCCTCTGCCTCCTGACCACTGACTGAATGGGAGGTAGCAGACATGCATGAGAAAAGAGGTGTGTGTGTGTGTGTGTCAATTCAGTTTCAATTCAATTCCCTAATATAAATTGTTTTCTAAAATCTTGAATAGTAACTTAGAATTTTGAACTGAATTGACCCCAACACTGATGTGTGTTTAAACCTTGCTCTTTGTGATGTCCATTCTCCAACACAGCAGCAACATTTCTGTCTTCCGTTTTGTCAACACCTTTGTGACCCTATATAAAAGAGAAACAGAACACACTTAACTACGGCCCCACTACTACACAATAGGCACAATCTAAAAGAATACACAATAAATAAACTGTAAAACAAATGTAAGTTAAATCAGGAACAATAAATGATGTGGGCACGGCTCATGGCCCTGTTAAGAAATGTTATTATGGTTTTTGCTAATGCACACGAATGGCCAACACGCTTCCCGTGGTTACTTTTTTATTGACATTGCTGTGAAAAGCAGGTGAAGGACTTTTGAGTGCTTTGATGGGCTTCCCGCCTCTGCTTAGACTAGTCTGGTGGGAGTATCCAGGACGTATCCAGGACTGAGGCGGGGCTCACTCGAGACAGAGAGGGAATGCTGGTTGATAACAAGTGTGAATGAAAGCTTTATTAACTGGCCCAGTGAACTCGGCAGATGTTGCCCGGGCCAGCAAGCAGCCCTGATTGTCGAGCCCTGCAGTCTCTTTAGCTAATCCACTCCCTGTACTCCATGTCATTTGCCAAATAAAATGTCACCTGCTGGAGAAGACAGACTTTGGTCCCAGTTATCCCTCTTGCTCCCGCCTTGGGCTATAGTAATCAGTGTCATTTTGTAAATGTTAGATCTCTATGGCAAGATATATCACTCGCTCAAGTTATGTCAAAATCTGGCCAGTGTTGTCCGAGATATAGTGTGTGACTTCCCGATTTCATAGTGGGGGACTACAAACTGGAATTTGCTACAGGCCCAAAATGGCACCAGGAACATAGCCTTAGAATCTAGCATTGCCTTAAATGGCCAGATGAGCAAATTGAAAACATGGTCCACCTTGTGGATACAAACAAAAGTACAGCTTTAGGTCTTCTTTAACCCCCCAAAGAACGAAAAAACAGAGCCATTTTGACCCCCCCCCCCGACAATTACAACATTGGGCATTTGGTCTGGGAATGGTATTATTCCTATTCATCTCTGGGTCTCCATAAATCCCAATTGTGACTGTAGTCTTTAGTGGCACTGGGGCCTAGCGAGTGGGTCTAACTGAGAGGTGTGGAGAGACAAGCCTTAAGTCCTGGAGCTATTTTGGATTTGTAATCAGTCACCCCAATGTCCCCCACTCCTCTTACATCCTAATATAGCCCCAAACAGGGCCTTTTGAGATCAGGGAGTTAGTAGTGGGACAGCCAAACTGTTCCAATGCTATCATTCAGTGCCAGAACTCAATACTTCAGAGCCTTCTAGATTGGCAGTCGCACCCGCTATCCCCCATGGCTGCAACTGCCAGCGATAGAGCCACGATGAGAGCCCAGTCAAGTCATAGCAGAGGCTAGGGACACTAGAGACTAGGGATTAGCAGTATAGATGATCTGTGTGCACGGCTCACATACCTACTGTATCATTGTTGCTCTCTATCTGTCTCACCCGGTCTGCTTCTCCATTTAAAAAATGTTCCCGCTCACTCGCTTTCTGAATCTATTTGACTTTTAGTCGATCTCTCCCTTTTTCCTCAGAAACACGCAAACACACATACAGATACATACACACAGAGTCAAACAAACACAGTCAGACACACATTTGCAGTAAATACAGGGTTAGGGTTACAGGGTACACACACACACATTTTAAGATGTAATTTAGATCTACTTTTAACTATAAAGATTATTTTTATTTATTTCCATTGTCCTCCAAGACTTGCTGAATCTCAGGATTACAGGACTATGGTTACAAAGGATATACACACGTACAGATGTAAGATCTTAATTTGATCCCTCTTTTGTTGCTGAGAATTTTTCTGCAGATGAGCTTTGTGATTTACATAAATTCACTGAAAACCTGCACTAACACATATTAACAGTATTGCACTTTTCACGAAGCCTAATTTTGACCAGCTAATCCGTAGGAACACATTTCTGACGTAGTCAGGGTTGATGGGGGAACAGCCAGGTGACATCAGCGCTGTGGAATGTTGGCAGGGTGTGTGTTTCGAGAGGGGAACAGCTGGCAATCCAGCTCAGGGGGATATTGACAGGGAGACGGAATTCTACTTTCGGAATTCTACTTTCCGTCCCGTCAGGAGGCTCAGCTCAGGACTGGGATTGGTTGGACGAAGCACTCCCTCATGTGCTGCTCTGAAGTGAAGAGATATGGAGACCCAGAATAGTTCCTTAAGGGCCTCCACCTGGTACTTGCTGCCCCAAGATAAATGTGTGTGTGTACCACTTGTAAGCCTAACCCTTTATTTCATTGTAGATCCAAATACAAATTCAAGTGTGTATGTGTATGTGTGTTCAGATACGTTAGGGGTGGAAGTCAAATAAGAATAACAACAATCCGTGTCAGACTATCACCTACCACCTATCATAATCCTACCAACCACTAATCCTGTCATCGATCCAACAACCAAACCCTTCTCATTCTCAAAGAGCAGTTGATATGAAATACAAAAATCCTGACCTGTAACCAGCAACAACCCAACATAGCCTTTCAGCTAGCACATAACATTCTGAGAACCATGTTTCTTAGAGCATGGTGAGAGCGTGGTTGTCCTATGGTTATTTTGCATACAACCTTCCCACAACTTTCCCACAAAGCTGCTTGGTTTTGGAACTTTCCCAGCACATTTAAAGGGATACTTCAGGATTTTGGCAGTGAAGCCCTTTATTAACTTCCCCAGAGTCAGATGCTCATGGATACCATTTTTATGTCTCTTTGTGCAGTTTGAAGGAAGTTGCAAACTAGCACTAGCGCAATTGCTAACGAGTGTTAGTGCAATGACTGGAACTAGCAGATACCCATAGACTTCCAGTCATTGCGCTAACGCCAGTTAGCATTGGCTTTCTAAACTACAGTACCTCTAACTTACTATATATTGGACACAAAGACACACAAATTGTATCCACGAATTCATGTGACTCTGGGGAACAAGATAAAGGGGCTCTCTTCTAAACTCTCGAAGTATCCCTTTAAGGAACTTGACCAAAAAAAACCAGAACGTTTCCTAAAAGTTTGGTGGTTACTTTTAAAAACATAGTTACTTTTAATTTAAATGTTGGTAGTGTTCTAGCAAACATCTCCTACTGGTTTGATATTTGGAATTTTCTCAAATACAGTTGAAGTCAGAAGTTTACATACACATAAGCCAAATACATTTGAACTCAGTTGCAGTTGCAAACCGTAGTCTGGCTTTTTTTTAATGGCGGTTTTGGAGCAGTGGCTTCTTCCTTGCTGAGCGGCCTTTCAGGATATGTTGATATGACTCGTATTACTGTGGATATAGATACTTTTGTACCTGTTTCCTCCAGCATCTTCACAGGGTCCTTTGCTGTTGTTCTGAGATTGATTTGCACTTTTCGCACCAAAGTATGTTCATCTTTAGGAGACAGAACGCGTCTCCTTCCTGAGTGGTATGACTGCTGCGTGGCCCCATGGTGTTTATACTTGCGTATTATTGTTTATACAGATGAACATGGTATATTCGGGCATTTGGAAATTGCTCCCAAGGATGAACCAGGCTTGTGGAGGTCTACAATTATTTCTTGGCTTGGCTGATTTCTTTAGATTTTCCCCTGATGTCAAGCAAAGAGGCTCTGAGTTTGAAGGTAGGCCTTGACATACATCCACAGGTACACCTCCAATTGACTCAAATAATGTCAATTAGCCTATCAGAAGCTTCTAAAGCCATGACATAATTTTCCAAGCTGTTTAAAGGAACTGTCAATTTAGTTTATGTAAACTTCTGACCCACTGGAATTGTGATACAGTGAATTATAAGTGTAATAATCTGTCTGTAAAATATTGTTGGAAAAATTACTTGTGTCATGCACAAAGTAGATGTCCTAACCGACTTGCCAAAACTATAGTTTGTTAACAAGATATTTGTGAAGTGGTTGAAAAACAAGTTTTAATGACTCCAACCTAAGTGTATGTAAACCTCCAACATTAACTGTACATTCCATTCTCACCCTCAACGAAATTCTCTCTATCCTCCATCTTAAATGTGTTCAGGTGTGCCCGCTAATTGGCCACACCTGATCTTAATGAGTGCTTGTTTCCTTTGAAATGGGGTCTGTTTGAATAGACTAAACTGAACAGATTTGTATGTTTAAAAAACGTGGCATGCCAGCTCCATCCTGGTGGTGTAGTGGACTAATTCCATGGAGAGACAACAGATGATTATAGGTTTGATTCTCACTGATGCAATGTCACAATAAAATGTGTTTGCATGATTAATGCCTAAGGAAATGAATTTCCATGTGTCCTATCTGTGCTTTGAGTTTAAAAATGTTCACCCAAAATACGCACCAATGAAGGTGCTGGAGAGGGTTGCTGCTATGTCTGTCTCCTATTCCAGCCTTTCTCTCCTCTCTCTCTGTTTCTATACATCCAGATTTGCAGTTATGGGAAGTTATGTTAGCTAGGACTTTGTGGTGCTATTAAAATCTGTCCTGAACCAAGACTGGAAATTATACTTTCAGGTGAAACACACACACACAGCTGAGGACTCAAACTAGCTTGGCGTTGGATTTTAAAAAATGAGGGTTGTTTTAAAAGTTGATGGGAGGTTTAAAGCTCCACACGGAGCTGCTGGACCAGGGGGGTACAGAGCGGTCCCAAAAAGCTCCAACCCAAATGTCCAGGACCAGAGCCATCAATCAGACCTTCCCTGCCAAAAATACATGTGCCCTTTTGCGAGGATGGAAGGAGCGGAGAGAGGGGAATGGAGGAGCAGATAGCACTGACTGGCCTCTTGGCTTAACCGAAAAACACACAGACAGATTTAAATCTTTGGATTCAATGAGAGATTAGAAGTAGTGTACGAGCATCCAGTTAGTTCAAGGTGCACTACAGGGTACAAAAAGTACACTTAAAAATAGCCACGAAAGAAAAATAGATACCCTTACACAGTCTGAATAAATAATAAAACTGTGGGAGCATTCATGTGATACAAGTACAGTATCTTCTTTCAACGGGAGGTACCTAATGACACACAGACAGACAGGCAGACAGTAGGAGGTCCTCTGGATGTCATGCTCATGGTCCCACTGGAGGAACCACCAGCAGAGATGTTACATTGTATGTGTAGGATTTGGGTGTCTGCAAACATGTGTATGTGTGTTATTGTTTTATTTAAATACTTATAATCTGTGTATTTGAGAATTTTCAAATGATGTGGCCCAAATCAACTAGTTCTATTTGATGTACAGTGTATGTGAAAGTATTTTCAAATAATTTCCTATAAATAGCCTACTATTTGAAAGTATATTGAAATACTTATTTTTATTTCAAATACATTATTTCAAACACCGAAACCACTTGGGTTAAATGTTTGGGAGTGTATTTGGGTATTCTCAAATACATACCTTTACTTTCCAAGTGTATTTCCAAATACATTCCACTACTTGTATTTTCTGGTGTGTGTGTGTGTGTATACCACAGGAGGTTGGTGGCACCCTAATATTATAATATATATTTTTTTACCTTTATTTAACTAGGCAAGTCAGTTAATAACAACAAATTCTTATTTCCAATGACAGCATAGGAACAGTGGGTTAACTGCCTTGTTCTGGGGAAGAACGACAGATTTTTACCTTGTCAGCTCTGGGATTTGATCTTGCAACTTTTTGGTTACTAGTCCAATGCTCTAACCACCTGCCGCCCCTAACAGGAAGGATGGGCTCGTGGTAATGGCTGGAGTGGAATAAGTGGAATGGTATCAAATACATCCAACACGTGGTTTCCATGTGTTGGATGCCATTCCACTTACTCCGTTCCAGCCATTATTATGAGCCGTCCTCCCCACAGCAGCCTCCTGTGGTGTACACATAGACGCTTGAATTCGGTTTTTGGAGTGTGTCCAAATGCAAAAAGTGACATGTTTAAAGAAGGTCATTCGGGTGGAGGATGGGCAGCTTGCCCTTGTCCCATTACTGCCTACTGTAGATACACACAGCTTCACACCATTGAATTTATTAGTACTACACTAAGCCAGGAGCTTTCAAATGAATGACCAGGGGCAACACAGCACTTTCCCCACTGAGAGAGACAACAGATTTACAACTTAGCACTGTCTCAATCTCTCTTTCTCACACACACACACACACACACACACACACACACACACACACACACACACACACACACACACACACACACACACACACACACACACACACACACACACACACACACACACACACACACACACACACACACACACACACACACACACAAATGATACTAAAAGGGACAATATCTTCTCCAGTAACAAGGCAATACTCACATTAACCATGTTGTCCTCCATGGGCTCTCTGCTGGAGAGATGGGCTGATGTGGAACTAGAGGCGCCAGAACCAGAAGACCCAGAACCAAGACCAGAAGAACCAGACTCTGATGGTCCATTGGGGACCATGGTGGAGGGACTCCCGTGGCTCCTGTTCACCATCCCCTGGGACAAAGTCATGGGGATCTGTCCCCTACTGTCCCTGTCCTCCAGGGCGCTCCTGTCCACCCCTTTCCCTGTCAGACCCTCCACCAGGCGGGCCAGCGCCTCCAGCTGACTCCGGAGCTGCAGGTTCTCCTGCGTCAGCCGTTGCACCGCCTCGGCCAGGGGCCCTTGGGCTTGACATGCCTCGTCCACCCGCCGCTCTACGCCCCGCTTGAAGGCACTCACGTCCACGTGCACCTCGCGCACCGCCGCCGCCAGCGTGACCTCGAAGCGACCCAGTGCCTCACACACCGTCTCGTCGCACGTGGCATCCCCGGCTGCCGACACGGTGGTAGGAGCGGCATCCATGTCCCCACTAGCAACAGACACCCTCAGCTTAGAGGAAATGGAGCGGTGCATATGTTTAATGGACGATGGCGGCGGCTCTACTGTTCTTTCCTCTTCTTCTCTCCCCGTTTCTTCTGTCTGGGCTACTGAGAGGAGGTGATGAGGGAGGGATTGATCTTTCTCTGATACCACAGAGAGGTCTTAGAAGGGGGGAGTTTTAGAAGGTGCTCTATAACTGTTTCCCAGTACAGTTAAAATAGTTTTCAAGGAGGACTGTGCTGGAAAATAGATTCCTAAGCAGCCAAGTCAATTAACTCCACAGAGGTCTTTCAGTCTCGACACAGTCCGATTCTCTCACTTCCACAGAGGACAAGAGCTATTATTCCTAGGCTCTGTGGTTCTGTTTAAAAAGAGAGATGCAAAATTATACCCTTCAAAATCAAGTTGTCAAGTTGTCAAAATCAAGTTGTCAACTGTCATACTGCGGAGGTTATGGAAAATTTGAGGAGGTAGACATATCAAACAAACCTTTTGAAGAGTCCTGCTGAGGGAGCAGTCCAGTAGTGTAATCCAGTCCCCATGTGTGTATGTTTATATAAGTGTGTGTATGTGTCTGTTTGTTTGTTTGTGTGGATTTCATCCACACACCTCTAAAGTAATGTCATGAGAATTGCTTTATTGTGTGTGTTCTGTATGCTGTGCAGCTCTGCTTTAAACCATCAGCCTTGTGAGTAGATTCATCTCTGTATTAGGGGAATAAGCAGGAGGAGGGAGTAAAAGGGGAGGGTACAGACTTCATGCAGCCTCCTCCTCCTCCTCCCTCCCTCCCTCCCTCCCTCCCACCCTGATGTGGGCCCAACTTGTGCTGGAGTTAAAAGTAAGTGTGTGTGTGTGTGTCAGTGGAGGCTGGTGGGAGGAGCTATAGGAGGACGGGCTCATTGTAATGGCTGGAATGGAATAAATGCAGTGGTATCAAGCGGTATCAAACCATGTTTGACTCCGTTCAATCAATTCCATTCCAGCCATTACAATGAGCCCATCCTCCTATAGCTCCTCCCACCAACCTCCACTGGTGTGTGTGTGTGTGTGTGTGTGTGTGTGTGTGTGTGTGTGTGTGTGTGTGTGTGTGTGTGTGTGTGTGTGTGTGTGTGTGTGTGTGTGTGTGTGTGTGTGTGTGTGTGTGTGTGTGTGTGTGTGCGGTAGGAGAGAAAAGATTACATCACCTAAATATGCCCGATACAAGAAAAGGGAATGCATTGGGAGATTAGAGAATGACAAGCATGAACCAGTGATTTCACATGACTGTATATAGCTAGTGACTGTATAGTTAGTAACTGTATAGCTAGGGACTGTATAGTTAGTAACTGTATAGCTAGGGACTGTATAGTTAGTAACTGTATATAACTAGGGACTGTATAGGTAGTAACTGTATATAGCTAGGGACTGTATAGTTAGTAACTGTATAGCTAGTAACTGTATAGTTAGGGACTGTATAGTTAGTAACTTTATAGTTAGTATCTGTATAGTAAGTAACTGTATATTTAGTAACTGTATAGCTAGGGACTGTATAATTAGTAATTAGTAACTGTATATTCAGTAACTGTATAGCTAGGGACTGTATAATTAGTAATTAGTAACTGTATAGCTAGGGACTGTATAATTAGTAATTAGTAACTGTATAGCCAGGGACTGTATAGCTAGGGACTGTTTAGCCAGGGACTGTATAGTAAGTAACTTTATAATTAGTATCTGTATAGCTAGGGACTGTATTGTTAGGGACTGTATAGTTAGTAACTGTATAGCTAGGGACTGTATAGTTAGGGACTGTATAGCTAGGACTCTATAGCTAGTGACTGTATAGCTAGTGAGTGTACAGGTAGTGAATGTATAGTTAGTGACTGTATAGCTAGTGACTGTATAGCCAGTGACTGTATAGCTAGTGAATGTATAGTTATTGACTGTAAGGGTAGTGACTGTGTAGCTAGTGAATGTATAGTTATTGACTGTAAGGGTAGTGACTGTGTAGCTAGTGAATGTATAGTTATTGACTGTAAGGGTAGTGACTGTGTAGCTAGTGAATGTATAGTTATTGACTGTAAGTTATTGACTGTAAGGGTAGTGACTGTGTAGCTAGTGAATGTATAGTTATTGACTGTATAGTTATTGGGTAGTTATTGACTGTAAGGGTGACTGTGTAGCTAGTGAATGTATAGTTATTGACTGTAAGGGTAGTGACTGTGAGCTAGTGAATGTATAGTTATTGACTAGTGAATGTAGCTAGTGAAGTATAGTTATTGACTGCAAGGTAGTAGTGACTGTAGTTATTGAGCTAGTGAATGTATAGTTATTGACTGCAAGGGTAGTGACTGTGTAGCTAGTGAATGTATAGTTATTGACTGTAAGGGTAGTGACTGTGTAGCTAGTGAATGTATAGTTATTGACTGCAAGGGTAGTGACTGTGTAGCTAGTGAATGTATAGTTATTGACTGCAAGGGTAGTGACTGTGTAGCTAGTGAATGTATAGTTATTGACTGTAAGGGTAGTGACTGTGTAGCTAGTGAATGTATAGTTATTGACTGCAAGGGTAGTGACTGTGTAGCTAGTGAATGTATAGTTATTGACTGTAAGGGTAGTGACTGTGTAGCTAGTGAATGTATAGTTATTGACTGCAAGGGTAGTGACTGTGTAGCTAGTGAATGTATAGTTATTGACTGTAAGGGTAGTGACTGTGTAGCTAGTGAATGTATAGTTATTGACTGCAAGGGTAGTGACTGTGTAGCTAGTGAATGTATGACTAGTGAATGTATAGTTATTGACTGTAAGGGTAGTGACTGTGTAGCTAGTGAATGTATAGTTATTGACTGTAAGGGTAGTGACTGTGTAGCTAGTGAATGTATAGTTATTGACTGTAAGGGTAGTGACTGTGTAGCTAGTGAATGTATAGTTATTGACTGTAGCTAGGAATGTAGTTATTGACTGTAGTAGCTGAATGTATAGTTATTGACTGTGTAGTGATGTAGTGAAGTTATTGACTGTAAGGGTAGTGACTGTGTAGCTAGTGAATGTATAGTTATTGACTGTAAGGGTAGTGACTGTGTAGCTAGTGAATGTATAGTTATTGACTGTAAGGGTAGTGACTGTGTAGCTAGTGAATGTATAGTTATTGACTGTAAGGGTAGTGACTGTGTAGCTAGTGAATGTATAGTTATTGACTGTAAGGGTAGTGACTGTGTAGCTAGTGAATGTATAGTTATTGACTAGTGACTGTGTAGCTAGTGGTTATTAGTGAGCTAGTGAATGTATAGTTATTGACTGTAAGGGTAGTGACTGTGTAGCTAGTGAATGTATAGTTATTGACTGTAAGGGTAGTGACTGTGTAGCTAGTGAATGTATAGTTATTGACTGTAAGGGTAGTGACTGTGTAGCTAGTGAATGTATAGTTATTGACTGCAAGGGTAGTGACTGTGTAGCTAGTGAATGTATAGTTATTGACTGCAAGGGTAGTGACTGTGTAGCTAGTGAATGTATAGTTATTGACTGTAAGGGTAGTGACTGTGTAGCTAGTGAATGTATAGTTATTGACTGTAAGGGTAGTGACTGTGTAGCTAGTGAATGTATAGTTATTGACTGTAAGGGTAGTGACTGTGTAGCTAGTGAATGTATAGTTATTGACTGTAAGGGTAGTGACTGTGTAGCTAGTGAATGTATAGTTATTGACTGCAAGGGTAGTGACTGTGTAGCTAGTGAATGTATAGTTATTGACTGCAAGGGTAGTGACTGTGTAGCTAGTGAATGTATAGTTATTGACTGTAAGGGTAGTGACTGTAAGGGTAGTGACTGTGTAGCTAGTGAATGTATAGTTATTTGTACTGTGTAGCTAGTGAATGTATAGTTATTGACTGTAAGGGTAGTGACTGTGTAGCTAGTGAATGTATAGTTATTGACTGTAAGGGTAGTGACTGTGTAGCTAGTGAATGTATAGTTATTGACTGTTATTGAGGGTAGTGACTGTGTAGCTAGTGAATGTATAGTTATTGACTGTATAGTTAACTGTAAGGGTAGTGACTGTGTAGCTAGTGAATGTATAGTTATTGACTGTAAGGGTAGTGACTGTGTAGCTAGTGAATGTATAGTTATTGACTGCAAGGGTAGTACTGTGTAGCTGTGAATGTATAGTTATTGACTGTAAGGGTAGTGACTGTGTAGCTAGTGAATGTATAGTTATTGACTGTAAGGGTAGTGACTGTGTAGCTAGTGAATGTATAGTTATTGACTGCAAGGGTAGTGACTGTGTAGCTAGCCTCCCATGAGTCCTACTCTTATTTGATGGAGCAGGAACACGAGTCAGAATGAGAGTGCAATCTCTCCACCGGGAATGAACAGGCCCCAGACTTCACTAATCTTTGTAGGTTCATCTGTACTGTTGAAACACAACGGGATGTTATGGAGGCGAACGTTTTTAGAGAGATATCCCACTAAGCATTTAATGTCAGGCGACGTCTTTTTTTGGTATTTTTTGATGTGATCCGGACCAGCCTTGACTGCACCTTCCACGGACATTGATTTTTGGTCCGGACCGGCCTATATTTTACCCAAACAAAGACGTTTTGATTAGGTCCCATCAGGACCGGCCTATATTTTACCCAAACAAAGACGTTTTGATTAGGTCCCATCAGGATCGGCCTTGATTTAGCCCAAACATAGACACCTACTGTATGTTTCACAAGTTTGGACAGCATAGGACAGCACAGTACCGTACACAGTACAGTACAGTATAGTACAATAGAGTACAGTACAATACAGTAGAGCACACTCGAATAAAGTATAGAAAAGTATAGTGTACTGTATTGTACCCTACTCTACTGTACTGTACAGAATTAAAACTATACTATTACTACACTGTTCTCTCATCAATCACTCGTGTTTAATTGCTATATTGTAATTACTTCGCCACCATGGCTTATTTATTGCCTTAACTCCCTTATCTCACCTCATTTGCACTCACAGTATATAGATTTTTTTCTACTGTATTATTGACTATGTTTAATTATTCCATGTGTAAATCTGTGTTGTTATATGTGTCGAACTGCTTTGCTTTATTCTTGGCCAGGTCGCAGTTGTAAATGAGAACTTCTCAACTAGCCTACCTGGTTAAATAAAGGTGAAATAAATAAAAAATAATACTAAAAAGAGTTGAAATTTGGCCATAGAACCAATGACTGAAAAATGACATATTTTAAACTTCTAGAAAATACATATTTGTACCTTTCATTTAGCATCTAAAATGCACTTGATTTCTATGTCCGAAAAATACGTATAACTTTTCATTCTGCACCTGGAAAATACGTCTAAAATCCATATTTTCAAAGTCATTTTGGTTACTGGGGTCTAATGTTTCATATAGCCCTGATGTCGACCCACCACACCATGTAAGTTCACATAAGATACAAACAGACACCTGTATAGACATATCCCATGGGTGCTATAGAGAAAAATATGCACAAACAGTCAGCTAGACACACTGGAGACACCAAAAAACAGCTTCCTTCAATGCGTCCACAAATAACTATAAAAAGTGTCTATCGACGATGGATTGATGTCGGTGTCTGTTCGGTCTCTGCCGTGACATCACGGTTGCTATGAGAGCCGGATTTTAGAACCAAACAAAACATTGTGCCAACATTATGATATCATGGTTCTTTGAAAAGAAACACCTAATCAGTCAGGAAGGGTGGGTAGAGAGGTTGGTTAAAGTGATTTATTATTGGAGGTAATACAAGGTATTGTTCATATTGCTGGTGGTGTTTCTTCAAGTGTGGAGTGATTTGGCCCTTGGTCCAACAAAAACATTACAGGCTACATTGAAAAGTATGCAAGGACACTCATCTGTTTGCCTTAGCCCTCCCATGGCAGTACTAGTAGTATGAAGAAAGATTGGACTTTAGAGTCTTTCAAAGAGCTTCAGCCCTCTCTGAATCTAGCAGGAATCTAAACGGAGCCCTACCGCTTACAGAAACAGGTATAATGTAGATCTCAAATGATTAGACGGTTATTAGCTGTATTACTGCTACCTTACCATATTCGGTGTCATTATTGCTGTTTTGCTGGCACCATTTAATCTCTCTAGATCTAGAAAGGTTCCTAGTGGGTAGGCATTAGCGGCCATTTTGGAATTGGGACACTATGGGGTTCTCTCATTTGGGCAAAAGTCTGTCCTCCGTCCTCTCTCCTCCGTGACCCAGTTAGTAGGCACATTTTTGATTCTGGTTTTGCACACCAGCTTCAAACAGCTGAAAATACAATATTTCACAGCGGTTTAGATAGTACAATGATTATCTACACTACAGTTGCTTTTTTTTGTCACAAACAGAAGTTAGGTGAACCATTAGAATTTTAGCAACCAGGAAATTGCAGAGCGATTTCTGCATTGTGCATCTTTAAAATCTGCCAGATCCCTTTGAATCAGCTATATTTTTCTCAATGGGAAAAGAATGGAAACATTTAAAAACGATATGCTACGTATCCTTTTATCAATAAAATGTCTTGCATAACTAGCTAAATTAGTTTGTATCACTTTATACATTTATTTTGGAAATCTACCCTGTAAATATCATTTGCCAAATGAAGCACGATTGTAGGAGAGTCCCAATTCATACAAGTGCTTTTTTCCCCCCACTTATCCTCAATTACTTTTGAGCTTTTTCAAAAGGAGGCCAGAGAGGATGCAGGAGTTGAGCAAATCAAATTGACCCTGTGACCTGTCCTGTACATGTGTCCCCGCAAGTGCCACCACAGCCTGACCCTACTCTTTTAACTTTAACACACACACCGACATGGACCGAGACATAAACATGATATAGTTTAACCTGACTCTGTGAGAAGGAACAGAGCCAGTTCCAAATCGCCCTCCCACCTTCTCCTCCCCAGCCCTGACCCTTTAATGTGTGCTGATCTGTCAGGTGGAAGCAATACGGTGGAAGCTTCAACACTACACTGCTGATATATATCCAGGCCCATCCCACATGCTAAGATCAAGCGGTTAGGGCCAAGGGGGAGGGATAGGGAGCAATTTCGGACTGGCTGATCCGACAGACAGGTCATGAATTCAAATGAATATTTTTTTTATAGGACTATGTTTCCTCTGCGTAATGGAAAGCTGCTAAGTGGCATTTTAATGGCTCAACTAGATAAGTATAAACCCAGTAGCCATCAAAATAAAAGCCTTAGACATTTCAGATCAAACTGAGAGAGACAAGTGACATGAGATAACTCTCTACAGTGATACAGGATAACAAGAGCTTCGGGACCAAATAGAGCTGCCTTATAATCGCCATCTGCTCCACCAACTGTCCAGGACAGAGAAATGGCCTTTCTCATTGCATCTGCTCTAGCAAACTCCAACACTCGCCTCATGCAACCTAGTTTGACTGACGAGCCATGCACAAATCATGTAAAATCATCTATTGATGGTAACTGGAGACCTGCGAGAAAATTTGAGTTAAGTTTCGAGATCTGAAGGTGCCTTATTGTGTTGCGTGTGATTGCCATCTGCTGGTTTTAGAGAGAACATTTCATTTTCTAAAGGAATGTGGCAGCCTGGTCCCAGATCAGTTTGTGTGGTCTTTGTTGTTTTTCTAGCGCAGGGATCATCAACTAGATGTAGCTGCAGGACGATTTTTTTCTTGATCTGACGGTCAGGGGGCCGGAACATAATTACAAATAATTTGTAAACTGCAAATTAACCGCAAGAAGCACAAACAGATAAAATATTTGACTAAAAATATAATAATTTCAAACCTTGCTTGCATTTGTATACGATCATATATATCTCTCTATTATGTGTGGGGATACTTTGGCACATTTTCAAAATTAAAAATCAGTTGGAGCTGATTATCTGGTGTTTTTGCAAAAAAAATGTTTAGGTCCAATAAAAAATGTAAAGGACCTGTTGGGGAACTGTAACGGCGTTCGTCTGTTGTAAGAAGAGAGTCGGACCGAAATGCAGCGTAGTGGTTACTCATGACTTTAATGAAGGAAAACGGAACGATACATGAAATAACTCATAAATACAAAAACAACAAACGGAACGTGAAACCTATTACAGCATATCTGGTGAACACTACACAGAGACAGGAACAAACACCCACAAAATACAAAGCGAAAGTCAGGCTGCCTAAATACGGTTCCCAATCAGAGACAACGATAAGCACCTGACTCCAATTGAGAATCGCCTCAGGCAGCCAAGCCTATACAACACCCCTAATTAGCCGCGATCCCAAATACTACAAACCCCAATACGAAAAACAACATATAAACCCATGTCACACCCTGGCCTACCCAAACATATAACAAAAACACAAAATACAATGACCAAGGCGTGACAGAACCCCCCCACCCCTAAGGTGCGGACTCCCGGACGCACCTCAAGAGCATAGGGAGGGTCCGGGTGGGCGTCTGTCCATGGTGGCGGTTCTGGCTCAGGACGTGGACCCCACTCCATTAATGTCCTAGTTCCTCCCCTTCGCGTCCTGGGATAATCCACCCTCTCCGCCGACCATGGCCTAATAGTCCTCACCCAGATCCCCACATAACTGAGGAGCAGCTCGGGACAGAGGGGCATCTCAGGACAGAGGGGCATCTCAGGACTGAGGGGCAGCCCGGGACAAAGGGGCAGCTCGGGACAGAGGGGCAGCTCGGGACCGAAGCAGCCCGGGACTGAGGGGAAGCTCGGTACTGAGGGGAAGACCGGTACTGAGGGGAAGCCCGGTACTGAGGGGAAGCCCGGTACTAAGAGGAAACCCAGTACTGAGAGGAAGCCCAGTACTGAGATGAAGCTCAGGCAGGTAGTAGGCTCCGGTAAATCCTGGCTGGCTGGCAGATCTGGAAGAGACTGGTTGTCGAGCAGATCTGAAAGAGACTGGTTGTCGGGCAGATCTGGAAGAGACTGGTTGTCGGGCAGATCTGGAAGAGACTGGTTGTCGGGCAGCGCTGGGCTGACTGGCGTCACTGGCGGCGCTGGGCAGACTGGCGGCGCTGGGCAGACTGGGAGCACTGGCGGCGCTGGGCAGACTGGGAGCACTGGCGGCGCTGGGCAGACTGGGAGCACTGGCCGCGCTGGGCAGACTGGGAGCACTGGCCGCGCTGGGCCGACTGGGAGCACTGGCCGCGCTGGGCAGACTGGAGACTCCGGCAGCGCAGGAGAGGAGAAACGCTCTGGCTGTGCTAAACAGGCGAGGCGCACTGGAGGGTTGGTGCGTGGTGCTGGAACTGGTGGTACTGGATCGAGGACACGCACAGGAAGCCTGGTGCGTGGAGCTGCTACCGGAGGACTGGTGTGTAGAGGTGGCTCTGGATAGACCGGACCGTGCAGTCGCACTGGAGCTCTTGAGCACCGAGCTTGCCCAAGCTTACCTGGCTCGATGCCCACTCTAGCCCGGCCCCTTCCGTTTCTTCTGTCCCTACTTCTCAGGAGGAACCTGGCGATTTGACAAGTGCGGTGTTAGGAAGAGCTGGTATGTGCCGCACCGGGCTATGCTCCCGCACTGAAAACACCGTGCGCTCCATAGCATAACACAGTGCCTGCCCGGTCTCTCTAGCCCAACGGTGAGCACAGGGAGTTTGCGCAGGTCTCCTACCTGGCATAACTATTCTCCCTTCTAGCCTCCCCCCAATAATTTTTTTGGGCAGCTTTTCAGGTTTCCTTGCCAACCGTGTTCCCTCGTATCATCGGCTCCTATCTTCCGCTGCCTCTGCTCTCCTTAGTGCCTCCACCTGTTCCCATGGGAGGCGATCTCTTCCGGCCAATATCTCCTCCCAAGTGTAACAACCTTTACCATCCAACACGTGTACCATCCCATGTCCATTCTCCGAATAATTCATCCTCCCTTTGCTGCTCCAGCTGTCGCTGCCTGTTTAAACCAGCGCCTCTCCGTTTTAGCCGGCGTGTCTTTTTCTTTGACTCGATTCGCCTGTAGCCCTCTTCGCACTGCTGAAGCGAATCCCAGGCGCTCTCTGGGTCGGCCGCCCACCTGTCAATTTCTTCCCACGTCGTATACTCCATTAGCTCCTGCCAGTTATCTGCGTCATTGCCAGTTACACGCTGCTCGGTCCGTGAAGGGTGGGTGTTTCTGTAACGGCGTCCGTCTGTTGTAAGAAGAGAGTCGGACCGAAATGCAGCGTAATGGTTACTCATGACTTTAATGAAGGAAAACGGAACGATACATGAAATAACTCATAAATACAAAAACAACAAACGGAACGTGAAACCTATTACAGCCTATCTGGTGAACACTACACAGAGACAGGAACAAACACCCACAAAATACAAAGCGAAAGTCAGGCTGCCTACATACGGTTCCCAATCAGAGACAACGATAACCACCTGACTCCAATTGAGAATCGCCTCAGGCAGCCAGGCCTATACAACACCCCTAATTAGCCGCGATCCCAAATACTACAAACCCCAATACGAAAAACAACATATAAACCCATGTCACACCCTGGCCTACCCAAACATATAACAAAAACACAAAATACAATGACCAAGGCGTGACAGGAACCCTGCTCTAGTGGTTTTACGACTATAGGAGTTGGCTATACAGCACTAACAGATCTGGGACAAGGCTAGGAACGTGGGATGAAAGAAACAGAAGGTGCATCTCAATAAGCTTAAGTTGCATCCTCTTCTACTCTCCTTCATCTGTACTGAAGACATATGGAAAATGATGCCTACCGGAAACCAGCTTTCACTTGTCCAGATCTTTCTCATCTGTTACGTCAAAGGACCAGAGTAGAAGACACTGCAGACTTCAGAGATGCACCCAGAGTGAAACAGAGACCAGAGATGCGTTTAGTTTAGTTCAATGTTTTCTACGTTGTGTGGCGGCTTGTACTGAACATGTTTCCACAAAAATGTGCACACCGTTCTTCAACAGCCTTTGAAGTAGTGCTACGCTTGCTCCCGTTTGGTGGGTGTGACGAGTTGTAGCCTGATCAATATGGGAGTGACCATTAGAAATCACAAAACTCATGCAGCCAACCGTACACGATCGCCCTCTGGGCCACCATAATCACACCGTTCTTCTACTGGTCGTTCAGTACAATACCTTTTCCATTAAATCAAACAATGTTCTGTCATTTCGAACACAACCCTGGGTGGTGTTCATTGAGTCCCACCATAGAAAAACAATAAACGTTAATGAGTGTTTCTTCTTGGACAACTTCAGATAGTACCTCCCTGTTTCACTCCGTTTTGGAACATTTTCTCAAATTTTGTAGCTACTAAAGAAACCCTAGAGTTCTCTGTGCAAATTGAGGAAGAGGCATGTACAGCAAATAACAGACTCTGGTTCAAAATAATTGATCAAATCAGTTTTATTTGTCTTTAAGGGGTGTCTGATTTCACAAGTTGCAACAAAATATTTCCTCTCAATCAATGCTTAGTTTATTTAATTAAAGAGCCCATTCTCTTCTCAGATAAGAAATTCCTCAAAAAGGGCACACTACAAACAAACAAAAACATATATGTATATATCAAAGTAGATACATAAATATATATGAAAAAATCAGATAATGTTATCAAAACAATAACAGGAGGCAGGGAGTGTTGAAGGTTGTGAATAAGCTGCATATGGTAACTTACACAGCCAAGATGGGACATGAGATGACAGACACTATTGTATATATATATAAATAAATAAAAGAGAGAGAGAGAATATAATTTGAATTCAAAAACAACGAAGCACAGCAAACTAATTCTGAACTGGAGTATATAAAAAAAAAGTACAGAATCGTGACGAAGGAAGAGAGAAACACATTGGAAGACTCCCTGTAGGAGTCGACAAACACCCTTTTGTATTAAGAAAATGAAGATAAAAGTTTGGGGGATTTTTGAATACGTGTACAGTGGTATTGTACTAAGAGGACGATGGGAGTGCATGCAACGGATAAAACTGCTGCCTCCTCGTTTGATAAATGCCCCAAGGGTTTGCTTTCATTTTCGTTTTTTACCGAAAGTTGGAGTTGACCCAGAAAGAAAGACAGCCACAACCTGTAAATGCCTGCCAACTCTGTTATCGCGCCGAGTTTTGTGGGTATCACAAAGGCAAGGGATACCAATTTGGTTCACTATACCCAGAGTTCCAAATTAAATCAAATTTTATTTGTCACATGCGACGAATAACCCAACAGGTGTAGAACTTACCATCAAATGCTTACTTACAAGCCTTTAACCAACGATGCAGTTCAAGAAATTGAGTTAAGAATATATTTACTACAAACAAATGATAAAATCAATCTGCACCATACATTTGCCCAAAAGTTCTAATCCATTTTTTTCCCTTGATAGTTTTTTAATTTTGAATTAATTTCATCAGCCCAGTTCTACTAATATAACTCCCTTCCCTCTTGTTTTGTTACAACCCGATTCAGTCTTAAATTGGAATTTAAATCCACTGGCCAGCCAGTCAGTGGGCCATACCCTCAATAACCCTCCAGGCCCATATGTCCCTTGATAGGAGCGACTGGCCCTGTATGGATGTATGAAATCAAAGCAGCAAAAATACTGGAAATGTAAGTCTGCCACCTCAACACAGCCATTAATCCTGATCACACTGGCCATGCACACCTCACGGTCCACCCCACCGATGTTCCTGCATAGACTGGATGTGGATGGATGGTGACCTGGGATCAGGGTTGTGTTAGTGGGGGAGTGGAGACACTGCCATGCAGTCTGGTTGGTAAGGCATGCACTCCCAGTCCTCATTCCTCCCTGGCCGGGTGGGGGTAGGCGGGTGGTTCAGCCTACAGAAAGCCCAAGAGGGTAAGCCCTCTCTTGAGTATGAATAGTGGAGAGTCCCCCCTGAAAAACCAGGCTGGAGGAAGGAGGAGGATGACAGTGTGAGATGAGATGACACACTGAGGGTGGTGGGGGGTGGGTTCTAGATCTGTGCTACAGTGGTTTGGAGATTAATGTTAATGATTCTATGATAACATGGTTGACTAAAGTGCCTGACAATCTTTGGTCTACCAACCCTACTGGTTGCGATACCACAAGCCATGCCAGAACGCATTTGGAAGAAAGCAAAAAAACAACAGAACAAGCAGGAGAAGACAGCACGACATTCCAGGTATTTTCATATTTCAGAATCCATCAATTTCATCGAAACTCTTGTTTTACTCACAGTTTCACAAATGTTAAAATAAATCTAAGCTATACAGATATATGTTAACATTTTCTTCATCAAACCCTGAGCAAAGAGAGGAACCTCCAAGGAGGCCGAACATAAGACTTCATACATTATTGTAAAAATTAAAAAAATCTGTCCGGAATAAGAATGAATATAAAGAGGATTATCAGGATATGTGTTTTGAATGCTGACCCTTGAACCGCGGGATTCAAAGGCTCTGGATTGCATGTCAGGGAAGGGGGATTGCACTTTAGCGACACATCGAGGTGCCCTAAGTTTCAAAGTGTAGAAGACTACTGGCTCTCTATACTCCGCCTCAAACCTCACAACAATGACATTGAGCTAGCAAGAGACAAAGGGACATTTTAAACGTAAACCATAAAAATCCCTAAAGCCATCACTGTCACCTTTACTATATCAGGCCACACCACATATGTCATCGGCTTAAACATCAAATCAATCAATAACAACCCATATGAGAACAACTGAACACTTCAAGATGGGGGCAAATATCTCTGAAATGTCGATTTAAACCATAAAAGGCTCCTCACAGTGTCTGTGCTGCATTGAGAGGACATTAGTGGCGTCGACTTGTGAGGGCATGTGTATTCTGCTCTGGTCCAATAGGGTTCTGGTCAAAAGTAGTGCACTATATAGGGAATAGGGTGCCAGTTGGAACAGAACCCATGTGTACAGATGATGAGTCTGTCCTTCAGGCATCTCACTGTGTGCTGTGGACTGACTCAGGAGAGCTGCAGACTGCAGGGAGCAGCACATCCAGAGAGCCTTTTTAAAGCCATAATGGCCTCGTTAAGAAAGGGCCCATGTATCGCAATTAACCCTGTGTTCCCTGGACTCTGAGCTGCTGAGTAGAGACTGGACACCTGAAGCCAGTGGCAGTGCATCTAGACAGGGTACGAGGAGTGAGCGAGAAAGATGAAGAGACATGAAGGGAGAGAGAAAGTGTAACAGACAAAGAAAGAGGGAGGGCAAGAGAGTGCATGGCAGGGTATCCTAGTGGTTAGAGCGTTGGACTAGTAACCGAAAGGTTGCAAGTTCAAATCCCCAAGCTGACAAGGTACAAATCTGTCGTTCTACCCCTGAACAGGCAGTTAACCCACTGTTCCTAGGCTGTCATTGAAAATAAGAATTGTTCTTAACTGACTTGCCTAGTAAAATTAAAATAAATAAAAAAGAAGGCCTGGGATGTTTCTAGAAGGAGTGCTGTGGTTGTCTCAGGCAGACAGACAAAAGACTTGAGTTGAGGCACATTGATAGAGCTAGACTGAGCCTCACCACTCTCTGCCTCGGAGTCCTGGCCAAACAAGCCCATCATTTAGCAGTAGCAGCATTCAGCTTTCCTCCTTCCCCAGCCTCCTGCCTGCTCTCGCTCCAGTGGTTACAGAACAACCTGTCTGCCAGAAGGCCCGCAGTGCACTCATCACTTTCACACACGACTGCCCCGGGAAGCAGGGTCCAACATTAACTTTTTTTTCTACTGGACCGAACAAAATTTCTACTGGCCCAAACATGGGGTAGTTTATAAATGTATTAGGGTCATGGCGGGACTAGGTTGACCTGCTTTCACTCTATTCAGCAAGTAAGAGACAACATTTGGGTATTAGTGTATATATTAAAAAGCTGTGTAATATAATTTAGCAATGTAAGACATTCTATTCTTTAAAATGGCATTGTATTAATTGTTTTTTGTTTCTAAAATAGGAGATTTGTTTTCTCAAAATAGGACGCTGCCACGTTAAGACAACTGCTTTTCAAAAGATATCTGGCTACAGTAGGCTAGCCAAGATGAACACTAGGTGTCTTTTTAGCATTCTTTTTGCAGACTAACAGTAGCTACTAGCCAGTCTATTGCTAGCATTTTTGCACTATTAAAAGGTTTACTTTTGTGATTCACTTTTCCAAAAATAAAAAAGCTCAGTGAGTGGATTGATGAGTGCTTGTGTGTGCAGTGTGAACTCAACTCATTTATTGAGTGCTCGAGAAGTTGTAACTCACGAGGAACGTGGTTGAATGAATAGCCAATCATATTGCTCAGATACAAATAATATGACTTCTGTGTGCAGTCTTCAATAGTTTGCTATGGCAGACTGCGATACAGCAGATAAATGTTCAATTGGAACTCCAAAATGCACTGAGAAGTTACTGACCCGACAAATTTTTGTTTTTTTCACTGGCCCTGGGCCTGCGGGCCATCGTTAATGTCGGACCTTGCCGGAAGCACAGTGGCCGGTTTAGTTTGGGCCCGGTTTGGCTCTGGACTGGAGTGTTTTCTGCAGAAAACAGCGGAGTCCCCACAATGCAACTGTCCCCTATAAAGTAAAGCAGTCCCCACAATGCAGCAGTCTTCTACACAGGAGAGCAGAACCCACACAATACAGTAGTCTCCTACAGAGAGCAAAGTCCCCACAATGCCCGGAAGCACAGTGGTCCGGTTTGGCTCTGGACTGGAGTGTTTTTCTGCAGAAAACGGCTTTGTCCCCACAATGCAGTAGTCTCCTACAGAGAGCAAAGTCCCCACAATGCAAGCTTGAACTTGCAAACAGAATTTCAGGGGACAGGGACACGTTGACATAACTGACGCAAAGGAGCAGAACGAGGGTCTGTACATAAATCACCTTTGTTGGATGTGCCACAAATAATGCATCCTTACTAGGGACCACTACTTATTAAAATAGCCTCCAAGACCTGATAATGTTAATTAAAATCATTATGATTAACTCAAGCTAAAATGTAGTCGGCGCATGTAGGTTTGAAGCAAAGTTGTTTTTATTACCACACAAACTCCCCTCCTTTCTCAAATGTATTCAATTGCCTAGGTCAGCCTTTTTATGTCTGCTCAGCGTTAAAACTAGAATCATGTTTTGAGTTTGAGCAGAAATATAGTGTGTACACATGATAAAATGTGCCGCTCAAGTGCAGTTGGATGGTTTCAGACTTTAAGTGCTAACAGAATCTACAGAAGCTTCTAATTAAGGTTGTCATCATTAAAAAAATTGCGTTCATTTGGTAATGGTTTCTCTAAAAACACATTTTGTTATTATTATCCTGTATTTACAGCCCTATGATTGGTGCTCCATGCTAGCAGCGCTGATGCCAACACAAACGTCACTTCCTCGTTGCCATTATAAACACATGCCATGGACGGGAACTCTGGTTAAAATCATTAGCACTTAAATTTAGCTGTAAATTTGTAATAATTATCTACACGTTAACATGATTTAATTCATTTATACCGAATTATTGCCTTCAGATTGGAAGGCTAAGGAGGAATATTTTTTAAGAGAATAACATAAAACTCAAGGCTGTATGGGTTTTGTGACCAATATGAGGTGGATCACATTTGAAAAATTGTGCATTGTATAAGTATGGGGTCATTTCTGTATATTTCTGAATATACTGTATAAGTATGGGGTATGGGGTCATTTCTGTATATACTGTATAAGTATGGGGTCATTTCTGTATATACTGTATAAGTATGGGGTATGGGGCCATTTCTGTATATTTCTGAATATACTGTATAAGTATGGAGTCATTTCCCACCTAGCTGACCTTTCCTAAGGACCCAACCAAGTAAGGGACAAAATCAAAATTCATTCCCACAACAGGAAATCATAAGGGAAAGTAGAATGTATGAAATGAGAGTGTCGCGACCACCAAGACTTTCTTCTTCTTCTATCCCACAATCTTTGTGAAAACAAATCATTTTGGAGCAGGGTCGCATGCAGCTGTGTAGTCATCCTGCTCAAGCATCATGCTAGGAACCTTACTGTTTTTCTATCTAAACATCAGGTTCATCTATTCTACGTGGGGTTTTACATTGTCCTCGCCGTTTTCAACCTCGTTTTATTGCTCAAACTCAGTGGTTCCCAACTCCAGTCCTCAACAGTCCCCAACAGCACAAACTGTTGTTGTAGCCTTGGACAAACATATGTGATTCAACTCATTGAGGGCCTGATGATTAGTTGACAAGTTGAATCAGGTGTGCTTATCTGGGACTACAATAAAAATGTGAACTGTTGGTGGTACTCGAGGACCTGAGTCGGGAACCAGTGCTCTAACTGGCGCCTTGTGAGCGGTCCCCGTTGGGCACCATTTGACGTTAAAGAGGAACTGACAGCGTTTTGGCACCATTAAATCTCATTCAAATATGGCGCATTTCTTTACATTTTGTGACAAGTGAGCACATAGATATGGTCATTTCACGTTTTTATACATTCATAGAATGTTTGGGGATGACGTTGAGTCGGGTATTTGTAAAGATTCTATAGTAATATGAGTGGGAAAGTGGCTGTGTGTCTGAGCAATTAATAGACACAGCATACCGCATTAAATAAAAACAAATAAAAACTTGTCAGTATTGTCCCGGATCAGAATCTTCACAGACCAGTACGCCGTACCTAATCAGAGCTAGTCGGCCTATATGCAAATAAGCCATTGCCATATGGGGATAATGCCATTCACTTTTAACTGTGTTTACAGGCAGTTACAACAGCACGACATTAGGTCATAGAAAGCACTCAGCAAAACCCACAAAATACACCTGAATGGTTTTCTTTAAAAGGGGCAGTTCAGTCAAAAATGTGATTTCCAGTTTTTTTTAAATGATATTCCAACACTATAAAGGCTGAAATAACACTCTGAAATGGTGAAAATTATGATAATAACCTTTTAGTAAAGAGCTTTGTGGAAGACAAAAAAACATTCTTGGAATTTCAACCTGCTCAGGTGGGATGGAGTTTTTGGCCAACAGCATGACATAACATTCTGATTGAATTATTCTGACCAATGACCATTCAACTTTTATTTGCATATGTTTCCTCCTACTTTGAAGGAGTAAGCGGGGTAGGCTCTAGACCAGGAGTGGGCAAACTATTTGGCTCGAGGGCCACATCAGGATTTCGAAATTCAACGTAGGGCCGCACATTTTTTGTTTGTCAAAATCTTTTTGCGGGCCAGAAAAAGTGCAATTATTTGAAAATTTCGACATATCTTCTATCTAGTTTTAGACATTCAACACAGTGGCCTCGAGTGTTTTTTATTTATTTTATTTTTGTGTGTGAATTTTACCCCTTTTTCTCCCCAATTTTGTGGTATCCAATTGTTTTAGGAGCTACTATCTTGTCTCATCACTACAACTCCCGTACGGGCTCGGGAGAGATGAAGGTTGAAAGTCATGCGTCCTCCAATACACAACCCAACCAACACAGGGCCATCCAACCCGGAAGCCATCCGCACCAATGTGTCGGAGGAAACACCGTGCACCTGGCACTGTGCACTGTGCCCGGCCCGCCACCCGGAGTCGCTGGTGCGCGATGAGACAAGGATTTCCCTACTGGCCAAACCCTCCCTAACCCGGACGACGCTAGGCCAATTGTGCGTCGCCCCACGGACCTCCCGGTTGCAACCGGTTACGACAGAGCCTGGGCGCGAACCTAGAGTCTCTGGTGGCACAGCTGGTGCTGCAGTACAGCGCCCTTAACCACTGCACCACCCGGGAGGCTGGAGTGTTTTTTTTAACCCATAATAATCCCCCCCCCCCACCCACCCCAAAAAAACTTCCACCGGCCGGATTGACTGGGCTTGCCAGCAGGCCATAGTTTGCCTATCCCTGCTCTAGACTAGTCTAGATGATCCTATCCATCCATTAGGGCTGTGTATGTAAATATATTTACATTTGTATCATCACACCCACACAATCAGACTGAGCATTTCAATGGCAAAAGGAGGCTCAGGTAAATAAAAAATATATTTTCATTAAATAAAACAGTGATTTATTAAACATATATCATTGATTTACAATGAAAAATAATGCATTGGTGCTTTCAATATGTAAATACCAGAAGAGTTAAATGTAGTGAGGGATAAACTCAGTCAAACCTTTTTAGCCTGTAGTTACACTGATACGATGGGGAATAGCTTGCTTGCTCGCCCTGTTGTAGCCTGCAGTCTGTCCCATAACCCACGTTTTTGTCAATTTAACGGGATTTACCAGCTTGCTAGCCTGCACATTTGATTGACAACTAAGATATATGGTAACTGTGGATAACAGTCATTCAGGTTCAGAAGTGAGTCAAATTTCTTGTTAGCTAATGAACCAAATGACAACTGCAATTTAGCAGTCTGTCAGGGCCTCCCGTGGCGCAGCGGTCTAAGTGCTTGACGCATCATTACAGATCCGGGTAGTGTTGCAGCTGGCCGCAACAGGGAGAACCATGAGGTGTCGCACAATTTGCCCAGCGTCGTCCAGGTTAGGGAAGGGTTTGGCCGGTCGGGTGTCCTTGTCCCATCGCGCTCTAGCGACTCCTGTTATAAGCCGGGCAAATGCATGCTGACACGGTCGACAGTTGTACGGTGTTTTCGACACATTAGTGCGGCTGGCTTCCAGGTTGAGCGAGCAGTGTGTCAAGAAGCAGAGTGGCTTGGCAGGGTTGTGTTTCGGAGGATGCATGGCTCTCGACCTTCGCCTCTCCTGAGTCCGTAGGGAGTTGCAGCAATGGAACAAGACTAACTACCAATTGGGGAGAAAAAATATCTCAAATAATATAAAGTCTGTCACTTACCCACTCATCCAAGCGTTGACATTAAATCCTCCCAGCAGCTAGCTAGGTACAACAAGGTAATGTGTTTTTAGCTTGCCAAAAATACATAAAAAAAGATCAGATAGCCTATTAGCCACGTTGACTTATGATCCTTGCCCTTGGTAGCTTTGTCGAAAATATTGAGCGAGTGAAACTTACGACAGTTCATCACTCGAATGGCTGCAAGCAGCAAACAATGTAAATCACAGCTCATACAACCTGATAGCAATATTTTTTACACTGCCAAGAACGTATTGGTAAAATATATTAATCATGCATTGACTGCATCCATCTATTCTGCCACCAATACCAGACTATAAGCCATGGAATTTTTAGTAAAATCTAAGATATATACAGTACCAGTCAAAAGTTTGGGCACACCTACTAATTCAAGGGTTTTTCTTAATTTTTTACTATTTTCTACTATGTAGAAAGACATCAAAACTATGAAATAACACATGGAATAATGAAGTAACAAAAAAGGTGTTAAACAAATCTAAATATATTTTATATTCCTCAAAGTAGCCCTTCTTTGTCTTGATTACAGCTTTGCACACTCTTGGCATTCTCTCAACCAGCTTCATGAGAATGCTTTTCTTGAAGGAGTTCCCACATATGCTGAGCATTTGTTGGCTGCTTTTCCTTCACTCTGTGGTCCAACTCATCCCAAACCATCTTAATTAGGTTGAGGTCTGCAACACTCCGTCACTCTCCTTCTTGGTCAAATAGCCCTTCCACAGCCTGGAGTTGTGTTTTGGGTCATTGTCCTGTTGAAAAACAAATGAAAATTCCCACTAAACGCAAACCATATGGGATGGCGTATCGCTACAGAATGCTGTGGTAGCCATGCTGGTTAAGTGTGCCTTGAATTCTAAATAAATCAGACTGTCACAAGCAAAGCACCCCCACACCTCCTCCTCCATGCTTCACGGTGGGAACCACACATGTGGAGATCATCCATTCACCTACTCTGCGTATCACAAAGACAGGGCGGTTGGAAGGCCTGACACGACCATCAAGGCCTGAATCACACAGTCTCCTCTGAACAGTGGATGTTGAGATGTCTGTTACTTGAACACTGTGAAACATTTATCTTGGTTACTACATGATTCCATATGTGTTATTTCATAGTTTTGTTGTCTTTACTATTATTCTACAATGTAGAAAATAGTAAAAATAAAGAAAAACCTGGAATGAGTAGGTGTCCAAACTTTTGACTGATATATATATTAAAATATATATTAAAATAACCTCTTATAAAGTTGGTTTTGAGGGATAAACTGGGAATTGATTGATATTATGATTGTCTGTTTCATATCGGCAAAGTAGTTAAAACGGTGTTAGTTCCACTTTAAATGGGATGCCCAGTGGTATACAAGCCCCTCCCATGTGGCCCCCAGACCCCTTTGCCAGAGGGCAGCATTGACCTAACAGAAGCACCCCTGACACCTTTTGCAGGAGGGCAAAATGTTTCTAACAGAAGCACCGGATCACCCACACCCGGCAAACTTGACCTCGAGTGACCGTAAAGTCTTGTCTCCACCCATTAAAAGCAGCTTCAGTTGTCGCTGTAGCAACCGAGCCAAACCCGGGACTAAACATCCTACCCCATTCCTTCTAATGCCGCTACAGCGCTCCCAGAGAAGTCCAAAAATGGTGGATAAATGAAGATAGTTCACTCAGGCCGTTTACCATATCATTTTTTTTCCAGTTCAGGTGTACTTAAGGGGGTGGCTCTCCCATAGACACCAATGTAATAGCAGCTGGGTCTGGTCTACCTCGTTCATGAACTTCCATTGAAACAGAAAAAATGAGGGAGTGGGATATCTCGCTTGCTCTTCCATCTCTGAGAAGTCCTGCGTGTGTAAACATACGGACTAATCTTTTGCTAAGCCTTCCCCTTTAGGCAGGTAGGTCACAGTACATAATATAGGCTCCTCCCCCTCTCTTGGGAGGGGTGGAGCTTGTGATGCCCCACCCCCTGTGTGATACTGAGGGGTGGGGCTTATAGACTTACTGTAAACAGACGCAGCAGGGCAGCACACAGAACTCTGTTGGGCCATAAACAACAAAGGAGGAAGACGGGAGCGCTGCAGGCGCACCGATTGGCCAATGGCAGCAGCCATAGAGACAGGCAAATGAGGAGAAAGGACAATGGGAGCTGTCAAAATGGATAAAGGAGTATGGGGTTCCACAACCCAATCACATTAAATGTTATTTTTGTGTAGCTATGCTGGTGCAAAGAGCTTGGAGCAAACATTTTTACTTCATTGTCTCCTTCAAATGTGGATGCTGACACCCGTACCTAGCTTAGTCTATCCCATCCCACCCCTCCAACCCACCCCTTGTCCCTCCACCCAGCCTTGTCACTATTTCTATCTGCATGCCGAGCCCCCTACCCGCTTCTCCTCCTTCCCCTCTGGTCTTTTAAAGATCAGGACTGGGTGGGTGGACAAACAATTCATAAAATGGGGATCTTCAAAACTTGACACTTAAAAATCCTTGACACCAAATAGAACAAATCAATCAATTCTACAGACACATTCATCTACACTGTAACAGACCCTCCAATCAGCAGATCTAGTAATAGAGGGGGGGCGAGGCTGGGGGAGTGACTCAATACTGCTCAGGTCACGTAATATGGGGGAAGAAGCAAGACCCCCCCCCCCCCCATCAAAAAAAGCCAGGAGTTCCATTCTCAGTCTTCTTCATATCCTTTTCGGAAACTCCACTGTAGCACTCCAAATATAACCCATGTCCAGTCCCTATAATCCAGAAAGGGGGGGTGGAACCCCAAAAAATATCTAAGGGGGGGTCAAAAATCATCATCAGTATCGCTTGGACTGGGCATGGGTGGAAGAGCAGTAGCTAGTGTAATCATAGTAGTAACAATAGTAGTAGAAGTAGTGATAATAGTAGTAGTAGTAGTAGTTGTTTTGGGGAGACTGTGGTAAGTAGCCATAGTGCCTTTGCAGTAGTAGTAGTAGTAGTAAGTAGTAAATAGTAGTCAATGGTGGTTCGTTTTTGTGTGACTCGAGCGCAGGTAGAGTAGAGAGAACAAGAAAGATCCGAGAGAGCGCAATGATGACAGCGTGAGCTCTCCAGCTCTAATGGTCTCCCTTGGGTTGGTTGTCCGTGAGGGAGGGGCTAGGTGGGGTCAGGGGGGAGGAGTCCTGGCTGCCGGCAGCAGCGGTGGCGTGACGCTGGCGCTGGTAGAGCCGCCAGCCCTTGCGGCAAAGCAGCACGAACCAGTAGACCTGCGGCGCCAGGATGCATAAGTTGCCCAGGTTGACCGACAGCGTCAGATGGAACGGCACGCCGTAGATCGGGATGCCGTAGTGGCGGCCGTAGACCCAGTACATGTAGGGAAAAAGGGCAATTCGACACAGGAAGAAGCTGAGCAGCACCATGCCCCCATTGGCCTTGTGGACCCAACAGTCCTGCAGACCCAGCTATGACAAACAAGAGGAGAGAAGGGAAGGATGTGTTGGGAAAATATTCAAAAGAGACAAAAAGAGAGAAAAGAGGTCAATATATGGTCAAACAGTGTTGAAATTCTAAGTGAGCAGAACATAAAGTGGGTTGGAATACCTGGGCCTGTTCAAATACTTTGAAAATGCATTCTTCCTTCCTTCCTTCCTTCCTTCCTTCCTTCCTTCCTTCCTTCCTTCCTTCCTTCCTTCCTTCCTTCCTCCTTTCCATGATGAAATTACTGATCTGACACGACCGAACTGGTGAACTCTATGATGTGGTGCCCATGGTGCCCATGCATAATGATAGATCAGTTGATACACCATTACAGGAAGGGAAGGATGCATTCTAACAGGGCCCACAAGTGACAGTGGCTCTGCAGTACCCAACCAGTCCACCAGAGGGAGCTGTGAGTAAAGACAGAGAGTGGCCCCAAAGATTTTTATAACTAAACCAAGATAGCCCACAGCCTGCCATAGTGGGCAAAACAAGCATGGAGGGGGTCAGAGCCAAGCACAAGCTAGCGAGATCCTATTGGTGCGTTCTAGCATAATCTGCATAATTCCGTTAGGGAACGCCTACTCTGTGAAATGCACCTGTGCAATAACTCAATTTGCCTTTGCACTCCTTCTAAACAATGCAAATTTGTCAAACTTTTGCAAAGGCTTAAGTTTACAAACCTAGTCCACTCTGTTTATAACAGATTCTAGTTTTGGGAACAGCAAACTGTATTGAGATCAAATGTTTCATTGATGAGAAAATGTGCAGAATTTCATCCAAAATCCATCTCCTTCATCTTCTCCAACTGCCGGCCACTGGGCTTCCTCTTCTCACTACCATATGGTAGTGAGTGGGAACGCCAACCGGATGCTTCACATTTAAACATCCAGTGAAATATCTGTCTCATTGTTCTATCTGTGGCGGGCGGCCCTACAGACTGAAGAGACAGATGTCAGCAGAAAGGGAGCTGGAGGCCAAGAGGACTGCCTGCTCACTGCTCTGCTTTTTTTGTGATACACACATACCAATAGTGTGCATTTAGTGAGTGGCTGTACGAATAGAAGTACATTCACTACATGACCAAAAGTATATGGACACCTGCTCGTCGAACATCTCATTGGGCATGAATATGGAGTTGGTCCCCCATTTGCTGCTATAACAGCCTCCACTCTTCTGGGAAGGCTTTCCACTAAATGTTGGAACATTGCTGCGGGGACATGCTTCCGTTCAGCCACAAGAGCATTATTGAGATTGGGCATTGATGTTGGGTGATTAGGCCTTGCTAGCAGTCGGGGTTCCAATTCATCCCAACGATGTTTGATGGGGTTGAAGTCAGGGATCTGTGCAGGCAAGTCAAGTTCTTCCACACCGATCACGACAAACCATTTCTTTATGAATCTCGTTTGGTGTACGCGGGCATTGTCCTGCTGAAAAAAACGTTACCACAAAGTTGAAAGCACAGAATCGTCTAGAATGTAATTGTATGCTCTAGCGTTAAGATTTCCCTTCACTGGAACTAAGGGGCCTAGGCCGAACCATGAAAAACAGCCCCAGACCATTATTCCTCCTCCACCAAACTTTACAGTTGGCAGTATACATTCGGGCAGATAGCGTTCTCCTAGCATCCGCCAAACCCAGATTCGTCCGTCGGACTGCCAGATGGTGAAGCATGATTCATCACTCCAGAGAACGCTTTTCCACTGATCCAGAGTCCAATGGCGGCGAGCTTTACACCACTCCAGCCGACGCTTGGCATTGCGCATGGTGATCTTAAGGCTTGTGTGCGGCTGCTCGGCCATGGAGACCCATTTTATGAAGCTCCCTACAACAGCTCGTGCTGACGTTGCTTCCAGAGGCAGTTTGGAACTCGGTAGTAAGTGTTGCAACCGAGAACAGATTATTTTTACACACTTCAGCACTCAGTAGTCCCGTTCTGTGAGCTTGTGTGGCCTACCACTTGAGCGGTTTTTGCTCTTAGACATTTCTACTTCACAATAACAGCACTTACAGTTGACCGGTGCAGCTCTAGCAAAGCAGAAATTTGACAAACTGACTTGTTGGAAAGGTGGCATCCTATGACGGTGACATGTTGAAAGTCACTGAGATCTTCAGTAAGGCCATTCTACAGCCAATGTTTGTCTATGGAGACTGCATGCCTGTGTGCTTGTTTTTATACACTTGTCAGCAACGGGTGTGGCTGAAATAGCCGAATTCACTCATTTGAAGGGTGTCTCATACTTGTGTGTATATAGCGTATCTATACATTGTTAGGTGTGTGTCACCTGGATGAGGATCTTCCCTAAGGAGACGAAGGGCGTGCTGAGCTCTGTGAGAAACAGGCAGCCAATGAAGTAGTCTCCCTGGTCCCTCCTGAAGAACTGAAAAGGCACAGGGAGGGAGATGACACACTGTTACTAGTCTGATACAACACACACACACACACACACACCACACACCACACACCACACACCACACACCACACACCACACACACACACACACACACACACAACCCCCCCAGTACTTTTAGAACAGAAAGGACTTGAGGAATGGATTGTCCCTATGGCTGCACATACAAAAACAGGAGTCAGGACCCGGCTCAATAACACAAACAATAAGAAACACTCGTATTTCATTGTAAGAGGTTTCTGTTGAGTACACTAATGAATTTTTATTTATTTATTTATTTTTATTTTACCTTTATTTAACCAGGCAAGTCAGTTAAGAACAGATTCTTATTTTCAATGACGGCCTGGGAACAGTGGGTTAACTGCCTGTTCAGGGGCAGAACGACAGATTTGTACCTTGTCAGCTCGGGGGTTTGAACTCGCAACCTTCCGGTTACTAGTCCAACGCTCTAACCACTAGGCTACACTGCCGCCCCGCCCCGCCCCGAATACGAGCCAGACTTATGCCATGAGCCCAGTCAGTATGGGAAGAGAATGGATCACTAAGAGTAAACATAAGGAGGAGTGTATTGATGGAAGCTGCAGACAAGGATGCCAAACAGAGAGGGCTCTGTGTGTGTTTTGTGTGTGTGTGTTAGATATGGCTGTGCGTGTGCGTGTCTGTGTGTGTTAGATATGGCTGTGCGTGTGCGTGTCTGTGTGTGTGTGTGTATGTGAGACATGGCTGTGTGTGTGTGTGCGTGCGTGCGTTGATGAATAAACCAGTAGCATGCGGGTGCAAAGGGTAAGACACAAACTCTGCCATCTGCCCAATGGAAGGATGACCTGCAGCACACACTGCTGCTATGTAACACTACACCTACCTACCCGCTGGACCAGGCCTCTGTGTGTGTGTGTGTGTGTGTGTGTGTGTGTGTGTGTGTGTGTGTGTGTGTGTGTGTGTGTGTGTGTGTGTGTGTGTGTGTGTGTGTGTGTGTGTGTGTGTGTGTGTGTGTGTGTGTGTGTGTGTGTGTGTGTGCGTGCGTGCGTGCGTGCGTGCGTGCGTGTGTGTGTAATACATGTCAGTGTGTGTTACCTGCGTGTGTGGGAGGAGAACAAAGCAGGGAGCGAGGGAAGAGGAGGAAGAGAGGAGGATTACAGTAGCTGGAGCCTGAATAATGGAGGGGGGTAAGGTGATCTCATATCACCATTGACAGCCACTGCAAACACAGGGGTCAGGTTTCCAAAGCACCTGGCCTCCTCGCTACATGAAATGGACGCTAACACGATCTGTGTGTGTGTGTGTCTGTGTAGGTAGGTTCACTGTTGATTACTGTATTATGCAGTCATCTGTCGTTATGCGGCTATTAGCTAGCGTTCGACTGAAAATGCTGTGGAGGGGAAGACTGAAGACGGCAAACTAATAGAAGGAAAATATCAGCTAGTCTCTACCTCTTGTATCATTGTCAAAGCACTTGTCAAATAGGGTTAGTGCCATATCTCTCTTAGCCTCTCCCTCCATCATTCACTCATCCCTTTTCTCTCCCCTCTTTTGACCCTCCCTCTCATCAATGTCAGGAAGCAGAATGGTCAACAGGGTATCCCCGTCTTCCCCCTTCCTTCCCTCCCTCTCTCTATATTCTCTCTCACCAGACTGATGAGCAGCACAATGGTCAGAAGGCCCATGTCACTTTATCACTCACTCACCCTCCTCTCATCTCCCTCCCCTCCTCCTCTCCCACGTCTCCCCTCCTCCTCTCCCACGTTTCCCCTCCTCCTCTCCCACATCTCCCCTCCTCCTCTCCCACATCTCCCCTCCTCCTCTCCCACATCTCCCCTCCTCCTCTCCCACATCTCCCCTCCTCCTCTCCCACATCTCCCCTCCTCCTCTTGTCAGTGGCAGGCAGCAGAATGTTCAGCAGGGCATTAAAATCTCCCCGTTTTTCTGGCCTCAGAGAGAGTCTGTGTGTGTGTGTGTTACTGACCAGGGTGATGGGCAGAGACAGGGACAAGAGAGGCATGAGACTGAGGCCAGAGAGAGTCTGTGTGTGCGTGTGTGTGTGTCTGTGTCTGTGTGTGATTTGTCAAATAAAATATAAAAACAAAAGAACACGATCAATATGATTCCCTTCTTTGTAATTTTTGTTAATTGCAAATGTACATGATGATTTTTATTATTGGACACGTTCAGTGTGTGTGTGTGTGTGTGTGTGTGTGTGTGTGTGTGTGTGTGTGTGATTTGTGTGTTTTGTGTGTGTGTGTGTGTGTGTGTGTGTGTGTGTGTGTGTGTGTGTGTGTGTGTGTGTGTGTGTGTGTGTGTGTGTGTGTGTGTGTGTGTTACTGACCAGGGTGACGGGCAGCAAGATGGTGAGCAGGGCGATGTGGTGGAGCACCAGTAGGAACTCGCGGCGGACAAACGAGTTGACCGTGGTCAGCGAGTGCTCCTTGTACTCCTCGTGGCCCTTGACCCGGAAGCGGTAGTAGTGGCTCAGGTACATGGCATAGATATCGTATGTCATGTAGGGCACGCCGTACCAGATGACAAAGTAGGTGGCCAGCCAGTACCTGAGAGAGAGGGAGGGAAACAAGCGTTTCTTACTGGACGCGTTCAGGTTAGTCCCTCCCCGTTTTGGCTGTTTGCTTTTGTTTGGTTCCTAGTGAATACAACCCAAGGTCATGTTCATTAGTGACTTCAGATTGTCCCTCCACATTATGGCCCTTTTGGTTCCGTATGTTCCTCGTGATTAAGACCTAGTGTGGGTGTGTTAAGCCAGTCACATATGTAAAAAGCACAACAGGAGAAAGTGGGAGCTGGCGTTCTACATATGCAATCCACTACTACATGTTAGCCATCAGCTATCTAATAATGGCTTTCTGACAGAAGTCAAAGAGCTCTGGATGAGTTCTGTACAGTTGTCATTTTTTCCCTGTGTTGCTATTAGCATTTACACATGCTGCTCTTCCTTCAAAGAAGCATGCATCAAAACTTTATTCATTTGTACAATTTATCTCATTCACTTTTGCTTGTAAAATGTCCACTCACCGAAAATTACATTCGGTAGCTACTTGCTATGCTTATATAACTTTATGATCTGGATTTTCCTGTCTTTGCAATTAGTTTGTTTGTTTTCGCTTGTTAGCATTTAGCTAACAGCGTCTATGCGATTTTGCTATTAGTTTGTGCAATTTTTTTCAGGATTCTGGTAAAAGAGGCCCAATGGGATTTATTTTCTTCTTTAGCGCCCCCTTGTGTGCTATGTCGGTAATACTGTAAATCCCGGTATGAGAGAAGGTCGGTATGACTATAGGAAAATCTGTATACCACCAAAGCCTATAGTTTACCCCCAACAACAACTGCTCCCGGGTGCCGATGATGTCGATGTCGAATAACGCAGCCCCCTCCACCTCTCCGATTCAGAGGTGCTGGATTAAATGTGGAAGACACATTTTGGTTGAATGCATTCAGTTGTGCACCTGACTAGGTATTGCCTTTCCATTTCCCAGATTCTTTCTGTGTGTATGGGGAGTGAGAAGTCTTGAGGAAGTTTCATCCTGTGTTTCTGTTGATACAGCATTACACATTTTCCTGTGAAACTCATATGAGCAAGCAAGCACTCTCAGACACATGAGTGATCATGTACACAACAACAGGGCTATACAGGCAGCTAAGCTTATGGTGCAACTGTAATAAAGAAATGAAGAGCTTGGGAGTGAGCAGCACAGGAGCAGACTGCCCCTAATAAAAGCAGATTGATACTGGTTCATATCATGACCGGCCAGAACAGCGTTGGTGACCTTTGACCCCCTCAGTAGATTCAACCTTCACCCTGTATTATTTACATTTACATTTAAGTAATTTAGCAGACGCTCTTATCCAGAGCGACTTACAAATTGGTGCATTCACCTTATGACATCCAGTGGAACAGCCACTTTACAATATTGCAACTAAATCTTTTAAGGGGGGGGGGGTGAGAAGGATTACTTTATCCTATCCTAGGTATTCCTTAAAGAGGTGGGGTTTCAGGTGTCTCCGGAAGGTGGTGATTGACTCCGCTGTCCTGGCGTCGTGAGGGAGTTTGTTCCACCATTGGGGGGCCAGAGCAGCGAACAGTTTTGACTGGGCTGAGCGGGAACTGTACAGCCATGATGGCTTAACATGCCAGGAAGTGCTTAGGGTAAACTGGGTAGTAAAGCTAGTGAGTTTCTCTTGGTCCCAGAGTGGCTCAGTTGGTAAGAGAAGTGTGAGCCAAGTGGGCAAAAAGGTTTGTGGGTTCAATTCCCTCAGGGATCACATACATACAGTACCAGTCAAATGTTTGTACATACCTACTCATACAAGTGTTTTTCTTTGTTACTATTTGCTACATTGTGGAATCATGTAGTAACCAAAAAAGTGTTAAACAAATCAAAATATATTTTATATTTGAGATTCTTCAAAATAGACAACCTTTGCCTTGATGATAGCTTTGCACACTCTTGGAATTCTCTCAACCAGCTTCATGAGGTAGTCACCTGGAATGCATTTCAATTAACAGGTGTGCTTTGTTAAAAATGAATTTGTGGAATTTCTTTCCTTCTTAATGCGTTAATGCGTTTGAGCCAATCAGTTGTGTTGTGACAATGTAGGGGTGGTATAAAGAAGATAGCCCTATTTGGTAAAAGTCCAAGTCCATATTATGGCAAGAACAGCTAAAATAAGCAAAGAGAAACGACAGTCCATCATTACATTAAGACATGAAGGTCAGTCAATGTGGAACATTTTAAGAACTTTGAAAGCTCCTTCAAGTGCAGTCGCAAAAACCATCAAGCGCTATAATGAAATTGTCTCTCATGAGGAAAGGAAGACCTACATTTACCTCTGCTGCAAAGGATAAGTTCATTAGAGTTACCAACCTCAGAAATTGCAGCCCAAATAAATGCTTCAGAGTTCAAGCAACAGACACATCTCAACATCAACTGTTCAGAGAATACTGTGTAATTAAAGCCCTCATGGTCGATTAACAGCAAAGAAACCACTACTAAAGGACACCAATAAGAAGAAGCGATTTGCTTGGGCCAAGGAAAACAAGCAATGGACATTAGACTGGTGGAAATCTGACCTTTGGTCTGATGAGTCAAAATGTGAGATTTCTGTTTCAAACCACTGTCTTTGTAAGACGCAGAGTAGGTGAACGGATGATCTCTGCATGTGTAGTTCCCACCATGAAGTATGGAGGAGGTGTGGGGGTGCTTTGCTGGTGAGACTGTCTGGGATTGAAGCATGGCTACCACAGCATTCTCCATACCATCTGGTGTGCGCTTAGTGGGACTATCATTTGTTTTTCAACAGGACAATGACCCAACACACCTCCAGACTGTGTAAGGGCTATTTGACCAAGAAGGAGTGCTCCATCAGATGACCTGGCCTCCACAATCACCCAACCTCAACCCAATTGAGATGATTAATGATGAGTTGGACCGCAGAGTGAAGGATAAGCAGCCAACAAGTGCTCAGCATATGTGGGAACTCCTTCAAGACCGTTGGAAAAGCATTCCAGGTGAAGCTAGTTGAGAGAATGCCAAGAGCATTCAAAGCTGTCTTCGAGGCAAAGGGTGGCTACTTTGAAGTATCTAAAATATATTTTGATTTGTTTAATACTTTTTTTTGGTTACTACATGATTCCATATGTGTTATTTCATAGTTTTGATGTCTTCACTATTATTCTACAATGTAGAAAATAATCAAAATAATGAAAAACCCTTGAATGAGTAGGTGTGTCCAAACTTTTGACTGGTATGGTTACAAAATATTTATTCAGTGAATTCACTGTACTGTAAGTTTCTTTGGATAAAAGTGTCTGTTTAGTGTTTGTGGCAATTATTTTATAACATTAACTCCAGCTATATGTAGGAATGTAGCAATGTATAGACTGAAACACGACACACCACGTAGAACAATTAGCTCAGTTGATTAGAGCACATTAGTTGTTGTTACTAACCCTCTGCTGGTCCCTCCCATGCCAGCAGTGAGTCTATTGGAAGAAGAGTGTGTGTGTGTGTGTGTGTGTGTGTGTGTGTGTGTGTGTGTGTGTGTGTGTGTGTGTGTGTGTGTGTGTGTGTGTGTGTGTGTGTGTGTGTGTGTGTGTGTGTGTGTGTGTGTGTGTGTGTGTGTGTGTGTGTGTGTGTGTGTGTGTGTGTGTGTGTGTGTGTGTGTCTGCCTGTCTAAGCTAAATGACAAGGATAACACAAACAGTCTATCCTCCTTGCACCGTGGCTCTGTGTGTTGCAATGTTACAGGCTGGCGACTCGCGCGCCTGCTCTGCGCTATGCTGTTGGGGAATTAAGCCCAGGGGGGTGGGGGGGGTTGGGGGGATTAGCAGAGCACTGATGCTGGGTTAGGTCAGGAGGAAGAAAGGACATTGCACTGACTGAGGCTGGGCCATGGTCAGAGGCATCCCGGGCTATGACAACTGACTGGCTGGATTACACTGACTATTAGCATTAGCAGTAGTGTTAGTATTAGCCAAGCAGCACTGCCCAAGCCAAGATAGAGATACAGGGATAAGGATCCTAAGCTACACTAGAACACACAGCAACCTGCTACTTGCAGACTGAGCATATGGCCATCAGACAGAGATACATTATTAGCATCAGCTAGGTAGCACTGGCCAGGTCAAGGATACAGATAGTAAGCTAAAGCTATGCTGTTGACTGCCACTGACTGACTGAGCAGGTGGCCATCTGACTCAGGATAGAGGGGTTCAGGGCCTAAATGAACCTTTTGGTCCACCAGCCACTGTGGCAGGTAGATAAAAAAATATTCCAGCCACTCAGATGTTTAACTAGCCAAAATATTGTTGCTCCATAATTATATCACAAAAACACAAACAGATGCTTCGTAATGTTTCTAAAACAATAAATGTATTAGTAAGAGGTAATGTGGTATATTGCTCAATTTCCTTGAAAAATAATTGTGACCGGTGTCTATTAACGAAAATATCAGAGAAAAAATGTTCAGCTGTTCCTTTAAGGGCTGGATGTTATTGTGGTATCGGGCCACTCAGTCCTGTCATGCTTGTCTGGGTGTGTGAGATTTGGAATCTGACTAGGGTGTCTCTTCGCTATCAGTTGAAGCAGCAGACAAACTAACGTTGAAAAACAACCGAGTTTGTGAAAAAAACAATGCAAATGGCCAAGAACCACGAGGACAGCCTCACTTTGTAGACTTTTGAGTAAATTAGACCAACTGTTATGCCTGTGTGCAGAGCCTACAAAAATGAATCTATCAGCACTTCACTCATTGCGCACAGTTCCCCTGCCAGGCAGTGTTTCTGTGTGAGGTGAAATATGGGATTTATATTTATTTTGTGCAATCAGCAGCTATAAAACAAAACAGCAGAAATACTCATGTGCTCATACTTGACTTTTGACAATTTTATTTGAGAATGTAATACTATCATTAATGTAATGCTATCATTACTGTAATGCTATTACTAGCCTGTTCAACCTCTCTTTGTCATGTTTTGTCTTATATTGTCTTGTCATTTTGCTTTTCCCTCTGTTCGTTTTCCCCCTGCTGGTCTTTTTAGGTTCGTTCCCCTTTTTCTCTCTCCCTTCCTCTCTCTCTTCTCTCTATCGTTCCGTTCCTGCTCCCAGCTGTTCCTATTCCCCTAATCAATCATTTAGTCTTCCCACACCTGTTCCCTATCTTTTTCCCTGATTAGAGTCCCTATTTCTCCCCTTGTTTTCCGTTTCTGCCCTGTCGGATCCTTGTCTATTGTTCACCGTGCTGTGTCTGTGTATCGCCCTGTCGTGTCGTGTTTCCCTCAGATGCTGCGTGGTGAGCAGGTGTCTGAGTCTGCTACGTTCAAGTGCCTTCCCGAGGCAACCTGCAGTTCATGATCGAGTCTCCAGTCTGTTCTCGTCATTACGAGTGGAATTGTGCTTTATGATTGTATATTTACTTTACTGGATTAAAGACTCTGTTTTCGCCAAGTCGCTTTTGGGTCCTCATTCACCTGCATAACACTCTTTCGTATCATCTGAGATTCACAAAAATTGTAAAGCTGCCGCGATCATCCCCCTCTTCAAAAGGGGGAGACACTCTAGACCCAAACTGCTACAGACCTATATCTATCCTACCCCGCCTTTCTAAGGTCTTCGAAAGTCAAGTTAACAAACAGATTACCGACCATTTCGAATCCCACCATACCTTCTCTACTATGCAATTTATGCAACATTCTTATCAACATTCTTATCAAATGACTGCCTCGCCTGGTTCACCAACTACTTCTCTGATAGAGTTCAGTGTGTCAAATCGAAGGGCCTGTCTGGACCTCTTTATAGGGGTGCCACAGGGTTCAATTCTCGGGCCGACTCTCTTCTCTGTATACCTCAATGATGTTTATTTATTTGTTTCTGTACAGCACTTTGAGATATCAGCTGATGTACGAAGGGCTATATAAATACATTTGATTTGATTTTTGATTTGATGTCGCTCTTGCTTCTGGTGATTCTCTGATCCACTTCTACGCAGACGATACCATTCTGTATACTTCTGGCCCTTCTTTGGATACTGTGTTAATGAACCTCCAGGCGAGCTTCAATGCCATACAACACTCCTTCCGTGGCCTCCATCTGCTCTTAAATGCAAGTAAACTAAATGCATGCTCTTCAACCGATCGCTGCCCGCACATGCCCACACGTCCAACATCACTACTCTGGATGGTTCTGACTTAGAATATGTGGACAACTACAAATACCTAGGTGTCTGGTTAGACTGTGAACTCTCCTTCCAGACTCACATTAAGCATCTCCAATCCAAAATTAAATCTAGAATCGGCTTCCTATTTCGCAACAAAGCATCCTTCACTCATGCTGCCAAACTTACCCTCGTAAAACTGACCACCCTACTGATCCTCGACTTTAGCGATGTCATCTACAAAATAGCCTCCAACACTCTACTCAACAAATTGGATGCAGTCTATCACAGTGCCATCCGTTTTGTCACCAAAGCCCCATATACTACCCACCATTGCAACCTGTACACTCTCGTTGGCTGGCCCTCGCTTCATACTCGTCGCCAAACCCACTGGCTCCAGGTCATCTACAAGTCTCTGCTAGGTAAAGCCCCGCCTTATCTCAGCTCGCTGGTCACCATAGCAGCACCCACACGTAGCACACGTTCCAGCAGGTATATCTCACTAGTCACCCCCAAAGCCAATTCCTACTTTGGCCGCCTTTCCTTCCAGTTCTCTGCTGCCAATGACTGGAACGAACTGCAAAAATCACTGAAGCTGGATACTCATATCTCCCTCACTAGCTTTAAGCACCAGCTGGCAGAGCAGCTCACAGATCACTGCACCTGTACATAGCCCATCTGTAATATAGCCCATCCAACTACCTCATCCCCATACTGTATTTATTTATCTTGCTACTTTGCACCCCAAAGGTATCTCTACTTGGACATTCATCTTCTGCACATCAATCACTCCAGTGTTTAATTGATGTGTTGTAATTACTTCGCCACCATGGCCTATTTATTGCCTTACCTCCCTTATCTTACCTCATTTGCAGACACTGTAAATAGATTATTTTCCTACTGTATTATTGACTGTAAGTTTGTTTATTCCATGTGTAAATCTGTGTTGCTGTATGTGTCAAACTGCTTTGCTTTATTCTTGGCCAGGTCGCAGTTGTGAATGAGAACTTGTTCTCAACTAGCCTACCTGGTTAAATAAACGTGAAATAAATTAATTTAATTAAATCACTGTAGAGCCCTGCAAACTGACCACCTGCCAACGTGGCTGGTGAAATAGACATTCTTACCTGCCAATACCTAAATCTACCCACATTTGGCGGGTGGGGGTTGTTAATTTTGTGCTTGTTCCAGTCTGTGAGTGGCTGTCCTACCTGTCAGTCATGACGTTACCGCTGCACGCCGACACCACGATGACTCCCGCCGTGGTGGCCATGATGGCGTGGATGGAGGACACCAGCCTGAGAAAAAGGAGAGACATTTTTCAAACACGCAATTAAGACAACTAGAAATGTGAAGTTTCAGGAGAAACCGTCGGTTCACTACTATAATTACCAGCTTGCATTAATAATACCAGTTGCATTAATAATAACAGTTAGCAGAATGTCAATGACCAGAAACAGTATTTACAGGCAATACAATCATATGAAAAGCTGTCAACTTTTTTATCAATGTATGTTAGATTTCAAGAAGAGTCAAGAAAATCATAGGGAGAGCAGAACTAGACAGCATCATCATACTCTCCATTTTCTAAAGGAAGTATGTCGCTTCACAAGTTGCAAATAGACAGAGTATAATTTTTCTTCAGGCAAATTAAGGATGTAAGCATTTTACCCAGGGTAGGCTACTCCATATCCTGTCTCACAAGCATTTATTATGGCAGGCTAATAGAAAGTCCATTTTATCAGTTTACTGTTTCATTTGATCTTGAACTGCAAACCTTTATTAACTACGTTATTGATTGGGGTGCAATTCACATGTAGCATAATGGAATACTCAGTTTCATTGTAGTTTCACTTCTCCCTTTCTTTCTGGACCTGCCTTCATTGAAACTGTTTGCACCCCATGTCTGTAATGTGGGATGTCAGGCAAAATGTCAGCAATTGGCTCACATTCACAGGTGTTGCAACAAATGAAGATTTTTTTTTTTTTAAGTATTCCATTTTAGAATTATAATTCAAAATCACATCTTGAATTGGGTGACCTCAGTTCGAATTGACCCCAACCGTACAAATCTTTTGACCCAATCTTTAGACAAAAGCTAAACCAGACAATCATTTCTTAGAGGACACCGATTGTACAGGCTACTTTCTAGACCTGGGGGTCCGCAAAGGTACTGCAGGGGGTCCACGGCCAGATCAGTGCATTCGGAAAGTATTTAGAATCTTGGTTTTTTCCACTTTGTTACGTTACAGCCTTGTTCAAAATGGATTCAATTGTTTATTTTCCTCATCAATCTGCACACAACACCCCATAATGAAAAACAATTTTTTATTTTGCACATTTATAAAAAATTGAAATTGAAATATCACATCTACATGAGTTTTCAGACCCTTGTTGAAGCACCTTTGGCAGCGATTACAGCCTCGCGACTTCTTGGGTATGACACTACAAGCTTGGCACGCCTGTATTTGGGGTGTTTCTCCCATTCTTCTCTGCAGATCCCCTTAAGCTCTGTCAGGTTGGATGGGGAGTGACGGTGCACAGCTATTTTCAGGTCTCCCTGGCTGGGCCACTCAAGGACATGAAGTGAATTGTCCCAAAGCGACTCCTGCGTTGTCTTGGCTGTTTGCTTAGGGTTGTTGTCCTGTTGGAAGGTGAACCTTGCCCTAGTCTGAGGTCCTGAGCACTCTGGAGCAGGTTTTCATCAAGGATCTCTGTACTTTGCTCCGTTCGTCTTTCCCTCGATCCTGACTAGTCTCCCAGTCCCTGCTGCTGAAAAACTTTCCCACAGCATGATGCTGCCAACACCATGCTTCTCCGTAGGGATGGTGCCAGGTTTTCTCCAGACGTGACACTTGGCATTCAGGCCAAAGAGTGGTTTCATCAGACCAGAGAATCTTGTTTCTCATAGTGTGAGAGACCTTCAGGTGCCTTTTGGCAAACTCCAAGCAGGCTGTCATGTGCCTTTTACTGAGGTGTTGCTTCTGTCTGGCCACTCTACCATAAAGGCCTGATTGGTGGAGTGCTGCAGAGATGGCACCACTATGGGCCCTAGTCAAAAGTAGTACACTATAGGGAATAGCGTGCAATTTCAGACACCGGAATGGAGTTCCCCTTTAAAATGTGGAAAAATGGCTTGTTCAACCAGGCACTTCCACCTCCCAGCTTAGTTTGACAGATCTTGGCACCTCTGGCAATAAGCAGCTCTGAAATATTACGGAAATCTCATTAATTCGCCCTTACCACAGCCCCTCGCTATTTACGCCTTTTATGCATTGCACGATTTCCAAAAGATTAAAGGGGTGATTCTATTTAGCAGTACAATGGAGTCTCTCAGTCCAGGCTAGGTCAGAGGGAGGGAGGGAGAGAGAAGGCACACACACACAGAGCTGTTTCCTCCGGAGGCCCGCCACCCTTCTCCACGGGAACGCAGGCTGTCGTGATGACGACAGTGGTTATGTGACCCTACCAGCCCGTAGCTGGATAAGACTACCAACCTCCCCTCCTCCCTTTCACCATCCCCCCCCTGCCTTCCTCCACCCCTACTGCCCTCCATACACCCCCCCCCCCTGTTTTTACCTCCACGCCTCACTGCCTCCTCGGGCTGCACACTCTGTCACGAGACCTAGATTTTCAAAACCCACAATTGTGTCCTCCCTTTAAAGGACTTGAGGGGGGAAGAGAGGGAGGTGGGTTGCCATATTTTGTCATGTTTCCCTTTCTTCCCTAACCGTGGCTTCCTTTTCCCAGAACAGAGTCGGTCGGTCTTCCTTTTCTTTCTTTATGGCTACTGTGTGTGGCAGGGCCACGTTTTGAAGACTACCCTCTCGCTCTCTCTCCCTTCTGCCCTCTCTGAGTCAGGAGCAGTGTTTTTCTCCTCCTATGGTTAATGGTGTGTGTAATTTAGAGCAGCACAGTGCACTGGTGCCTGCCCGGGCCGACCGGGAAAAGAGTGCAGAGTGAGAGGAAAAGAGCAAACAGAGCAATACTCATTAACTTCTTGGTGACTAGGGGGCAGTACTGAGTATCTTGGATGAATAAGGTGCCAAGAGTAAACTGCCTGCTACTCAGCCATAAAATCTATAATATGCATATAATTAGTATATTTGGATAGAAAACACTATGACGTTTCTAAAACTGTTTGAATGATGTCTGTGAGTAATGAAAACAATGTACTGAGCAAATGTCAAATTGGCTTTTTACCAAATTACCGTACAACAGACCATGTATTCACCCTGCACACCCTAATTGACAACCAAACAAACCAAAACAAAGGCAAAGTCTTCTCATGCTTTGTTGATTTCAAAAAAGCCTTCGACTCAATCTGGCATGAGGGTCTGCTATACAAACTGATGGAAAGTGGTGTTGGGGGGTAAAACATATGACATTATAAAATCCATGTACACAAACAACAAGTGTGCGGTTAAAATTGGCAAAAAACACACATTTCTTCACACAGGGTCGTGGAGTTAGACAGGGATGCAGCTTAAGCCCCACCCTCTTCAACATATATATCAACGAATTGGCGCGGGCACTAGAAAAGTCTGCAGCACCCGGCCTCCCCCTGCTAGAATCCGAAGTCAAATGTCTGCTGTTTGCTGATGATCTGGTGCTTCTGTCACCAACCAAGGAGGGCCTACAGCAGCACCTAGATCTTATGCACAGATTCTGTCAGACCTGGGCCCTGACAGTAAATCTCAGTAAGACCAAAATAAAGGTGTTCCAAAAAAAGGTCCAGTCACCAGGACCACAAATTCAAATTCCATCTAGACACTGTTGCCCTAGAGCACACAAAAAACTATACATACCTTGGCCTAAACATCAGCGCCACAGGTAACTTCCACAAAGCTGTGAACGATCTGAGAGACAAGGCAAGAAGGGCATTCTATGCCATCAAAAGAAACATACATTTCAACATACCAATTAGGATTTGGCTAAAAATACTTGAATCAGTCATAGAGCCCATTGCCCTTTATGGTTGTGAGGTCTGGGGTCCGCTCACCAACCAAGACTTCACAAAATGGGACAAACACCAAATTGAGACTCTGCATGCAGAATTCTGCAAAAATATCCTCCGTGTACAACGTAAAACACCAAATAATGCATGCAGAGCAGAATTAGGCCGATCCCCACTAATTGTCAAAATCCAGAAAAGAGCCATTAAATTCTACAACCACATAAAAGGAAGCGATTCACAAACCTTCCATAACAAAGCCATCACCTACAGAGAGATGAACCTGGAGAAGAGTCCCCTAAGCAAACTGGTCCTGGGGCTCTGTTCACAAACACAAACACACCCTACAGAGCCCCAGGACAACAGCACAATTAGATCCAACCAAATCATGAGAAAACAAAAAGATAATTACTTAACACATTGGAAAGAATTAACAAAAAAACAGAGCAAACTAGAATGCTATTTGGCCCTACACAGAGAGTACACAGCGGCAGAATACCTGACCACTGTGACTGACCCAAAATTAAGGAAAGCTTTGACTATGTACAGACTCAGTGAGCATAGCCTTGCTATTGAGAAAGGCCGCCGTAGGCAGACATGGCTCTCAAGAGAAGACAGGCTATGTGCTCACTGCCCACAAAATGAGGTGGAAACTGAGCTGCACTTCCTAACCTCCTGCCCAATGTATGACCATATTAGAGATACATATTTCCCCCAGATCACACAGATCCACAAAGAATTCGAAAACAAATCCAATTTTGAAAAACTCCCATATCTACTGGGTGAAATTCCACAGTGTGCCATCACAGCAGCAAGATTTGTGACCTGTTGCCACGAGAAAAGGGCAACCAGTGAAGAACAAACACCATTGTAAATACAACCCATATTTATGCTTATTTATTTTATCTTGTGTCCTTTAACTATTTGTACATTGTATATATATATATATATATATATATATATAATATGACATTTGTAATGTCTTTACTGTTTTGAAACTTCTGTATGTGTAATGTTTACTGTTAATTTTTGTTGTTTTTAACCTTATATATTCACTTTGTATGTTGTCTACCTCACTTGCTTTGGCAATGTTAACACATGTTTCCCATGCCAATAAAGCCCTTGAATTGAATTGAGTATAACAGAACTCATATGGCAGGTGAAAACTGGAGAAAAAATCCAACCAGGAAGTGGGAAATCTGAGGTTGGTCATTTTTCAACTCATTCCCTATTGAAGATACAATGGGATATTGGTCATGTTGTACATCCTAAGGCATCCACTAGATATCAACAGTCTTTAGAAACTTGTTTGAGGCTTCTTATGTAAATGAGGGGCTCATAAGGGCTCTTTGAGTCAGTGGTGGAAATAGACAACAGGTGGAAATTATAGGCAATTAGCAAGACACCCCCAACAAAGGAGTGGTTCTGCAGGTGGTGACAACAGACCACTTCTCAGTTTTGAATGCTGGCGGTGCTTTCACTCTAGTGGTAGCATGAGACAGAGTCTACAACCCACACAAGTGGCTCAGGTAGTGCAGCTCATCCAGGATGGCACATCAATGCGAGCTGTGGCAAGAAGGTTTGCTGTGTCTGTCAGCGTAGTGTCCAGAGTATGGAGGCGCTACCAGGAGACAGGCCAGTACATCAGGAGACGTGGAGGAGGCCGTAGGATGGCAACAACCCAGCAGCAGGACCGCTATCTCCGCCTTTGTGCAAGGAGGAGCAGGAGGAGCACTGCCAGAGCCCTGCAAAATGACCTCCAGCAGGCCACAAATGTGCATGTGTCTGCTCAAATGGTCAGAAACAGACTCCATGAGGGTGGTGTGAGGGCCCAACGTCCACAGGTGGGGGATGTGCTTACAGCCCAACACCGTGCAGGACGTTTGGCATTTGCCAGAGAACACCAAGATTGGCCAAAGCCCTTGCTTGGAACTCTACTTCGCCAGACTGCCAAGAATCCTGACCTCATTCAGGCCAAGGTGGCGAGACAGTAGTGATGACACCATAGGCCTTGTTGATCTCTGCACCAGACAGGATGCTCTTGCCAGCATACTTGGGGTCTTACATGTACGCTGCGGCATGTATGGGCTTCAGGCAGAAGTCTTCACACTTTTTGATGCATTTCAGAACTGTAGTTTCCTCTGCTTTGAGCAACAGTGAAGTGGGCAGGACAGAACGGATTTCTTCTCTTACATCTGCAAGCAGAGTCTGAACTCGAGGTCGATCGATTAATCAGCATTTTTGGACACATTATGGCCGATTACATTGCATTCCATGAGGAAACTGTGTGGCAGGCTGACCACCTGAGATATGTGAGTGCAGCAAGGAGCCAAGGTAAGTTGCTAGCTAGCATTAAACTCTATGATTTGATAATTGATAGAGCAGTCTGAGCGGTGGTAAGGGGCAGCAGGTTCGTAAGCATTCATTCAAACTATACTGCGTTTGCCAGCAGCTCTTAGCAGTGCTTGATTCACACGCTGTTAATGACTTCAAGCCTATCAACTCCTGAGATTAGGCTGACAATACTAAAGTGCCTATTAGAACATCCAATTGTCAAAGGTATATGAAATACAATGGTATAGAGAGAAATAGTCGACGCGTCATAATTCCTATAATAACTACAACCTAAAACTTAACTGGGAATGTTGAAGAACTGGGAATATTCAACCACCAGCTTTCATATGTTCTCATGTTCTGAGCAAGGAACTTAAACGTTAGCTTTTTTACATGGCACATATTGCACTTTTACTTTCTTCTCCATTACTGTGTTTTTGCATTATTTAAACCAAATTGAACATGTTTCATTATTTATTTGAGACTAAATATATTTTATTTATGTTTATATTAAGTTTAAAGTGTTCATTGTTCATTTCGTATTGTTGTAATTGTCATTATTACAAATAATATATATAAATAATAATATAAATGTTTTAAAAATATCATCCGATGAATCAGTATTGGCATTTTTTGGTCCTGCAATAATTGGCATCGGCATGAAAAATCATAATCGTTCGACCTCTAGTCTGAACATCAGACAGGATGGCATTGTCTCCCTCAATCCGTGCAATGGCTACTGCTATAGGTTTCAGGAGTTTCAGGCTGCTTTCCACTCTCTTCCAAAATACATCATCCAGGAGAATCCTCTTGATGTGGCTGTCCATATCGGTCCATATCGGCCATTTCTTGGAGAGACTCCTTCCCCTCCAGGAGACTGTCAAACATAATGACAACACCACCCCAATAAGTGTTGTTGGGCAGCTTCAATGTGGTGCACTTATTCTTCTCACTGTGCTTGGTGAGGTAGATTGCTGCTATAACTTGATGACCATTCACATACCTAACCATTTCCTTGGCTCTTTTGTTTTCAGTGCCATTATGTCCTTGAGGAGCAGATTCAATGCATGAGCAGCACAGCCAATGGGTGTGATGTGAGGGTAGGACTCCTCAACTTCAAACCAAGCAGCCTTCATGTTTGTAGCATTGTCTGTCACCAGTGCAAATACTTTCTGTGGTCCAAGGACAATGACGACTGCCTTCAGCTCATCTACAATATAGAGACCGGTGTGTCTGTTGTCCCTTGTGTCTGTGCTCTTATAGAATACTGGTTAAGGGGTGGAGATGATGTAGTTAATTATTCCTTGCCCACGAACGTTCGACCACCCATCAGAGATGAATGCAATACAGTCTGCTTTATGATTTGCTTGACCTTCACTTGAACTCTGTTGAACTCTGCCTCCAGCAAATGAGTAGATAAAGCATGTCTGGTTGGAGGGGTGTGTGCTGGGCGAAGAACATTCAGAAATCTTGTCCAATACACATTGCCTATGAGTATCAGAGGTGAACCAGTTGCATATACAGCTCAAGCAAGACATTCATCAGCATTTCTCTGACTATGATCCTCCATTGAGTCAAAAAAACTTCTGATTCCAGGAGAACCATGAGCTGTTACTATCGATAAAGTGTCTGATTCATAATTTTCACCTCGAATAGAAGTAGAGGGACTTTTGTCAGAGGTTGCTTGTTGTGAGTGCTGAGGGAACTTTATGCACTTGGCCAGATGATTCTGCATCTTTGTTGCATTCTTCACATGTGATTTGGCACAGTATTTGCAAATGTACACAGCTTTTCCTTCTACATTAGCGGCAGTAAATGTCTCCACACATCAGATAGTGCCCGTGGCATTTTCCTGTAAAGATTAGGGGAAAAAAAGAGTTTAAAAAACAACAAATACAATTCCATGTACAGATAAATAGTTAAGCAGTTAGATTAAACAACTCCTTAAGATACATGTTTAATTTTAAAACATTTATGTAAACAGGTGAATTAACACTCAGTTAGGAGTTTCAAGCAAGCTAAAAATCCACATGATAGCAAAAACTAACTAGCAGAAATTGTTAACAAGTTATAAATTATTTAAACACACTTTGCCTTAGGCTACTATTTATTAGTTAACAAAATATCATGTATGTCCCATAAAATATATTCACCCCACCCAATATTGTAATCAAAACTTACCAGAAAGCATGTAGGCCTTGGCTCAGACAGTGTGGTAGTGTGGGCTCTATAGCATCTCATTAGTGTGTAAGATCTTGAGAATCAGCTGTACATGTGATGGAAGAGCGCACTACACATGTGATGGAAGAATGTACTGTGTATGCAGAGGATTGCAATTCCATTGAATTGGGGATAATGTAACCAAAATATGCCACAAGACCTAGAATTACCTTGTGTATCCCATAAAAAACATTCACTGTTATAAGCTAGCTTTTTTGATGAATTTAAGCAACATTCCCCAAATTCCCGAGCTTAACTTCCCATGGACAATTTTTGATTTTCTTTTTTAAATTTACCAGAAAGTTTCCTACCCTTTGCAACCCTACATGTGACTAATACAATTTGATTTGACATCTTGTAATGAATAATGTGGATATTGAGCAAGTTGAGGAGAATAAACTGCTTGGAGTAACTCAGGATTGTAAACTGCCATGGTCAAAACATACTGAAACAACAGTAGCTAGGATGGGGAGAAGTCTGTCTATAATAAAGCGATGCTCTGCCTTCTTAACAGCACTAACACGGCAGGTCCTACCGGCCCTAGTTTTGTCGCACCAGGACTACTGTTCAGTCGTGTGGTCAGGTGCCACAAAAAGGACTTAGGAAAATTGCAATTGGCTCAGAACAGGGCAGCACGGCTGGCCCTTGGATGTACACAGAGAGCTAACAATAATATGCATGTCAATCTCTCCTGGCTGAAAGTGGAAGAGAGCTTGACTTCTTCACTACTTGTATTTGTGAGAGGTATTGACATGTTGAATGCACCGAGCTGTATGTTTTAACTACTGGCAGCTCGGACACCCATGCATACACCACAAGACATGCCACCAGAGGTCTCTTCACAGTCCCCAAATCCAGAACAGAAAATGGGGGGTGCACAGTACTACATAGAGCCATGGCTACACGGAACTCTATTCCACATCAAGTAACCCATGCAAGAAGTAAAATTGTATTTAAAAAACCTTACAGAACAGCAGGGACAGTGAAGCCACACAAACAAAGACACATGCATTCAAACACACAATAACAAACACACTATACACACACATGTACACATGGATTTTGTGTTACAGATGCTATGTAGTAGTAGAGTAAAGGCCTGAGGGCACACACTTAATATATTGTGAAATCAGTTATGAATGTATTGTAATGTTTTTCAAATGTATAACTGCCTTAATTTTGCTGGACCCCAGGACCCCATCCATGGAAATTACTGGTACAAGAAAAATATGGTGGAAACTCCCTCTAGCATAGAATCATGCTTTAATTGTAAGTGGAGTACACAAGTCAAGTGCACACTTCAGGAAAATGTGGGATGCAGCCACACATTGAAAACTGACATTCACATAATAGCAGAAATGGGGCAGCTGAAAACCTTCTGGTGCAACGCTGTGACCATGTCTCTCTCCATCACTGTGGAGGAAACTATTCTCCAATCCAGATAAACTCAGTTCTTTTTAAACTGGGGCAAGGTCATGTCTTGCCTATAGGTACCCTGATGCTGTTGTATCATTGTGCCAAAAAATATCAAATGTGGAAATGGCCACATACAGCATGATTTTCAGATGGTTGGAGGAGCATGGGGCTCAAAATAGCTGAGCTGTGGGTTTGATTTAGGTATTGTATTAGCCAAATATAACCTAATGAATAAATGTCATAACAATATGTTTCTTTGGATTTAATTAGGCCTATATTACTACTGTGTTGGCCAATAGCCACATTCAATGACTATAGTAGGCTATATACACGGAGTGTACAAAACATTAGAAACACATTCCTAATATTGAGTTGCACCCCCTTTTGTGCTCAGAACAGTCTAAATTTGCCAGGGCATGGACTCCACAAGGTGTAGAAAGTGTTCCACAGAGATGCTGGCCATGTTGACTCTAATTCTTCCCACAGTTGTGTCAAGCTGGCTGGATGTCCTTGTGGTAGACCATTCTTGATACAAACGGGAAACTGTTAAGCGTGGAAAACCCAGAAGCATTGCAGTTCTTGACACAAACCAGTGTGCCCAGCACCTACTACTATACCCCATTCAAAGACACCTAAATATTTTGTCTTGCCCATTCACCCTCTGAATAGCACACATGCACAATCCATGTCTCAATTGTCTCAAGGCTTAAAAATCCTTATTTAACCTGTCCCCTCCCCTTCTACACTGATTGAAATGGATTTAACAAGTGTTCCAAAAGGGATCATAGCTTTCACCTGGATTCACCTAGTCTGTCATGGAAAGAGCAGGTGTTCTTAATGTTTTATATACACACAGGCCAGTTTATTAGGTACACCACCCAGTTCATGACAATGGATCGCATGTGGCATTCGCATGCTATATAAAGCAAGCAGACAGGCATCGAGGCATTGTTACTGTTCAATTGAACTTTGAGAGTGGTATGATGGTCGGTGCCAGGAACGCCAGATCCAGTGTCTAGGGTAAACAGAGAATGGTGCGACTAGGGTTGCACATGTTGGGGAATCCATTTAGTCCATTTAAATGTAGATGTTTTTTGCTTTGGATATATAGTTGAAGTCAGAAGTTTTTATTTATTTATTTAACCTTTATTTAACCAGGTAAGGTAGTTGAGAACAAGTTCTCATTTACAACAGCGACCTGGCCAAGATAAAGCAAAGCAGTGCGACACAAACAACATCACAGAGTTACACATGGAATAAACTAGCTTACAGTCAATAACACAATAGAAATAAATAAAGTGTATATACAGTGTGTGCAAATGGCGTGAGGTAAGGCAAAGAAAATAGGCCATAGTAGCGAAGTAATTACAATTTAGCAACTTACAAATCTGCCGTTTCCAGCTACAAAGTAATTTATAACATTAACAATGTCTACACTGTATTTCTGATCAATTTTATGCTATTTTAAATGGACTTTTGCTTTTCTTTCAAAAACAAGGACATTTCTAAGTGACCCCAAACTTTTGAACGGTAGTGTATATATATTGAAATGTATGTTTCATTGGATAAGCGTGTTGACATAATTACCATATTATAATTAATATGAGGCCTAGATTATTACATAAAGCATGGATTCGAACAGTGTGGGTACATGGGAATTAATTATCTGATGTTCTGTCATGGTGGTGGGCCTTGAAACCACCTGTGGGGGTGGCAGGTAGCCTAGTGGTTAGAGCGTTGGACTTGTGACCGAAAGGTTGCAAGATCTAATCCCTGCTCTGACATGGTTCAAATCAGTCTGGATTTAAACCAGGTTGTCTGTAGTGACGCCTTTAGCACTGAGATGCAGTGTCGGTAAAACACATCACTGGCTAAAATACCGCTAGAGATAGAACAACTCAAGCATCACATCCTGCAGCTTATCCAGACGACTGACCCACTGGCAATTCTAACAGGCAGGTAAAATAAATACAACACATACAGTTGCTGGCCAACAGATAGGAAAACAAAACGTATCCTATAGCGGTATTGCAGACAGATAACGTCCAAATTAATCTAAAGAAAACAACATCAACACACGGGCTGTGTGACAATGTAGCAAACTGGAGAGGCATTCAAACGGAGTTTACCGTGCTACTGAGAATGTAGCCCCTGGGGCATCCACACGTGTCCCAAAAAAATATGTTTTCCCCGTTAGATGAGCATTATTACAGAATTGATAAGAGCGTTATTAAAACCAAGCGATCCGCTCAGTATAGTTCAGCACTTAACATTGCATAACGCAGTAGCCACCACAGCGCTGGAGGTTGGCGGGGATTATCAACTGGAGTGACAGGGTTCCCAACTAGAGTGACAGGGTTCAAATGAACATTGAATTGACCCTCGCGCATGTGAGTGCGTAATTTTGACCAAAACGGAGCAATATTCCCAAGGTGTTAGTTATTATGTTGTAATTCACTGGGTTAGCCACCATTATAATAACGCTACTAACGCTACCTACAATAAGATTTTCGAGTACGACATGTAATGGCCATTAAGACAAATCAAATTTACAAATAAATAATATCTAATCTAATAATATATTTTAGCGCTGTTTGAAAGAGCAAATGTGGCTAATTCGTTTAAAACCTTGTGCCAAGCTCAAGACTCAATTTGTTTTATCAGCTTGCACGACCGTGCTAGTCAGCTAGCTAGCTAGCATAGCCTTAGGGCCAGCTACTGCTTGTCCAGGGTTAAACATATACCATAAAGAAAGGACATTAATAATTACCTCTCGCTGACCAGTACAACGTCGGCATCTGTCCACTGTTTGAAAATGGAAGGGAGTACTCTCCGAAAGATGAAGAAGAGACCGGGAAAAACTACGACGCCGCAAGCCAGCACTTGCAACATCCTTGCGTTGCACTTGTCCTGCTATCAAGCTAGCGACCTATCTATTATTATAATTTGGTTCGAGGGCTACTAAATGTATTTTACACACCGTGTTTTACACCGGTGACTGGGATTCGCCGTGTTTTCTAGACTGCATTGGTGCTCACGCCACAAGATCCAGTCACCGGTGACCGCTGCGTTTTTTCCCTTGCCTCAGCAGCACCACACTGTACGGTTACACAAAAACTAGCGGTGAAGGTACCCGGTGATTGATTGGTCTTCACTCCTGCCCTGGCGCAAAGCCGGTAACGTTAGCCAACACGCTAACTACATGCCGCGGAATACACATTAATTACGAGGTTTGAGATTATTCAACCAGCAAAAACATGCGCCCGGTAGTCCACGATGAATATCATAAATATGTGAATTAAACCGCGGAAAGGCAAGGTTCGACCTATGCTTCTTCGAGATGGGGTGCTATGCTGCTAACCATCAACGACTCGACAAGCGCTTTTATGCCTGACGGTGCAGACCCTACACACAGTGGACTGCAAGGTGCATTCCGCAAGACAGCGCCATCTAGGCAGCAGCGGACCTGTGCTGCATACCGTTACAGAACCCTGATTATTCTGAATGTAGCTGTTTTAGTAGCCAACTCTTACTAGTCTCCACTAGAACACTGAATTAGAATATGCATTATTATAAAAACATGCATTTTCTTTAAAAACACTCTATTTATATGTATCACAAAAGAGAAGTAGAAATATAAATATTCACCACATTTGTATGTATTTTCTGTATATGTATTGATGTAATGTGCATGCTATTTCTAATCACCTTAAACGCTGTATAAAACATATAAGTATCAAAAGAGCTCTGTCAATTTTGTATTTGCTCCACATTCTGTATAAGTACAGTACCTTTCGTAAAGTATTCAGACCCCTTGATTTTTCCACATTTTGTTACGTTACAGCCTTATTCTAAAAATGAATAAATTGTTTACATTTGGGGAGTGTCTTCCATTCTTCTCTGCAGATCCTCTCAAGTTCTGTCAGAATGGATGGGGAGCGTCGCTGCAAAGCTATTTTCAGGTCTCTCCAAGAAATATTAGATTGGGTTCAAGTCCGGCCTCTGGCTGGGCCATTTGAGGACATTCAGAGACATGTCCCAAAGCCACTCTTGCATTGTGTGCTTAGGGTTGTTGTTGTGTTGGAAGATGAACCTTTGCCCCAGTCAGGTCCTGAGCGCTCTGGAGCAGGTTTTCATCAAAGATCTCTGTGTACTTTGCTCCGTTCATCTTTCCCTCGATCCTAACTAGTCTCAAAGAGTTCTATCTTGGTTTCATCAGACAAGGGAATCTTATTTCTCATGGTCAGAGAGTCTTTAGGTGCCTATCGGCAAACTCCAAGTGACCTGTTTTGTGCCTTTTACTGAGGAGTGGCTTCTGTCTGGCCACTCTACCATAAAGGCCTGATTGGTGGAGTGCTGCAGAGATGGTTGTCCTTCTGGAAGGTTCTCCCATCACCACAGAGGAACTCTAGAGCTCTGTCAGAGTGACCATCGGGTTCTTGATCACCTCCCTGACCAAGGCCCTTCTCCCCGATTGCTCAGTTTGGCCGGATGGCCAGCTCTAGGAAGAGTCTTGGTGGTTCCAAACAAATTCCATTTAAGAAGGATGGAGGCCACTGTGATTTTGGGGACCTTCAATGCTGCAGAAATGTTTTGGTACCCCTCCCTAGATCTGTGCCAAAACACATTCCTGTCTCGGAGCTCTACGGACAATTCATTCGACCTCATTGCTTGGTTTTTGCTCTAACATGCACTGTCAACTGCGGGACCTTATTAGACAGATGTGTGCCTTTCCAGATCATGTCCAATCAATTGAATTTACCACAGGTGGACTCCAATCAAGTTGTATAGTCATCTCAAGGATGATCAATGGAAACAAGATGCACCTGAGCTGAACTTCGAGTCTCATAGCAAAGGGCCGGAATACTTAAAACAAATTCAAATAAAATAAACAACCTGTTTTCGCTTTGTCATTATGGGGTATTGTGTGTAGATTGCTGATGATTTTTATTTAATTAATACATTTTAGAATAAGGCTGTAACATAACAAAATGTTGAAAAAGTCAAGGGGTCTGAATACTTTCCGAAGGCACTGTATATCAATGTATACGATGGGGGACAACAGTAAGTAGTGAGTGAAGGTTTTCATGCTGAGGGGGGTATGGTGGGATGGGTAAAGGGCAGTGTGGCATTAATGGCACTCCGGCTGTGGCGCTCACTGAGTGGTGGAGGGCTCATGGTGTGAGGGCTTAGTGACCCACAGGTCACCCAGTGCTGTTGAGTCCACACAGGCTCCCCTTTGTTCTCCAGTGTGCCCGTCACAGTCCCTAATCCTGCCCCTGCCCCATGGGCTCCCAAAGCCAGCACCACCCACTTACCCCTACTGAGTCCTCACACACACACACACACACACACACACACACACACACACACACACACACACACACACACACACACACACACACACACACACACACACACACACACACACACACACACACACACACACACACACACACACACACACACGAGGGAGAGAGATATCCTGTTGGTGTTACTGCTCTCTCTCATGCTATCTCCCACTCTCCCAGATTCAGATATACTTTATTAACATGAATGACAAGGCCACTGTTGCTAAATCAAAGTGAGATAATTACATAAACAGTAAATAAATAATATATATTATTGCTTGGTACTTTTTTCACTAGTCTGTGGTAAAATGTCACAACTGTTAGTACAAACTTAAAACACATATTCAACAATGCTGTTTTTTCAAAACTTTAAGTCCATTTTCAATTGACTTATTACAACACACAAAATCACACAGTAACTTTTTCACCAACCCTAATCAGTGTTTCATCTAGAAATACCTTAAATGTAAAGTAATTGCAGAATCTTGTTACTTATGGTCTGATAGTGTTCAGGTGCATTTTGGCAAACTCCAAGCGACCTGTTATGTGCCTTTTACTGAGGAGTGGATTCCTTCTGGCCACTCTACCATAAAGGCCTGATTGGTGGAGTGCTGCAGAGATGGTTGTCCTTCTGTAAGGTTCTCCCATCTCCACAGAGGAACTGTGAAGCTCTGTCAGAAGTACCATTGGGTCACCTGTCTGACCAATGCCATTGTCCCCCAATTGAGCAGTTTGTCCCGGTGGTCAGCTCTAGTAAGAGTCTTGGTGGTTCCAAACAAATTCCCTTTAAGAATGATGGAGGCCACTGTGTTCTTGTGGATCTTCAATGCTGCAGAATGTTTTTGGTACCCTTCCCCAGATCTGTGCCTCGACACAATCCTTTCTCGGAACTGAAAGGACAATTCTTTCGACCTCGTGGCTTGGTTTTTGCTCTGACATGAACTGTCAACTGTGGACCTTATATAAAGGGGTGTGTGTCTTTCCAAATAATTTCTAATCAATTGAATTTACCACAGGTGGACTCCAATGAAGTTGTAGAAACATCTCAAGGATGATCAATGAAAACAGGATGCACCTGAGCTCAATTTTGAGTCTCATGGCAAAGGGTCTGAATAAGCATAGCAAAGGGTCTCCGGGCAGCCGAGCGGAAATGGAGGAAAACTCGCCTCCCTGCGGACCTGGCATCCTTTCACTCCCTCCTCTCTACATTTTCCTCTTCTGTCTCTGCTGCTAAAGCCACTTTCTACCACTCTAAATTCCAAGCATCTGCCTCTAACCCTAGGAAGCTCTTTGCCACCTTCTCCTCCCTCCTGAATCCTCCCCCCCCCCTCCTCCTCCCTCTCTGCAGAGGACTTGGTCAACCATTTTGAAAAGAAGGTCGACGACATCCGATCCTCGTTTGCTAAGTCAAACGACACCGCTGGTTCTGCTCACACTGCCCTACCCTGTGCTCTGACCTCTTTCTCCCCTCTCTCCCCAGATGAAATCTCGCGTCTTGTGACGGCCGGCCGCCCAACAACCTGCCCGCTTGACCCTATCCCCTCCTCTCTTCTCCAGACCATTTCCGGAGACCTTCTCCCTTACCTCACCTCGCTCATCAACTCATCCCTGACCGCTGGCTACGTCCCTTCCGTCTTCAAGAGAGCGAGAGTTGCACCCTTTCTGAAAAAACCTACACTCGATCCCTCCGATGTCAACAACTACAGACCAGTATCCCTTCTTTCTTTTCTCTCCAAAACTCTTGAACGTGCCGTCCTTGGCCAGCTCTCCCGTTATCTCTCTCAGAATGACCTTCTTGATCCAAATCAGTCAGGTTTCAAGACTAGTCATTCAACTGAGACTGCTCTTCTCTGTATCACGGAGGCGCTCCGCACTGCTAAAGCTAACTCTCTCTCCTCTGCTCTCATCCTTCTAGACCTATCGGCTGCCTTCGATACTGTGAACCATCAGATCCTCCTCTCCACCCTCTCCGAGTTGGGCATCTCCGGCACGGCCCACGCTTGGATTGCGTCCTACCTGACAGGTCGCTCCTACCAGGTGGCGTGGCGAGAATCTGTCTCCTCACCACGCGCTCTCACCACTGGTGTCTCCCAGGGCTCTGTTCTAGGCCCTCTCCTATTCTCGCTATACACCAAGTCACTTGGCTCCGTCATAGCCTCACATGGTCTCTCCTATCATTGCTATGCAGACGACACACAGTTAATCTTCTCCTTTCCCCCTTCTGATGACCAGGTGGCGAATCGCATCTCTGCATGTCTGGCAGACATATCAGTGTGGATGACGGATCACCACCTCAAGCTGAACCTCGGCAAGACAGAGCTGCTCTTCCTCCCGGGGAAGGACTGCCCGTTCCATGATCTCGCCATCACGGTTGACAACTCCATTGTGTCCTCCTCCCAGAGTAATATATGTAATAATAATAATATAATATATAATAATAATAATAATAATATATATGCCATTTATGCCCAGAGCGCTAAGAACCTTGGCGTGATCCTGGACAACACCCTGTCGTTCTCAACTAACATCAAGGCGGTGGCCTGTTCCTGTAGGTTCATGCTCTACAACATCCGCAGAGTACGACCCTGCCTCTAGGATAAAGTAATCCTTCTCACCCCCCTTATAAGATTTAGTTGCACTATTGTAAAGTGGCTGTTCCACTGGATGTCATAAGGTGAATGCACCAATTTGTAAGTCGCTCTGGATAAGAGCGTCTGCTAAATGACTTAAATGTAATGTAATGTAATGGTCTGAATTAAATATCTAAAAATCTGTTTTCGCTTTGTCATTATGGGGTATTGTGTGTAGATTGATGAGATGTTATATTTATTCATCCACTTTATAATAAGGCTGTAACGTAATAAAATGTGGAAAAAGTCAAGGGGTCTGAATACTTTCCGAATGCAATGTATGGTACATGACAACCGTTGACTACTAGTTATTGCCAATTGATTTGATAACATAGTGGTAACCACAATTGGTCACCATTGAATGAAAAATATGTTACAGACAAGATACTTTACAATTTACATACATTTAAAAATATTAACATGTATTTTATGTGTGCATCTCTCAGTTCGGAAAGTATTCAGTCTCCTTGACTTTTTCCACATTTTGTTACATTACAGGCTTATTCTAAAATGTATTAAATGACACATTTTACGCATCAATCTACACACAATACCCCATAATGACAAAGCGAAAACTGTTTTTTTAGAAATACCTTATTTACATAAGTATTCAGACTCTTTGCTATATGGCTCGAAATTGAGATCAAGTGCATCCTGTTTCCATTGATCATACTTGAGATGTTTCAGCAACTTGATTGGAGTCCACCTGTGGTAAATTCAATTGATTGGACGTGATTTGGAAAGGCACACACCTGACTAACAAAGGTCCCATAGTTGACAGTGCATGTCAGAGCAAAAACCAAGCCATGAGGTCGAAGGAATTGTCCGTAGATCTCCAAGACCGGATTGTTTTTTGACACATATCTGGGAGGGGTACCAAACAATTTATGCAGCATTGAAGGTCCCCAAGATCACAGTGGCCTCCATCATTCTTAAATGGAAGAAGTTTGGAACCACCAAGACTTTTCTTAGAGCTGGCCACCTGGCCAAACTGAGCAATTGGGGGAGAAGGGCCTTGGTCAGGGAGGTGACCAAGAACCCGATCTGTCAGAGCTCCACAGTTCCTCTGTGGAGATGGTAGAACCAGCACCACAAACATCTCTGTAGCACTCCACCAATCAGGCTTCTATGGGAGAGTGGCCAGACAGAAGCCACTCCTCAGTAAAAGGCACATGACAGCCTTCTCTGTGTTTGCTAAAAGTCACACAAAGACTCTCAGACCATGAGAAACAAGATTCTCTGGTCTGATGAAACCAAGATTGAACTTGAATGCCAAGCATCACATCTGGAGGAAACCTGGCACCATCCCTACGGTACTAACAGCATCATGGTACTAACAGCATCATGCTGTGGGGATGTTTTTCAGCGGCATAGACTGGGAGACTAGTACAGAGAGATCCTTGATGAAAACCTGCTCCAGAGAGCTCAGGACCTCATACTGAGGCAAAGGTTCACCTTCCAAGAGGACGACGACCCAAAGCACACAGCCAAGGTAATGCAGGAGTGGATTCCGGACAAGTCTCTGAATGTCCTTTAGTGGCCCAGCCAGAGCATGGACTTGAACCTGATCGAACATCTCTGGAGAGACCTGAAAATGCTGTGCAGCGACGCGCCCCGTCCAACCTGACAGAGCTTGAGAGGATCTGCAGAGAAGAATGGGAGAAACTCCCCAAATACATGTGTGCCAAGCTTGTAGCATCATACCCAAGAAGACTCTAGGCTGTAATCGCTGCCAAAGGTGTTTCAAGAAAGTACTGAGTAAAGGGTCTGAATTCTTATGTAAATGTTATATTTTCTTTATTTTTTGTAAAAAATTCTAAAAACCTTGTTTTGCTTTGTCATTATGGAGCATTGTTGGGCTCCCAAGTGGTGCAGCGGTCTAAGACACTGCAACTCAGTGCTAGAGGTGTCACTACAGACCCTGCTTCATTTCCATGATTGGGAGTCTCATAGGGCGGCACACAATTGGCCCAGCGTCGTCCAGGTTTGGCTGGGGTAGGTCATCATTGTAAATAAGAGTTTGTTCTTAACTGACTTGCCTATTTAAATAAAGCTTAAATGAAACATTAAACATTAAATAAAAGGAAATGTGCGTAGATTTACGAGGGGTAAAAAAAAACGATTGAATCCATTTTAGAATAAGGCTGTAACATAACATGTGGAGTGGAACAGGAGCAGAGCAGACTCAGACTCAGACGAGGAGACTGGGATGAGGTAACCAAGGTATTTATTGAAACACGGGTGGAAGATTGAGTGCAGGCCAGGGGAAGCCTGGGCGGGTTGCTGGAAACCAGGTGCGGTGGCTCAGGCTGGAGCGAGAGGTGTGGGGACAGGGTAAGCAGATCCAGAGGGGAATCCGAGGGAGCGTAGAGTGGGGAATCCAGGACAGAGAAGCAGGACTGACGAGAAGTCGGACTGGAGACAGGGACCAGAATCAGAGCGGGCAGAACTGTAGCGGAGAGGAAAACAGCACCAAGCAAGGAAAACAGGCACAACAGGATCTAAATAGTCGGGAACCGTAGACTGACTGAGCAGAGATCTGGCAGTGTGGAAGTGGCAGTGCTGAGTGTCTGTAAAGGTCTTGATTATGGAACAGATTGCAGCTGGTGGGGATCTGCTCTGACACACCTGTCTCCGCTCACACAATCACACAGAGAGAGAGAGAGAGAGAGAGAGAGAGAGAGAGAGAGAGAGAGAGAGAGAGAGAGAGAGAGAGAGAGAGAGAGAGAGAGAGAGAGAGAGAGAGAGAGAGAGAGAGAGAGAGAGAGAGAGAGAGAGAGAGAGAGAGAGAGAGAGAGAGAGAGAGAGAGAGAGAGAGAGAGAGAGAAGAGAGAGAGAGAGAGAGAGAGAGAGAGAGAGAGAGAGAGAGAAGAGAGAGAGAGAGAGAGAGAGAAGAGAGAGAAGAGAGAGAGAGAGAGAGAGAGAGAGAGAGAGAGAGAGAGAAGAGAGAGAGAGAGAGAGAGAGAGAGAGAGAGAGAGAGAGAGAGAGAGAGAGAGAGAGAGAGAGAGAGAGAGAGAGAGAGAGAGAGAGAGAGAGAGAGAGAGAGAGAGAGAGAGAGAGAGAGAGAGAGAGAGAGAGAGAGAGAGAGAGAGAGAGAGAGAGAGAGAAGAGAGAGAGAGAGAGGAGAGAGAGAGAGAGAGAGAGAGAGAGGAAGAGAGAGAGAGAGAGAGAGAGAGAGAGAGAGAGAGAGAGAGAGAGAGAGAGAGAGAGAGAGAGAGAGAGAGAGAGAGAGAGAGAGAGAGAGAGAGAGAGAGAGAGAGAGAGAGAGAGAGAGAGAGAGAGAGAGAGAGAGAGAGAGGAAGAGAGGAAGAGAGAGAGAGAGAGAGAGAGAGAGAGAGAGAGAGAGAGAGAGAGAGAGAGAGAGAGGAAGAGAGAGAGAGAGAGAGAGAGAGAGAGAGAGGAGAGAGAGAGAGAGAGAGAGAGAGAGAGAGAGAGAGAGAGAGAGAGAGAGAGAGAGAGCAGAGAGAGGAGGAGAGAGAGAGAGAGAGAGAGAGAGAGAGAGAGGAAGAGCACACTGGGGGAGTGGCGGCAGGTCAAGAGACACCGGATGAGCACTAGAGGGCGTGGCAGGAGCAGATGTGACACACTGTTCGTTGTTGGCATTTCCAGCCTAAGTTTTCCCACTATGCCAATGAAGTAATCATTAAAATGATTGCCAACATCGAATGGTTTTGTGATGGATAAGCCATCTGATTCAATGAAAGATGGAATTGAATTTGTCTTTCTGCCCATCATTTCAATCTTTATATCATTGACCTTGGATTCATAATACTGTTTCCTCTTCTTTTTGTTGAGTTTAGTCACATACTTTCTCAATTTGCAGTAAGTCAGCCAGTCAGATGTGCAGCCAGACTTATTAGCCACTCCTTTTGCCCCATCTCTTTCAACCATACAGTTTTTAAATTCCTCATCAATCCATGGAGCCTTAACAGTTCTAACTGTCAGTTTCTTTACAGGTGCATGTTTATTAATAATTGGAAGAAGCAATTTCATAAATTAATCAATTGCAGCATCTGGATGCTCCTTATTAATCACTTCAGACCAACAAATATTTTTAACAATGAGGACATTCATTGTGATGTGGATGAGAATTTATGGCCAAATGCTCAAGACATGCTAGATGCAAATGAATGCATACTAAACGTTGTTTTATTTTTATTCATTTAAGTTGTTTAATTTAGTTTTTTACATTTAATTACAGACAGTACAACTATGTTGCAATTATACTGAAAAGTGAATGTGCATGAATGATTGTAGAGGATGTCTTTATTGATCACACCTTTGATTACACGTTGGATAGATCTTACGGAAATGATAGATTTTCTGTCAATTTTGTTGGATAATGTAAGTGCTTTGCCTAATGTGAAAAATGTGTAATCCACTGTAATTTACTGTAGCATATTACATTCAGTACTTCTAAGGGTGATTTTAAACACGTATCTTGCATGGTTTGCTATTGGATTAACTGGTAGTTAAAACAACTAAATTGAAAATATATAATTATGTTGTGTTTTGGTGATTTAAACCAATGTTCTCATTACATTTCACGATAAACTTGAGTTTTGAATCCATGGTTGTGTGGTGACAGATGTTTACGATCCAAATTAATGCACAATGACAGGTTTTGAATGAAAGACTGGCTTCGTTACAAGCGTGACCAGTGAGTTTTGTACTAAAAGTTATGAAAATGTACCACATACTTGTGAAAATAATACCAAAGGGATTAAAAATATATTTTTGTAAAGTAATAACATTTAAATGATATAGATGAATAAAAATAGTAGAGATAATCTAAAAATAATTTAGCTTTGATAAGTAAAAAAATATAAAAAAAGAAGAACATGTATATCAGTACAATGAAGTCATGCAGTGTATATCTATAAAACATTGAATCAGTACAATGAGATCATCTATGGAATGTAGGTGTGCATGCATGTGTCTGTAGTGTGTGTGTGTCCGCACAACCAATTTGTGCACATAGTTTTGCATGGGTGTGTGGATAAGTATATGAGTGTATTTCATGCTATTTTACAGAAATGAGTGAAATAATTTCAAACGGAAACAAAACAAAAAGAGAGCTAAACACAATGACACAAAACAAAAACACAAAGAACTGCAAAGTCTATTCTCTCTCTTTCTCTCATTACCATGACGGTCCGGGGGCAAATCTGCTCTTCATACTCACACAAACTCATCTTCAACCATCTCACAGGCTACCAACCTGTAGGCTTAGTCTTGAGTCATTCAGTAGAACTCTGTATAATCAACACAATGGTATTCACAGAGCAGTATATATTTTATTAACACATGTTCATTTTACTGGGCCTATTCAGAGGTTGCGTCCCAAATGGTGCCCTATGTAGTGCACTATGTAGGGAATAGGGTGACATTTGGGACATAAGGTGTAGATGAAGAAGCCCATTGTCCATTGACACCAATGGAAAATGTCTGACAGCTTGGCTCCAACCATTCAGGGCCCTACGTGAATACATTGCCATAATGACAGACACACTATATTTCAAGAATTCAAGAGGAAGGAAATAACCTCTAGTTATCATTCATCACCCACCGGGCACACACTTGTTGAGTTAACGTTGTTTCCACATAATTTCAATGAAACTACGTTAAACCAATGTGGAATAGATGTTGAATTGATGTTTGTGCCCATATTCCTTAAATCCTTATATTACATAGTATATGTATTTTATCCAATCACCTTGGCTTTTACCACCTGGATCAGTTAAGGAACTGATTTGGCTGATAATGGCTATTTTTGAGGAAGGGTGTACTTGCAATAATTGTAATGTGTTTATTATTATTTTCTATTTAGTTGAATGCACTGAATGTAAGTTGCTATGTGTAAGAATGTGTGCTAAATGACAAAAACTTTAATGAAGGACACCTTGAATATATATATTCTGATAATCATAATCTTTCTCTTTGACAGCCTATTTAATAAGATACGGTTTAGTACTGTTTTAATGCATGGTTCCCAGTTAGGTCTATCTCCTGTCTTTCCTCATTGCCCTGAAGTCAGATAAGAGGTTGACAGCAAACTGATAGTGCAATATAATTTTACAGTTCTCCTGGCAATAAATTGCCAACATGAACAGGAGGATGGACATCCGTTTATTAAGTAAAAAAATAAAAACATTTTATGGTGATGTGGATATGATGACGTGACTTAGATACAGTTTGGTATAAAAGCTGATGAAACTGGGTGAAGAGAATAAGAGGAGAAGAGAAAGAGGGACACACCAGTTGCTGTTATTCCAGGTTAGTGTGGCTAACTTGGTGTACTGTGTTATGCTACAAAATGTAATGTCACTCGTTATGCAAACAATATGATGAAAGGGACCTTTGGGTCAACATTTGAATTGTCAGAGTAAGTATGTATATATGAATAGTATTCATCTTTTGAATTTAAGTATTTTGTTGCGTAAAGCAGTGGTTCGTAACCTTTTTTTTAAACCATGGCACACTTTGATGGGATATAAAATTCTGTGGCACACTTACAAGTTCTTATGCATGTGTTTAGTGGTAATGCCCTCCATCTGATCCATACTGAAAATAATCTATTTTCTGTGACAAAGTTTTTTAAATAGATTAAATAGGGTTTATTTGAAATATTTTCATATTTCCTTACTCATGGTGGTTAATTGGTGTGTCTACCCCTTTAATTGCCTTTTTTTCATCAGAAATTATTGGTTATGTGTAGATTCATGTTTGTGTAAAATTGTACTTTTCTCAGATTTTTTATTCAAAGATTCTAGATGTGTGAAAATGTGTTTTTTTGCAATACACTATATATCCATTGTTTAGCTGGAATGGAATGTTTGTATCCTTTATATTTGACTGTGATATATGGTTGTCTCACCTAGCTATCTTAAGATGAATGCACTTACTGTAAGTTGCTGTAAGGAGTGCGTACTGGCGGCAGAGTAGTCAGGGGCAGGAGAGCAAAGACTGTGTTACAACGGCGCAGTTTTAATAATAAAAATCACCGTGAACAAAAACAATATATACAATGGGACAAAACCCTGTCACACACCAGACATAACGTGCACAAGCACTTACAATAAACAATTCCAGACAAGGACATGGGGGAAACAGAGGGTTAAATACACAACATGTAATTATGGAATTGAAACAAGGTGTGTGGGAAGACAAGACAAAACAAATGAAAAATAAAGGTGGATCGGCAATGGCTAGAAGGCCGGCAACACCGACCACCGAATGCTTCCCGCGTGCCGACACCAGCCGCGTGCCGACACCGGCCTCGGGGACTACTGTAATGGTTGTTGTCTGATCGGACCAAAGCGCAGCGTGGTAAGTGTTCATGATTTTTATTAACAACTGAACACTAGAACAAAAATAACAAAGTGCAAAACGAAACCGAAACAGTCCTGTCAGGTGCAGAACACTAAACAGAAAACAACTACCCACAAAACCCAGGTGGGGAAAGGCTACCTATGTATGGTTCCCAATCAGAGACAACGATAGACAGCTGTCCCTGATTGAGAACCGTACCCGGCCAAAACAAAGAAATACAAAACATAGATAAATGAACATAGAATGCTCACCCAAATCAAACCCTGACTAAACCAAAATAGAGACATAAAAAGCTCTCTAAGGTCATTGCGTGACAATGACCCGGAGGCCGAGGTGCAGGGCGATACGAACGAAGACGGTGGAACTCCTACAACACGTCCTTGACCGGAACCCAGCAGCTTTCCTCTGGACCATACGCCTCCCAGTCCACGAGATACTGAAGGCCCCTCGCAAGACGCCTCAAATCCAGTATGGAGCGAACGGAGTACGCTAGGGACCCCTCGATGTCCAGAGAGGGCGGAGGAATGTCCCGCACCTCAGACTCCTGGAGCGGGCCAGCCACCCTGTCTGCCTCAGCTGACCACTGCAAACGCACTGGGCCCTCCTTCAGCAGTGAGGTAATGGGAGCCACTACCTGACCAAAACCCTGGATAAACCTCTGGTAGTAGTTGGAAAATCTTAAGAACCGTTGCACCTCCTTTACCGCGGTGGGAGTTGGCCAATTACGCACAGCTGAAATGCGGTCACTCTCCATCTCCATGCCTGAGGTGGAAATGCGATACCCTAGGAAGGAGACGGGCTGCTGGAAGAACAGGCATTTCTCAGCCTTGATGTACAGGTCATGTCCAACAGACGACCAAGAACCCTGCACACCAGGGACACATGCTCAGCGCGTGTAGCGGAGTATATCAGAATATCATCAATATACACCACTACACCTTGCCTGTGCAGGTCCCTGAAAATCTCATCTACAAAGGCTTCGAAGACTGATGGCGCATTCATCAACCCATACGGCACAAGGTACTCATAGTGCCCTGAGATGGTACTGAAAGCCGTCTTCCACTCCTCTCCCTCCCGGATATACACCAGGTTGTAAGCGCTCCTGAGATATAGTTTGGTGAAGAAGCGCACCCCGTGTATTGACTCAATCGCTGTGGCTATGAACGGTAGAGGATAACTATACCTCACAGTGATCTGGTTCAGACCCCAATAGTCAATACACGGACACAGACCTCCCTCCTTCTTCTTCACAAAAAATAAACTCGAGGAGGCGGGTGAAGTGAAGGACCGAATGTACCCCTGACGCAGGGATTCTGAGACATACGTTTCCATAGCCTCCATCTCCGCCTGTGAGAGGGGATACACGTGACTTCTGGGAAGTGCAGTGTCTACCAGGAGATTTATCGCACAATCGCCCCGTCGATGGGGTGGTAATTGAGTCGCCTTTTTTTCGGAGAAGGCGAGAGCCAAATCGGCATATTCAGGGGGAATGCGCATGGTGGAGACCTGGTCTGGACTTTCCACCGTAGTAGCACCAACGGAAACCCCTAAACACCTCCCCGAGCACTCTTGCGACCACTCGTGAGAGCCCTCTGTGGCCAAGAAACAGTGGGGTCATGACAACCTAACCAGTGTAGGCCTAGCACCACGGGAAACGCAGGAGAGTCAATAAGAAAGATACTAATTCTCTCCTTGTGACTCCCCTGCGTCACCATGCCCAGAGGAGCGGGGGCCTCCCTAATCAACCCTGACCCTAATGGTCGATTATCTAAGGCATGAACGGGGAAGGGCATAGCCACGGGAACAATGGGGATACCTAAACTATGGGCGAAAGATTTATAAAAATCCCAGCCGCGCCTGAATCACCGAGCGCCTTATGCTGGGAATGCGGGGAAAACTCAGGGAAAGTGACATACACAAACATATGTGCAACAGAGGGCTCTCGGTGAGAATGGTGCCGGGCTCACCTGGGGTGGCGCCAGAGCGTCCTGCCTGCTGCCTCGATACCCAGAGGAACCAACCCGGCACCGACCGGCAGTGTGACCTCTGCGGCCACAGATGGTACACGAGCTGGAGTCTCCCTGCGCACCGCCCTCCCAGCTTCATGGGTATCGGAGAGGGGGTGCGGGGGGATGGAACCAACAGACCCCGATCTGAACGTCCGCCGGTAGCCAGCAGGTTATCCAGCCGGATGGACAGGTCCACCAGCTGGTGGAACGTGAGGGTCGTGTCTCTGCAGGCCAACTCCCGACGGACGTCCTCGCGCAGACTGCACCGGTAATGGTCGATCAGGGCCCTGTCATTCTATCTCGCGCCGGCAGCCAGGGTCTGAAACTCCAGGGCAAACTCCTGGGTTCTCCTCATCCCCTGTCTCAGATGGAAGAGGCGCTCACCCGCCACTCTACCCACAGGCGGGTGGTCGAAGACTGCCCGGAAGTGGCAGGTGAACTCCTCAAACTGGTCCAACGCCGCATCTCCCTCTCTCCACACGTCGTTAGCCCACTCCAGGGCTTTCCCGGTGAGGCACGAGACGAGGGCGGACACCCTCTCGTGGCCTGAAGGAGCCTGGGGAAGGGAGAGACGAATCCCACTGGGACCAGGAGAAGGAGGGGCGCGTAGTGGAGACCCCGGTTGTGCAGGTGGAGATGCTGGGAGAACTCCCTGTCTCTCCCAGCGGTCCATTGTCTGGACAACGCGGTCCGTGGTGGTGGAGCATTGCTGCATGCTCCCGGACACGTTCCTCCACATCCTATACCCGGGGTACCTGCTCCTGCTGACTCCATAAGTTTTGGTCAGGAATTCTGTATGGAGTGCGTACTGGCGGCAGAGAAGTCAGGCGCAGGAGAGCAAAGACTGTGTTACAACGGCGCAGTTTTAATAATAAAACCCCCGTCGCACACCAGACATAACGTGCACAAGCACTTACAATTACAAGGACATTGGGGAAACAGAGGGTTAAATACACAACATGTAATTATAGAATTAAAACCAGGTGTGTGGGAAGACAAGACAAAACAAATGGAAATTGAAACGTGGATCGGCAATGGCTAGAAGGCCAGTGATGCTGACCGCTGAACGCCGCCCGACCAAGGAGAGGGACCGACTTCGACGGAAGTCGTGACAGTTGCTCTAGATAAGAGCATCTGCTAAATGACATAAATGTCAAATGTAGGTGTTTTACATACATATCTCAGATTACTGTACTAAATAAATGGTTTTTTAACATTGATGTCATAAATGTATAATTTGTACATTTCTTTATTAAAAATGTAGTTATTTGTTACAGTTGACTGTATAAAACCTAGCAATACTACTTATTTCTCTGAGAGAGGTGAATATACAGCATTTTGCGAAATAACATGATTATTTATCTCTCCATCAAGTGATTTTAAACAAATACATGTACAGTACCAGTCAAAAGTTTGGACACACCTACTTTGTGGAATAATAGTAAAGAAATCAAAACTATTAAAGAACACATATGTATTCAAAATATATTTTAGATTTTAGATTCTTCAAAGTAGCCACTCTTTGCCTTGATAGCTTTGCAAACACTTGGTATTCTCTCAACCAGCCTCACCTGGAAAGCTTTTCCAACAGTCTTGAAGGAGTTCCCACATATGTTGAGCACTTGTTGGCTGCTTTTCCTTCATTCTGCAGTCCAACTCATCCCAAACCATCTCAAATGGGTTGAGGTCTGGTGATTGTGGAGGCCAGGTCATCTGATGCAGCACTCCATCAAATAGCCCTTACACAGCCTGGAGGTGTGTTGGGTTATTGTCCTGTTGAAAAACAAATGATAGTCCCACTAAGCGCAAACCGGATTAGATGGAGAATGCTGTGGTAGCCATGCTGGTTAAGTGTGCCTTGAATTCTAAATAAATCACAGACAGTGTCACCAGCAAAGCACCCCCACACCATCACACCTCCTCCTCCATGCTTTTACGGTGGGAACTACACATGCAGAGACCATCCATTCACCTACTCTGCGTCTCACATAGACACGGCGGTTTAAACCAAAAATCTCAAATTTGGACTCCAGACCAAAGGTCAAATTTCTACTGGTCTAATGTCCATTGCTAATTTTTCTTGGCCCAAGCAAGTGTCTTCATATCATTGGTGTCCTTTAGTAGTGGTTTCTTTTCAGCATTAACTTTTAACAAGGCACACCTGTTAATTGAAATGCATTCCAGGTGACTACCTCATGAAGCTGGTTGAGAGAATGCCAAAAGTGTGCATATATAAAATATATATTGATTTGTTTAACACTTTTTTGTTACTACATGATTCCACATGTGTTATTTCATGGTGTTGATGTCTTCACTATTACTGCAACGTAGAAAATAGTAAAAATAAAGAAAACCCTTGTATGAGTAGGTGTGTCCAAAGTTTTAACTGTGACTGTATGTCATTGAACAACCCAATGCCATGATTAATTAGTGAAAAAACACACACATCTCGTTCATATTTTCTTTAAACAATAAAGCTCATTTACCAATATTTCTGAAAATGGATACATAACGTTTCTGAAATAAACTCTTCAAATGTAACAGCCTGAGCACACTGGACTTGAAACAACGATACAGATGTAACCATTGAATGTACTATCTGACCAGGCACTAGTGCTCCCATGTCAAAATTCCATGTGCATTCCACAGGTCACATTTATAAGGGAGTTTTTTTTAATGATCAAGATTAGGAAAAGTTTCATGGCACACCAGTGGGGAACCACTGGAGTAAAGTATCACTGTAAAATATGGCTCATATACAGAAATAAAAGTATTTTAATTATTTTTATTATTTCTGTCTGGTTACAGTCAAGACTACATTAGCACTGTGACCTTCTATTGATGATGTGCCTACATATAGGCTTTTAATGAAGATACATTATTTTCTTGAATTGCCACACCTTATTGACTGTGAGGCAAACCATTCAACAATTCACCTCCTTATTCTCCCTCTACTGTAACATCTTGTTTGGGATTTTTATCTTTAAACCCCCATGGGGAATTGTTCCAGAATATGTCTGTCAATGTCTTCTATCTTTGATAATCTACTATCATGGAAATCAGTTTACATTACATTTATTTCTCCACATTCTGCCTCTCCCTCTCTGTATCTCTCTCTCTGCCTGTCTCTCTCACTCTCTGTCTCTCTCTCTCCCTGTCTCTCTCTCTCCCTGTCTCTCTCTCTCCCTGTCTCTCTCGCTCTCTGTCTCTCTCTCCCTGTCTATCGGTCTCTCTCTCTCTCTCCCCCCGTGTCTCTCTCTCTCTCCTCCCATGTCTCTCTCGCTCTCTGTCTCTGTCTCTCTCTCCCTAGGCCTACGTGCAATATTTAGACAAACCGAGGCTTCTTCCTTAGCTTGGAGACTTCATACCCAGGGTCATGCCTGTGAACCTATCCACTCAGACTGTTTTCCTGCTATGCACAGGTAATGGTTTGACACCTAGACATGTGATGTGTTCAGTACAAAATTAGCATTTCTTATTGTACCATTTAGTCAATTTTCTTACATTTGGTGCCTAATGAATAGCACCCTGATTAGTTGTAAAAATCTATACAAATCTATATAAATAAATATGTATTTACATACATATCAAAACAAATGAGCATTGAGTAATGAATTCATTTGAAAAAACTACAATTTTATATGTTTTTGAAGGTGCTTGTGTGAATAATGGTGACTGTTAACTCTTTCCACTTCTTTTATTGTCAGCCATTCTCTGTGCAGAGATTTATCCTGCATCTTCAAACAATACATCTACCCCAACAGCACCATCTGTAAGCCCAGAGGATACTCCTGCCAATGTGTCCACCCTCGCACCTTCCACCACTGGTACTAACACCTCTGCTCCAGGGACTGACCTCACATCTAACCCCACAGAGGCCAAGAGCACCATGGTCTCCACATCCGACCAGGCAAATGAAGAAGCCACAGAGACAATATTGTCAACTGGCGAGATAGCCGGCATTGCTGTCGGCAGCATTGCTGGAGTGGCGGCTATTGGTGAGTGTAATACGCACACCGACACATGCACGCACACACACTCTCCGGCACCGCAATTACCCACACTGGTATCATCATGGTTTCATGCTGTTCCTGTGTAACCAAATGAATGTAAATGCTTCTATTATGTCAGCCCCAACTACCAAATCAGAGGACAAAGGAAGTAAACAGACTATACTGAGAGCAGGGTCACAACAGGATTCAAACAGAATGCAAGATGACCTACAAACAAAACAGACAAACATGCATATGTCAATGAGAATGCCTGCTCCAGGCTACTCCTGCAACAGCAATTTGTTTGTCAGCGCAATTTTTTTTTAAATGATTTGAAAACCAAAATGAACGTTTCTTAATGGAGAAGTCCAAGTAATCATTTTTCTGCATGTTGTCTTCCATTTGGTTCTTCATTAACATGGCCTGGATGTAGGCATATCAGGGTTATAACAGCCTCCCTTCTAAGTCTGAGCCTAAGTAAATATTTAACACCTCTATGTGAAGTGAACCCTCAGTTTCATATAATGTGTACAGTAGTGTGGAAATGTAACATTTGTGATAGCCTTCCTTAATGACATTGACTTACAACTTTCTTCCCAAAAAATAAAACCGAACTTTCTAATATAAGGATATATTATCTATCTTTCTCTCTTTTGCTCTCCCTCCCCCTCTCCCCTCTCCCCTCTAGGTGGAGGGATCTTTGCTGGTCTGAAGTTTAGTGGTAAGCTGGCAGGTTAGTGTTGCTAGACTGGACTGGACTGTGCTGGGTAAAGATAAGCTGAGTGGGTTGGTAAGGGGAGATTCGATTGGCCTGAGACCAGTCCAAGACTCTACATACTGCACAACCACTGTAGGAAAAAACAGAGCCCTCTCACCTTTCTCTATCTGAAACCACTGCCAACCAGCACACAGACCTTAATTTACAACTATACAGGAATGCAGATTGCATTACTATGAGCCACAATCTGGAATTTTATACTGTGGTCAGTCGAGATAATATAGTACTTCTACTGCTATATATATATATATATATATATATATATATATATATATATATATATATATATATATATACATATATATATATATAGGGAAAGCATATGCATACTGTATATCACATGTTATGCATGGCCACAATGGCCACAATGTAGCATTCAGCTCTTGATGCATATGCTTTCTCTATCTAGAGAGAGCATACAGTATATGGGGGAAAAGGAGAACAGTGTCTGAAAAAGGCAAATAATAATACGAAATAACATGATAGCTACAGTATATATTTAATATATGATAGCAAATATATTTTAATATTATGGTTCACCGCACATCTTGTGGTGAGAGCTTAACTGTGCTTTGAACCTTTTGCTAAGTGTCTCTTTAAACATTTTGAGATGATCAATGATTTTTGTTGATTGATTTAATGATTTAATTTTCTTGTCATTAAACATTTTAAGATGAGAATGAATGATCACATGGGATTTTGAATGTTATTTCCTCAAAAATTATTCTGCACACACTTTATTTCACAACACAATACCATGATAATTATGGTATTATGGTCACAATGTGAACACCTCATTTTGTAATAAAGACCAAGAGTAGTTGTGTGACTTTGTTGTGTTTTATTTGTGGCAGCCATCTTGTGAAGGTGCCAGTTGAGGGATGTGTCCCCTCTCCCCTCCCAGCTCTGATGGTGTGCTCTCTGTCTGCATGCTTTCATTATGTCTCAGCACTTAGTTTGATTAACCCATTGACTGGCAAGACAGTTGTCTTACCTGACCAGCACTGAATGGGTTCAATGATTGAAATGTCATAGCGTGCATTCCAAATTATACCTGATTCCCTATATAGTGCACTACGTTTGTACCATATGGCACCATATTCCCTATACAGTGCACTACTTTGGGCCAGGGGCCCTGGTAAAGAAAATGGGAACTTTATAGGAAATAGGATGCCATTTTAGATGCAACCAAAGTGAAATCTAACAAACACTGCAGACCTGATAGACTGCAGACAGGAATGACTCCCCACTGACCTGTTTTCACACAGACAAGCCAGCATATAGAATACATTATTACATGTCTCTGCAAAGGGACTACAGGGCCTTTATGCACCCAGATGAAAAGAAAGCAGACAATACCATTGTTCCTGTCAAATAAACCTACTGAAGTTAATCATGTAAAGTGTTATGAATATGATTAAGCCCTTGATCAAAATGTTGTGATGAACTTACACTACCAGTCAAAAGTATTAGAACAACTACTCATTCAAGTGTTTTTCTTAATGTATACTCTTTTCTACATTGTAGAATTATAGTGAAGAAAACAAAACCATGAAATAACACATATGGAATCACATAGTAACCAAAAAAGTGTTAAACAAATCAAAATATATTTTTGATTCTTCAAAGAGCCATCCTTTGCCTTGATGACAGCTTTGCAAACTTTTGGCATTCTCTCAACCAGCTTCTTGAGGTGGTCGTCAATTAACAGGTGTGCCTTCTTAAGAGTTCATTTGTGGAATTTCTTTCCTTCTTCATCCATTTGAGCCAATCAGTTGTGTTGTGACAAGGTAGAGGTGGTATACAGAAGATAGCCCTATTTGGGAAAAGGTCCATATTATGGCAAGAACAGCTCAAATAAGCAAAGAGAAACAACAGTCCATCATTACTTGTAGGCATGTAGGTTAGTCAATAAGGAAAATGTCAAGTTTCTTCAAGTGCAGTCGCAAAAACCATCAAGATGATGAAACTGGCTCTCATGAGGACAGCCACGGGAATGGAAGGCCAATACTTACCTCTGCTGCAGAGGATAAGTTCATTAGAGTCACCAGCCTCTGAAATTGCAGTCCAAATAAATTCTTCACAGAGTTCAAGTAACAGACACATCTCAACATCAACTGTTCAGATGAGACTGTGTGAATCAAGCCTTCATGGTCAAATTGCTGCAAAGAAACCACTGCTAAAAGACACCATTAAGAATAAGACACTTTCTTGGGCCAAGAAACACGAGCAATGGACATTAGAACGGTGGAAATCTGTCCTTTGGTCTGGAGTCCAAATTGGAGATTTTTGGTTCCAACCGCTGTGTCTTTGTGAGATGCGGTGTGGGTGAACGGAATGGTGATTCTGACGAAATCTTGGTTTCAAAGATTTCAAACATGAAATCTTTAAAATGACTTGCATCAACAAATTTCCATTTAAGGCATTAATAACAGGGTCTGAAGTGTTTGTGAACATTAATTTAAAAACATTTACTGACGATTTAACACCATTTTGTGTCAGGATTTGGCCAGGGTTGTTCCGGTTTTTTGTCACTAGATGCCCCCATTGTGCTTTTTGACCTTTTGTTTTCCCTTGATCCCCATTATTATTTGCACCTGTGCCTCGTTTCCCCTGATTGTATTTAAACCCGTAGTTTTCCTCAGTTATTTGCTCTGTGTTTGTATGTTAGCACCCAGCCCTAGTATTCTGTGAACTCTTGTTGATCCCGGTGGACTCTCTTGTGGAATTCTGTTTTTTGTTCTTGTTTATTTATTTTTGAGTATCTTTTGAGGCTTTTTATGCTATACCTACCACCTTGTGGATTTACCTTTTTTGTTTTGGAGGATTACCTTTGTTCTTGTGGAATTCCTTTTGAGGTTGTGGAGTTACATGTTTTCCTGAATGACTTCACTTTTTACTTCATTAAATACACCGTCTCAAGTACTGCTGTGTCTGCCTCATCTTCTGGGTTCTGCCGACTATTCGTGGCTCAGTTGGTTAAGTGACTGTTTCTCACTCCGGAGACCCGGGTCTCGTAACCGGGTCCTGACAATTTTGAACACATTTTCCAAAACAACTCCTTAAAAATCTCATTACCGCAACGATCTGAAAACGTAAAGACCATTTGGAAAGCTAATACTTTTTCACATTTTTAAAAATTGATTATTAACAGTCATGCACTGTTACTTGAAACTCTGAAATAATATATTTTTAAATGAACATGATTTGATTTTGAATGATTTCTCTCATTTCCGCAACACCTTCCGCAGTATACAAACTAATATTTTTTATATTTCTTTGAAACCTGACATATTTTCATAATGTGGCAATCCTGAAAGAACATATTGTATAGATTCTGCACATGCATTTTAAAGCAAACTACTATTTTTCAATTCATTAATTGAACATTAAATGAACACCTGTAGCGGTAATGATACATAGGTTTTGGAAATTAGGTTGATGATTTCGGTAATGATAATAAGTATACTAAGACTGAGGTATGGTTAAAAACATTATACAATTTAATGTAGAAAATAAATGAGATAATATTGGCACAATCATAGATTCAAGTTCAATCAATTTCATCATTAGTGCTTCAAAAGTAGAGTGGGGCAAAAAAGTATTTAGTCAGCCACCAATTGTGCAAGTTCTCCCACTTAAAAATATGAGAGAGGCCTGTAATTTTCATCATTGGTGCACTTCAACTATGACAGACAAAATGAGAAAAAAATCCAGAAAAACACATTGTAGGATTTTTAATGAATTTATTTGCAAATTATGGTGGAAAATAAGTATTTGGTCAATAACAAACTATTATCTCAATACTTTGTTATATACCCTTTGTTGGCAATGATAGAGGTCAAATGTTTTCTGTAAGTCTTCACAAGGTTTTCAAACACTGTTGCTGGTATTTTGGCCCATTCCTCCATGCAGATCTCCTCTAGAGCAGTGATGTTTTGGGGCTGTTGCTGGGCAATACGGACTTTCAACTCCCTCCAAATATTTTCTATGGGGTTGAGATCTGGAGACTGGCTAGGCCACTCCAGGGCCTTGAAATGCTTCTTACGACGCCACTCCTTCGTTGCCCGGGCGGTGTGTTTGGGATCATTGTCATGCTGAAAGACCCAGCCACGTTTCATCTTCAATGCCCTTGCTGATGGAAGGAGGTTTTCACTCAAAATCTCACGATACATGGCCCCATTCATTCTTTCCTTTACACGGATCAGTCGTCCTGGTCCCTTTGCATAAAAACAGCCCCAAAGCATGATGTTTCCACCCCCATGTTTCACAGTAGGTATGGTGTTCTTTGGATGCAACTCAGCAATCTTTGTCCTCCAAACACGACGAGTTGAGGTTTTACCAAAAAGTTGTATTTTGGTTTCATCTGACCATATGACATTCTCCCAATCTTCTTCTGGATCATCCAAATGCTCTCTAGCAAACTTCAGACGGGCCTGGACATGTACTGGCTTAAGCAGGGGGACATGTCTGGCACTGCAGGATTTGAGTCCCTGGCGGCGTAGTGTGTTACTGATGGTAGGCTTTGTTACATTGGTCCCAGCTCTCTGCAGGCCATTCACTAGGTCCCCCCGTGTGGTTCTGGGATTTTTGCTCACCTTCTTGTGATCATTTTGACCCCACGGGGTAAAATCTTGCGTGGAGCCCCAGGTCGAGGGTGATTATCAGGGGTCTTATATGTCTTCCATTTCCTAATAATTGCTCCCACAGTTGATTTCTTCAAACCAAGCTGCTTACCTATTGCAGATTCGGTCTTCCCAGCCTGGTGCAGGTCTACAATTTAGTTTCTGGTATCCTTTGACAGCTCTTTGGTCTTGGCCATAGTGGAGTTTGGAGTGTGACTGTGTAAGGTTGTGTCCACAAAAAAGAAGAAATTACAGGTCTGTGAGAGCCAGAAATCTTGCTTGTTTGTAGGTGACCAAATACTTATTTTCCACCATAATTTGCAAATAAATTCATTAAAAATCCTACAATGTGATTTTCTGGATTATTTTCTCATTTTGTCTGTCATAGTTGAAGTGTACCTATGATGAAAATTACAGGCCTCTCTCATATTTTTAAGTGGGAGAACTTGCACAATTGGTGGCTGACTAAATACTTTTTTTGCCCCACTGTACATACAGTGCCTTGCAAAAGTATTCACTGCCATTGGCATTTTTCCTACTTTGTTGCATTACAACCTGGAATTTAAATTGATTGTTATTTGGATTTCATGTAACGGACATACACAAATAGTCCAAATTGGTGAAGTGAAATGAAAAAAAGAACTTGTTTTAAAAAATTCAAAAGAATAAAAAACATAAAAGTGGTGCGTGTATGTTTTCACCCCCTTTGCTATGAAGTCCCTAAATAAGATCTGGTGCAACCAATTACTTTCAGAAGTCACATAATTATTTAAATGAAGTCCACCTATGTGCAATCTAAGTGTCACATGATCTGTCACATGATCTCAGTATATATACACATCTGTTCTGAAAGGCCCCAGAGTCTGCAACACCACTAAGCAAGGGGCACCACCAAGCAAGCGGCACCATGAAGACCAAGGAGCTCTCCAAACAGGTCAGGGACAAAGTTGTGGAGAAGTACAGATTAGGGTTGGATTATAAAAAAATATCAGAAACTTTGAACATCCCACGGAGCACCATTAAATCCATTATTAAAAAATGGAAAGAAAATGGCACCACAACAAACCTGCCAAGAGAGGGCCGCCCACCAAAACTTACGGACCAGGCAAGGAGGGCATTAATCAGAGAGACAACAAAGAGACCAAAGATAACCCTGAAGGAGGTGCAAAGCTCCACAGCGGAGATTGGAGTATTTGTCCATAGGACCACTTTAAGCCATACACTCCACAGAACTGGGCTTTACAGAAGAGTGGTCAGAAAAAGCCATTGCTTAAAGACAAAAATAAGCAAACACGTTTGGGGTTCGTGAAAAGGCATGTGGCAGACTCCCCAAACATATGGAAGAAGGTACTCTTGAGTACCTTGAGATTTTTGGCCATCAAGGAAAATGCTATGTCTGGCGCAAACCCAACACCTCTCATCACCCCGAGAGCACCATCACCATGCTGTGGGGATGTTTTTCATCAGCAGGGACTGGGAAACTGGTCAGAATTGAAGGAATGGTGCATGGTGCTAAATACAGGGAAATTATTGAGGGGGAACCTGTTTGTCTTCAAGAGATTTGAGACTGGGACGGAGGTTCACCTTCCAGCAGGACAATGACCCTAAGCATACTGCTAAAGCAACACTCGAGGGGTTTAAGGGGAAACATTTAAATGTCTTGTAATGGCCTAGTCAAAGCCCAGGCCTCAATCCAATTAAGAATCTGAGGTATGACTTAAAGGTTGCTGTACACCAGCGGAACCCAACCAGTATTGACTTTGGGGGAGTGAATAGTTATGCACGCTTAAGTTTTTTTGTCTTATTTCCTGTTTGGTTCACAATAAAAAATATTTTGCATCTTCAAAGTGGTAGGCATGTTGTGTAAATCAAATGATACAAACCCCCCAAAAAATATATTTTAATTCCAGGTTGTAAGGCAACAAAATAGGAAAACTGCCACGGGGGAATACTTTCGCAAGCCACTGAAGGTTCAAAACAGAGAACACATAAAAACAACACATACAAAAACATTAGAACAGCACGTCATTGTCACTACACACACTGGTCTGTACAGTGTCTCTTGGGGATGATGTTTCTATGACCCCAAGCTGATGCAGGTTATCTATCTTCATGCCAAAGTTTACATGCGTTTTGCAAGCACATGTTTCTCTGTCTGTGACTCTTCGCTGGCCAATCCATAATGGCTTAAGTTTAAATAATTGAGGCTTGGAAAGATTGTGCCTTATCAGACAGAAATCTTCTATGAAGATAGTGTCCATTAAGGCTCTCTTACGGAATATCTGGCCCTTTTTCTGAATTTCTCAGGATTCCCCATTTATTTCACTGGAGACTTCATCTTGATGAAGGAAGCGGCTACCAAGTTTGCGCATTAGTCTTCTCTGGCTGTTATTGGGTAATGTTCTCTGATGACCTCTCTCTTTGTAGTTTTGTTCTGGACCTCTGCCTTCCATGTTGACAATTCCCTGCTTCCTCTTGGCCATCATCTCAAGTATTTTCAGTCTTTTCTTTAGGACGATCATCTCTGTGTTCCTCTCCTGCAGCTTCTCTTTGTCACGCCTTGGTCATTGTATTTTGTGTTTTCGTTATATGTTTGGTCAGGCCAGGGTGTGACATGGGTTTATGTTGTTGTATTTCGTATTGGGGTTTTTGTATTTTTGGGATTGCGGCTGCGTAGGGGTGTTGTATGGGCTTGGCTGCCTGCGGCGGTTCTCAATTAGAGTCAGGTGATTCTCGTTGTCTCTGATTGGGAACCGTATTTAGGTAGCCTAGTTTCGCTTTGTATTTTGTGGGTGATTGTTCCTGTCTCTGTGTAGTTTCACCAGATAGGCTGTAATTAGGTTTCACGTTCCGTTTGTTGTTTTGTATTTTGTATCGTTATTTCATGTGTCACTTTTTCATTTAAAGTCATGAGTAACCACTACGCTGCATTTCGGTCCGACTCTCTTTCCACAAACGAAGAACGACGTTACACTCTTCGTTTTAACGCAACTTTGACCTCAATTTTGATAGTGTTTTTTTTAGGATGATCATCTCTTTGGTCCTCTCCTGCAGCTTCTCTTCTTTTTAACGCAACTTTGACCTCAATTTTGATAGTGTTTTCTTTTTTCTGTTCCTCTGTTTGTGTGATTCCTTTGGGGTAGATGTCTTCATTGGTCCTGGTGTCTGTGGAGATGTCTCTCTTCTTTTCTGAGTTGAGTTGATGGCAGGGACATTTACCTGCTGAGGTGAGAATGGCTGTTCTCTTGGGGAGGCTGTGTCTTCTTGAAGATTTTGAATAACTTCTTCATTTGCTCCTTGAACACGTTGAAGTGTATCATCTTCCTGTCCTGGTGGTGTTATGTCCAATGCTGCTTTTAGCTGTTTCTTTCTTCTGTAATAACTTTTTGAGTTTTCCTGACACAGTTTTTTCTTTTTTTCATGTTGCTTCTTTGTCAGATCTTGAGTTTTCTTTATTTTACAATTTTGAGTTCGTTTTTGATATCTGGAACTGGGAAGGAGGCATGACATGAAATGAGCATGTCTCAAAACACGGGGAAAATCTTTCTGTTATGGACATGTAATCCTGTAGTAGAGACTGAATGGCTTACAGACTGTGTGTGTGTGTGTGTGTGTGCGTATGCATCCAACAGTAGGGACTGAATGGCTTACAGACTGTGTGTCTGTGTGTACACATCCTATAGTAGGGACTGAAAAGGTTACACACTGTGTGTGGACATCCTATAGTACAAACTAAATGGCTTACTGATTGTGTGTGTGTGCGTGCGTGTGTGTGCATGTTTGTGGTGGATGTGTGACTTCCTATGGACACTGTGTGACTTCCTATAGACACTATGTGACTTCCTATAGACACTGTGTGACTTCCTATAGACACTGTGTGACTTCCTATAGACCCTGACAAAATTCAGAAAAAAAGTTCACACCAACCCAGAACTGCTGGAAGATTACAGAAGGAAGGAAGGAGAGAGAGAGGTTAGGGGTTGGAGAGATTACAGCAAGGTTAATTAACATAGGCTACCTATAGACTATATATATGCTAATGGATCTTGCTGTAAGCTCTCCAACCCCTAACCTCTCTCTCTCCTTCCTTCTGTACTCTTCCAGCAGTTCTGGGTTGGTGAACTTTTTTTCTGAATTTTGTCAGCCTAGCCTTTGCTAAAGCCTTATTTTTGTCCCTTGCTGACTGTCTGCAATTAAACAGGACATAAAGCACAATATGAACAGTTAGTAAATTACATTTAAATGAATAGTTAATTATATATATTTAAAAATATAGTCTGTATGATTAAATTCTCATTACCGAAACAGAAGTTCTCTACCGCAACTGGCCTTAAGTTGCAGCAGTAAGTGAGAATGGTGATGCAGAGGATGAGGAACCTTAGCATGTTTTGCTAACAATAGATAAGACATGATGACTAAGCACATTTTTCCTCAATGTACATAATTAGATATTAATGAAGGATATTTTCATTGAAAATGTCAAATCTAAAAAAAATCTAAATGTGGAAACATACCAGTATTGGTAATGATAATTAATACTGTTGTGTACGCCGTCTGACAAGAGAATGTTTAACTTTTAACTGGAGAAATATAAAGAGATCTGCTTACCTGGTAGCCATCTTGAAGGTACTGGCAGATGTGTTTCTTCATTCAAAATCCAACTTTATTTAAAATTCTGTGTGTGTTTGTAAACAGTCCTTCAAAAATGTTGCGGAGGATGAGAACATCAGTCATGGACACTTATTTTTTCCACTATTTGTTCATTATTATTACACATGAATATTCAGTTAATATTTTTTCTGTCATTTGAAAACATCTAGTAGAACATCCATTTATTTTTTTCAGAATATTTTCATTTTACTCTGCTTAAATTACAACATAACATACATTCAGACAGAGCTGGACACATTGCGGTAATGAGAATTTCAGCAGGGAATGCAATAAAATACAAAACTTGTCACGTTCTGACCTTAGTTCCTTTTTTATATCTTTGTGTTAGGTTGGTCAGGGCGGGAGCCACTGCTTCATGGTCTCAGCAAGTGATGTCACCGATTGAAACGCCACTAGCGCGCACCACCGCTAACTAGCTAGCCATTTCACATCGGCTACACAAGGTAGAGAACATTTATGTTTATTATGATATTTCGTTATATTACTAAATTACATGTTTTGTATTTAATATCATTACTGCCATGGTATTTTTGTCATGTTTTGTCATATATTGTCATGTCTTGTCCTTGTGCTTCCCCTTCTGTTCGTTTCCCCCTGCTGGTCTTATTAGGTTCTTTCCCTCTTTCTATCCCTCTCTCTCCCCCTCCCTCTCTCCCTCTCTCGCTCTCTCTCTCTATCATTCCGTTCCTGCTTCCAGCTGTTCCTCATTCTCCTAACTACCTCATTTACTCTTTCACACCTGTCCCCTATTTTGCCCTCTGATTAGAGTCCCTATTTCTCCCTCTGTTTTCCGCTTCTGTCCTTGTCGGATCATTGTTTGATGTTTGCTGTTCTGTGTCCTTGTTCCGCCCTGTCGTGTTTCTGCCTTCTTCAGATGCTGCGTGTGAGCAGGTGTCTATGTCAGCTACGGCCTGTGCCTTCCCGAAGCGACCTGCAGTCTGTGGTCGCGTCTCCAGTCGTTCCTCTCTACTGACGAGAGGATTTCAGTTTTCCTGTTTTGTATTTACCGGTGATAATATCCAGGATTATCGTTTTTGTTAACAACTGGAATAAAGACTCTGTTTCTGTTAAGTCGCTTTTGGGTCCTCATTCATCAGCATAACAGAATGATCCGACCAAGAATGGACCCAGCGACTACGGATTCTCTCTACTCTACTGTCGAGTTCCAGGGAGCGATGCTCGGCAGACACGAGCAGGAATTGTCTGCTGCTCGGCATGCCGTTGAGACCCTGGCCGCTCAGGTCTCCGACCTCTCAGGACAGTATCAGAGTCTTCGTCTCGTGCCACCAGCTACTTCCTGGTCTTCCGAGTCTCCGGAACCTAGGGTTAATAACCCACCATGTTACTCTGGGCAGCCCACTGAGTGCCGCTCCTTTCTCACCCAGTGTGATATTGTGTTCTCTCTCCAGCCCAACACATACTCAAGAGAGAGAGCTCGGATCGCCTACGTCATATCACTCCTTACTGGTCGGGCTCGAGAGTGGGGCACAGCTATCTGGGAGGCAAGGGCTGAGTGTACTAACGATTATCAGAACTTTAAAGAGGAGATGATACGGGTCTTTGATCGTTCTGTTTTTGGGAAAGAAGGTTCCTGGTCCCTGTCTTCCCTATGTCAAGGTAATCGATCCATAACGGATTACTCTATAGAGTTTCGCACTCTTGCTGCCTCCAGTAACTGGAACGAGCAGGCGTTGCTCGCTCGTTTTCTGGAGGGACTCCATGCTAAGGTTAAGGATGAGATTCTCTCCCGGGAGGTTCCATCCAGCGTGGATTCTTTGATTGAACTCGCTATTCGCATTGAACGACGGGTAGATCTTCGTCACCGAGCTCATAGAAGAGAGCTCGCGTTAACTGTGTCCCCCCTCTCCCCGACACTACCATCTTTCCCCACTGACTCAGGTGTTGAGCCCATGCAGCTGGGGGGTATTCGCACCTCGACTAAGGAGAGGGAACGGAGAATCACCAACCGCCTCTGTCTCTATTGCGGTTCCGCTGGTCATTTTGTCATTTCATGTCCAGTTAAAGGCCAGAGCTCATCAGTAAGCGGAGGGCGACTGATAAGCGCTACTACTCTGTCCTCTCCGTCAAGTACCTGTACTACCTTGCCGGTCCATCTACGCTGGACCGGATCAGCAGCTTCCTGCAGTGCATTAATAGACTCTGGGGCGGAGGGCTGTTTTATGGACGAAGCCTGGGCTCGGGAACATGACATTCCTCTCAGACAGTTAGGGGAGCCCACGGTCATGTTCGCCTTGGATGGTAGTCCTCTCCCCAGTATATTATGTGAAACACTACCTTTAACCCTCACAGTATCTGGTAACCATAGTGAGACCATTTCTTTTTTTATTTTTTGTTCACCTTTTACACCTGTTGTTTTGGGTCATCCCTGGCTAGTGTGTCATAATCCTTCTTTTGATTGGTCTAGTAATTCTATCCTTACCTGGAACGTTTCTTGTCATGTGAAATGTTTAATGTCTGCTATTCCTCCTGTTTCTTCTGCTCCCTCTTCACAGGAGGAACCTGGTGATTTGACAGGAGTGCCGGAGGAATATCATGATCTGCGCACGGTCTTCAGTCGGTCCAGAGCCAACTCCCTTCCTCCTCACCGGTCGTATGATTGTTGTACTGATCTCCTCAAGAAGCATTTTGCATCCGCTCCTATCCTTGTTGCACCTGACGTCACTAAACAGTTCATTGTCGAGGTAGACGCGTCGGGGGTGGGCGTGGGAGCCATTCTGTCCCAGCGCTCCCATACTGACGATGGGGTCCACCCTTGCGCGTATTTTTCTCATCGCCTGTCGCCGTCGGAACGTAACTATGATGTGGCTAACCGCGAACTGCTCGCCATCCGTTTAGCCCTAGGCGAATGGCGACAGTGGTTGGATGGGGCGACCGTTCCTTTTGTCGTTTGGACTGACCAAAAGAACCTTGAGTACATCCGTTCTGCCAAACGACTCAATGCGCGTCATGCTCGTTGGGCGTTGTTTTTCGCTCGTTTCGAGTTCGTGATTTCTTATCGCCCGGGTACTAAGAACACCAAGCCTCATGCTTTATCCCGTCTCTTCAGTTCTTCTGTAGCGTCTACCGATCCCGAGGGGATTCTCCCTGAGGGCGTGTTGTCGGGTTGAATGTCTGGGGAATTGAGAGACAGGTCAAGCAAGCACTCACTCACACTCCGTCGCCGCGCGCTTGTCCTAGTAACCTTCTTTTCGTTCCTGTCTCTACTCGTCTGGCTGTTCTTCAGTGGGCTCACTCTGCCAAGTTAGCTGGCCACCCCGGCGTTCGGGGTACGCTTGCTTCTATTCGCCAGCGGTTTTGGTGGCCTACTCAGGAGCGTGACACGCGCCGTTTCGTGGCTGCTTGTTCGGACTGCACGCAGAATAAGTCCGGTAACTTTTTTTTTCTGCTTCTGCTCCTGGTCTTGCTGGGTCTCAGTCTGTCCCCAGCCACCGCATCTCTCCTGCCCTTGCTGTGTCTCAGTCTGTCCCCTGCCACCGCATCTCTCCTGGTCCTGCTCCTGCACTTGCTGTGTCTCAGTCTGTCCACAGCCACCGCCTCTCTCCTGTTCCTGGTCTTAGCCTTGCTGTGTCTCAGTCTGTCCCTAGTTGTTACTCTCCTGGCCTGTTTGGTCCTGATTGCTCTAACGCTTACAGTTCTCTACCCGTGTCTCATTTTTATAAGAGTAGTAGCCCTAGATTCCCTCTTCATCGTCTCCCGTTACGGTCCTGAGGAGAGGAGTTGGGTTCTTTCTCGGGACGTGCTGGACCGTTTGTTGATCTATGATTTCCTCCGTTGCCGCCAGGGTTCCTCCTCGAGTGCGCCAGGAGGCGCTCGGTGAGTGGGGGGGTACTGTCATGTTTTGTCATATATTGTCATGTCTTGTCCTTGTGCTTCCCCTTCTGTTCGTTTCCCCCTGCTGGTCTTATTAGGTTCTTTCCCTCTTTCTATCCCTCTCTCTCCCCCTCCCTCTCTCCCTCTCTCGCTCTCTCTCTCTATCGTTCCGTTCCTGCTGCCAGCTGTTCCTCATTCTCCTAACTACCTCATTTACTCTTTCACACCTGTCCCCTATTTTGCCCTCTGATTAGAGTCCCTATTTCTCCCTCTGTTTTCCGCTTCTGTCCTTGTCGGATCATTGTTTGATGTTTGCTGTTCTGTGTCCTTGTTCCGCCCTGTCGTGTTTCTGCCTTCTTCAGATGCTGCGTGTGAGCAGGTGTCTATGTCAGCTACGGCCTGTGCCTTCCCGGAAGCGACCTGCAGTCTGTGGTCGCGTCTCCAGTCGTTCCTCTCTACTGACGAGAGGATTTCAGTTTTCCTGTTTTGTATTTACCGGTGATAATATCCAGGATTATCGTTTTTGTTAACAACTGGAATAAAGACTCTGTTTCTGTTAAGTCGCTTTTGGGTCCTCATTCATCAGCATAACAATTTTAATGGTTTCATGAGAATGACCCGGATGATTTCCGCATGTATATTTCCCACCATAAAGCATGGAGAAGGAGGTGTTATTGTGTGGGGTTATTTGCTGGTGACACTGTCTGTGATTAATTTAGAATTCAAGGCACACTTAACCAGCATGGCTACAACAGCATTCTGCAGTGATACGCCATCCCATCTGGTTTGCGCTTAGTGGGACTATCATTTGTTTTTCAACAGGACAATGACCCAACACACCTCCAGGCTGTGTAAGGACTATTTAACCAAGAAGGAGAGTGATGGAGTGCTGCATCAGATGACCTGGCCTCCACAATCCCCCAACTTCAACCAAACTGAGTTGGTTTGGGATGAGTCGGACCACAGAGTGAAGGAAAAGCAGCCAACAAGTGCTCAGCATATGTGGAAACTCCTTCAGGGCTGTTGGAAAAGTATTCCAGGTGAAGCTGGTTGAGAGAATGCCAAGAGTGTGCCAAGCTGTCATCAAAGCAAAGGGTGGTTATTTGTAGAATCTCAAATCTAAAATATATTTTGATTTCTTTAACACTTTTTTGGTTACTACATGATTCCATGTTATTTTATTGTTTTGATTTCTTCACTATTATTCTACAAAGTAGAAAATAGTACAAGTAAAGAAAAACCCTTGAATGAGTAGGTGTTCTAAAACCTTTGACCGGTAGTGTATGTCTTTCAATGTGGCAATTTTTCTACAGACTCAAAATCATTATGAGATGCTACAAAGACATCATAGTCTTATAATGCATCATAAATAAAATAAAATCACATTTTATTTGTCACATGCTTCATAAATAACAGGTGTAGATTAACAGTAAAATGCTTACTTCCCAACAACGCAAAGAGAAAAAGAATAGAAAAAATAATAATAATAATGAAAGGAATAAATACACAATAACTTGGCTATATAAAAGTGGTCTCAGTACAGAGTCAGTAACCAGACCATAATGCATTATACTCCAACCATGTTGAGAGAGAATGAGAGAGAGAGAGAGAGAGAGAAAGAGAGAGAGAGAGAGAGAGAGACAACAAAAGAAAAAGAAAGATAGAAAGAGTGAAAGAAATAGAGGTTTTAGAAGTCTATCATACATCTCTGTTAGTCCAAGGCTGTGTCACTGCATAAGCAGCGTGGACTTTAGCCCTGATCTGCCCAGAGAGGGTTTATGACATGGTCATTAGTTATGAAAGTGTCAACAGACCCTGTTTAGCCAGAGTGGGAGGGTACACAGTGAAACAGCACAGATGTACGTTACCACTAATATCCCAGAGGTGTGTGTTGCCGTGCTGGGGACGTATGGAGTATGTGTGTGTGGGGTGAAGGGGTTGCTTGTGTGTGTGTGTGTGTGTGTGTGTGTGTGTGTGTGTGTGTGTGTGTGTGTGTGTGTGTGTGTGTGTGTGTGTGTGTGTGTGTGTGTGTGTGTGTGTGTGTGTGTGTGTGTGTGTGTGTGTGTGTGTGTGTGTGTGCATCCTTCAAGGTCTATATAGATTTGAGGGGGCTCCTTGTGAGATCAAATGCGGAGCCCTATAGGTCAAGTAGCGTCTAATGCACAGACAGAGAGGCAGCAGCGAAAGGAGCAACATCTCTCTCCCGCTCCCTCCTTCTCTCCCTCTGCCCCTAACTGAGCAGACCATAAAAAATTCATCCCACACTGAACAGCTGCTTTCTAAACAGGATCCAATTTAATCCAGCACAGCACCCTGTTCAACTAAACCTTCTAAGCTGCACTCGCCAGCCTTAAGGGTGGCGAGTGTCCCCCACACCAAGGGTAAGAAAAGGGAGAATGAGATTGGGCTGGAAAGAGGGAGAGAGTGCACTGACAGAGTAAGAGGATGGAGAGAGAAAAGTATAGAGAGCACCAAGAGAGGCAGGAAAGAGGGAGAGAGAGGGAGAATAAAAGAGGAAGGGAGGAGAATGAGAGACAGATAGAACCAGGAAAGATAGAGGGAAAGAAAATCGAGAGTAAAAGCGTGGAGAGAGGAGGAGAGAGAGAAAAAGAGAGAGGGACAGAAAGGGTAGGACATAAGGCAAGAGAGCACTGAAAGAGATAACGAAGGGAGCCAGAGGAGAGAGAGTGAAAGGGGTAGTAGAAAGGGACAGAGAGCACTGAAAGAGATAAAGAAGGGAGCCAGAGGAGAGAGAATGAAAGGGGTAGTAGAAAGGGACAGAGAGCACTGAAAGAGATAAAGAAGGGAGCCAGAGGAGAGAGAGTGAAAGGGGTAGTAGAAAGGGACAGAGAGCACTGAAAGAGATCTAAAGAGGGAAGAGAAAGGATGTGAACTTAAAACAGGTTGTTAGCTACTACCACTCATGGAAATATGTTGACCACCACTGGAAACCTACTGTAGCAGAACTTCAACAGAAAATGCCCTGTTAGGTTAGGATGGGACAGGGCAGGACAGGACAGGATAAACTTTCATCTTTTGAAGGCACTTAAGGAAGGCTGGTATAAATTATGCGGAGACTTGTTCAGAGAGGGATGGCAGGGCACAGTAACACCACTATGTTGCCACCATGTCAATGATGGCAGGAGGTGTGTTGTGGCCTCTGGGTTCTGGCAGAGGCTTACGGGGTAGTGTTACACCTGACACACCAGCCAGGACCAGGCTATATAATTCTATCCTTCTTCTCCTCACAAATTGGGTTCCTCGCAAACAGATGATCTGTTTTAGCCTGGGAACCTAATCTGCTCTGTCACTGAGAACATACACACACCTACAAATGAGACAAACACCCAACTGAAACCCTGTACGCGGAATTCTGTAAGAGCATCCTCAGAGTACAGAGAAAAACTCCAAACTCCAAACAACAATCCACACTTAAGGCTGGCGAGTGCAGCTTAGAAGGTTTAGTTGAACAGGGTGCTGTGCTGGATTAAATTGGATCCTGTTTAGAAAGCAGCTGTTCAGTGTGGGATGAATTTTTTATGGTCTGCTCAGTTAGGGGCAGAGGGAGAGAAGGAGGGAGCAGGAGAGAGATGTTGCTCCTTTCGCTGCTGCCTCTGTCTGTGCATGATTAATATCCAAAAAAGAACAAGTGAGCACCACTCCTACCAAAGCCCTCAAATGCCAAAAGTTGACCATAGAAAAGAGTCCCCTCTGCCAGCTGGTTTTGAAGCTCAGTTCACTAACCCATACCAATCTAACAAAGCCTCATGAAAGCACTCAGAAAATCTAAATCCAAATCATCACAAAGCAAAAATAAAAATATTACACCTATTGAAAAGACACCACAAAAAATCTAAGTAAACACCAATGCTATTTGGCTGTAAACAGACAGTGCATGGTGTCAGACTATGTAACCACAGTGACTGATAGAAAACTGAGAAAAACACGGACTATGTACAGACTCAGTGAACACAATCTGGCCATAGAAACTGGCTACCCAGAGAGGACAGGTTGTGCTCCCTCTGCCCTCAGAGAGAGGTTCGAGACAGAGCTGCATTTTCTCCTACACTGCCAAAACTATACAGACTTACGGGCACTTTTCTTTCCTAAAATTGAAAACAAATAAAAATGTAGCGTCTTGCCACAACCAGAGCAATAATGTCACTTTTTGTGTCTTTCTCACCATTTAATTATTGTCTTAATTTCTTACTGTAGTGTCCTGTTAATTGTTACTACTCATTGATTATTATTATTTGTCCAATTATTATCTATCTGTGTCTTCATTGAGGTTACCTTTAAATAATCCCCAAACAAAACTGTCCACTCTGTTTGGCCCAAACTACTGCTACTGAGGACTTAGACTTGAATAACCTTGAAGGATACACACCCACACACAGTTAATATCCCATGAGACAACACCCTCCAGTGGCTAAAGAATTAACCAGCATCACTTCTCATGTTGACCTCATGGCCCGTATTCACAAATCATCTCAGAGTAGGAGTTCTGATCTAGGATCAGTTTTGGCTTAATTGTGTCATTATGAATGAGATTGCATTATTTTGCTGTTAATACAATCTGACTAGACATCCACAGCTCCATCTCTGAATGTTCCAACCCTATCCCGTAGCTCTAAGTGCTGGGCTGCCGCTTTGTTGCTTTTTGAATTAGGGATTATGCCTTAAATACTCTGAATTGTTTGGTTAACTGGGCAACAAAATCCATTTATAAAGATAATTTGGAGTGTCACGTCTACTCCCACTCTCTCTCTCTCCAGCGCTCGACGTCGGCAGTCTACTAACCACCTGCCCTGGCAACAATCATTACTCACACCTGCGCCCCATCATTACACATACCTGGTCATCATTATCTCCTTGATTAATCTCCCTTTGTTTAGCCCTCAGTCGACAGCAGTCACTAGGTAGTATTGTTTCTCTCACGTACTGTACGATTGTCATGTTCTGTTCATCTGCATCGTTTCTTTATTAAACTCACCTTCTGCACCTGCTTCCTGACTCCTGGTGTATTTCGTAACAGAGGCTAGTTGGACAAAACAAAAGTGTTGATTGTAGTCCCTCTTTATCCATAAACTGCTTTCAAGATAAGGAAGCATATGTAATTTTGCCGAACAGTCCCATTAAGAATGCATAGTTGGCACAGGTGAAGAAGACTGCACTTTTAATCAAAGCCATTTACTGTAGATACTGTACAGGTGTTAGTGATGGAGGAAAAAAGTGATACAGTGACATATTGGAATATTATTTTTGACCATATTGAGTATTATGTTTATGCTCCTAGTGGCCGGGGACTTTAACGCAGGCAAACTTAATCCGTTTCACCCTATTTCTACAAGCATGTCATATGCAACCAGAAGGAAAAAAACTCTAGACCACCTTTACTCCACACACAGAGATGCATACAAAGCTCTCCCCCATCCTCCATTTGGCAAATCTGACCATAATTCTATCCTCCTGATTCCTGCTTACAAGCAAAAACTAAAGCAGGAAGTACCAGTGACTAGCTCAATACGGAAGTGGTCAGATAATGCAAATGTTACGCTACAGGACTGTTTTGCTAGCACAGACTGGATTATGTTCCCGGGATTCATCCAATGTCATCGAGAAGTATACCACCTCAGTCACCGGCTTCATCAATAAGTGCATCGACGACATCGTCCCCACAGTGACTGTACGTACATACCCGAACCAGAAGCCATGGATTACAGGTAACATCTACATTGAGCTAACCGCCAGAGCTGCCGCTTTCAAGGAGACAACCCATCAAACAGACAAAGCATCAATACAGGATTAAGCTAGAATCCTACTACACCGGCTCTGACTCTCGTCAGATGTGGCAGGGCTTGAGAACTTTTACAGACTACAAAGGGAAACCTGGCCGTGAGCTGTCCAGTGACGCGAGCCTACCAGACTAGCTAAATGCCTTTTATGCTCGTTTGGAGGCAAGCAACACTAAGGCATCCATGAGAGCATCAGCTGTTCCAGACGATTGTGTGATAATGCTCTTGGTAGCAGATGTGAGCAAGACCTTTAAACAGGTCAACATTCACAAAGCCGCAGGGCCAGATGGATTACCAGGACGTGTACTGGAAGCATGTGTGGACCAACTGGCAAGTGTCTTGACTGACATGTTCAACCTCTCCCTGACCGAGTCTGTAATACCTACATGTTTTAAGCAGACCACTATAGTCCCTATGCCCAAGGAAGCGAAGGTAACCTGCCTAAATGATTACCGCCTCATAGCACTCACGTCAGGAGCCATGAAGTGCTTTGAAAGGCTGGTCATGGCTCACATCAACAGCATCATCCCACTCCAATTTGCATACCACCCCAACAGATCCACAGATGACAGAATCTCAATCACACTCCACACTGCCCTTTCACACCTGGACAAAAGGAACACCTATGTGAGAATGCTGTTAATTGACTACAGCTCAGTGTTCAACACCATGGTGCCCATAAAGCTCATCACTAAGCTAAGGACCCTGGGGCTAAACACCTCCCTCTGCAGCTGGGTAGCCAAGGGTAGTGGAAGGGTAGGCAACAACATGTCTGCCACGCTTGTCCTCAACACTGGGGCCCCTCAGTTTGCTGACGACGCAACAGTGGTAGGCCTAATCACAGACAACGATGAGACAGCCTATAGGGAGGAGGTCAAAGATATGGCATTGTGGTGCCAGGACAATAACCTCTCCCTCACTGTGAGCAAGACAAAGGAGTTGATCGTGGACTACAGGAAAAGACGGGCCGAACAGGCCCCCATTAAAATTGACAGGGCTGTACAGGAACGGGTTGAGAGTTTCAAGTTTCTCTGTGTTCACATCATCAGCAAACTAACACACCAAGACAGTCGTGAAGAGGGCACGACAACACCTTTTCCCCCTCAGGAGACTGAAAAGATTTGGCATGGGTCCCCAGACCCTCAAAAAGTTCTACAGCTGCGCCATTGAGAGCATCCTTACCGGTTGCATCACCGCCTGGTATGGCAACTGCTCAGCATCTGACCATAAGGCGCTACAGAGGGTAGTGTGTACGGCCTGTTACATCACTGGGGCCAAGTTTCTTGCCATCTAGGACCTACAGTTGAAGTTTACATACACTTAGGTTGGAGTTTTTCAACCACTCAAAAAATCTCTTGTTAACAAACTATAATTTTGCCAAGTCCGTTAGGACATCTACGTTCTGCATGACACAAGTAATTTTTCCAACAATTGTTTACAGATTATTTCACTTATAATTCACTGTATCACAATTCCAGTGGGTCAGAAGTTGACATACACTAAGTTGACTGTGTCTTTAAACAGCTTGGAAATTTCCAGAAAATTAGGTCATGGCTTTAGAAGCTTCTTATAGGCTAATTGATATCATTTGAGTCAATTGGATGTGTACTTGTGGATGTATTTCAAGGCCTACCTTCAAACTCAGTGCCTCTTTGCTTGACATTATGGGAAAATCAAAAGAAATCAGCCAAGACCTCAGAAAAAACATTGTAGTCCTCAAGTCTGGTTCATAATTGGTAGCAATTTCCAAATGCCTGAATGTACCACATTCATCTGTACAAACAATAATATCTAAGTATAAACACCATGGGACCCCGCAGCCGTCACACCGCTCAGGAAAGAGACGCGTTCTGTCTCCTAGAGATGAACGTACTTTGGTGCGAAAAGTGCAAATCAATCCTAGAACGACAGCAAAGGACCTTGTGAAGATGCTGGAGGAAACAGGTACAAAAAACGACTCCTATATCGACATAATGTGAAAGGCCGCTCAGCAAGGAAGAAGCCACTGCTCCAAAACTGGCATAGAAATGCCAGACTACGGTTTGCAACTGCACATGGGGACAAAGATCGTACTTTTTGGAGAAATGTCCTCTGGTCTGATGACACAAAAATAAAACTGTTTGGACATAATGACCATTGTTATGTTTGGAAGAATAATAATATAATAATAATAATATATGCCATTTAGCAGACGCTTTTATCCAAAGCGACTTACAGTCATGTGTGCATACATTCTACGTATGGGTGGTCCCGGGGATCGAACCCACTACCCTGGCGTTACAAGCACCATGCTCTACCAACTGAAGAAAAAGGGGGAGGCTTGCAAGCCGAAGAACTTCAATCCAACAGTGATGCACAGGGGAGGCAGCATCATGTTGTGGGGGTGCTTTGCTGCAGGAGGGACTGGTGCACTTCACATTATAGATGGCATCATGAGCGTGGATAATTGTGGATATATTGACGCAACATCTCAAGACACCACTGGCTTCCAGTTGAAGCTCGCATCCGCTACAAGACCATGGTGCTTGCCTACGGAGCTGTGAGGGGAACGGCACCTCAGTACCTCCAGGCTCTGATCAGGCCCTACACCCAAACAAGGGCACTGCGTTCATCCACCTCTGGCCTGCTCGCCTCCCTACCACTGAGGAAGTACAGCTCCCGCTCAGCCCAGTCAAAACTGTTCGCTGCTCTGGCCCCCCAATGGTGGAACAAACTCCCTCACGACGCCAGGACAGCGGAGTCAATCACCACCTTCCGGAGACACCTGAAACCCCACCTCTTTAAGGAATACCTAGGATAGGATAAGTATTCCCCCCCCTTTAAGATTTAGATGCACTATTGTAAAGTGACTGTTCCACTGGATGTCATAAGGTGAATGCACCAATTTGTAAGTCGCTCTGGATAAGAGCGTCTGCTAAATGACTTAAATGATCAGTCAGGAAGTTAAAGCTTGGTCGCAAATGGATCTTCCAAATGGACAATGGCCCCAAGCATACTTCCAAAGTTGTGGCAAAATGGCTTAAGGGCAACAAAGTCAAGGTATTGGAGTGACCATAACAAAAGCGTGTGCGAGCAAGGAGGCCTGCAAACCGGACTCAGTTACACCAGATCTGTCAGGAAGAATGGGTCAAAATTCACCCAATTTATTGTGGGAAGCTTGTGGAAGGCTACCCAAAACGTTTGACCCAAGTTAAACAATCTAAAGGCAATGCTACCAAATACTTATTGAGTGTACATAAACTTCTGACCCACTGGGAATGTGATGAAAGAAATAAAAGCTGAAATCATTCTCTCTACTATTATTCTGACATTTCACATTCTTAAAATAAAGTGGTGATCCTAACTGACCTAAAATAGGTAATTTTTACTAGGATTAAATGTGAGGAATTGTGAAAATCTGAGTATAAATGTAGTTGGCTAAAGTGTATGTGAACTTCCGACTTCAACTGTAAATTCTAGGCGGTGTCAGACGAAAGCCCCAAAAATGGTCAAAAGACTCCACTCACAGGTCATAGACGGTTTTCTCTGCTACCTCACCGCAAGCGGTACCAGAGCGCCATGTCTGGGACCCAAAGGCTCTTTAACAGCTTCTACCCCCAAGCCATAAGACTGCTGAACTATTTTTCAAATGCAAACCGGACTATTGACATTGACGCCCCCCCATTTGTTTTGTTTTACACTGCTGCTACTCGTTGTTTATTATCTATGCAGTCACTTCACCACTACCTACATGTAGAAATTATCTCGACTAACCTGTACTTCCACACATTGACTCGGTACCGGCATTGTGCCGAAAATCTCCCCCATGACAGAGTGCTCTGCACTCTGTTGTCAGTTTAGCCTACATTTCACTGATTTTAGTAGCATAAAGTATTTTTGTCTGCAGTTTTCGGTTTGGTTATTTGTTTCAAGTGTTCAAGTTATTTGTTTTAACCGACACCTTCAGCACCCACACCCGGGCCCAGGCAAGGTGCCGCAAAGGGCGGCTGCCCATGTCGCTCGTACCCAAATCCGCTGATTTGTATTAGTCTATAAATAAATCTCTTTGCCAAAATTCGTCATCTCCCCCATGTTTTATTCGACTAGTATTTTTTAAAGTGTAAGGATAATAATTCAGCCATAGTTGTTCTGAAATGTTTATTGCTTGCCAACATTGTATTCCCTCCTTTATGTTTAATATAACACACACGTTCATTATTCATTTTGGTTCCTCCTCTATGTTTAATATAACACACCTACATTCACTATTCATTTCGGTTGTAGTGTGCTCTATAGAAAGTATTTGACTTTCGCCACAAAATGAAGGAAATTAGAAGGGGTGGGGGGAATTCTGGCACAACACCGGTACCCCCTGTATATAGCCTCGTTATGTTATTTTGTGTTACTTTTTATTATTATGTACTTTCGTTTATTTGGTAAATATTTTCTTAACTCTTTCTTCAACTACACTGTTGGTTATAATTAAGGGCTTGTAAGTAAGCATTTCACGGATAGGTCTGACAAATACAGTTTGGTTTGATTTGAACTCTGGTATCTTTTTAAATGATGAGCCAACAGCTTTCTTGTACTTTTATTCCCATGACTCGTTTTCTCGTGGCTCTGTCTTCTCCCTCTGCAGCAGACGTGGTGAGCAATATATTTGGAACATTGAATCACAATAAATTCGCAGTATCCAATCACAATACATATAGAACCTTGAGAATAACAATATATATCATGTCGACACCTAAGTTGTCATGTTTTGTCATTTATTATCTTGTCTTGTCCCTGTGCTTCCCATTCTATTCGTTTCCCTCTGCTGGTCTTATTAGGTTCTTTCCCTCTTTCTATCCCTCTCTCTCCCCCTCCCTCTCTCACTCTCTCGCTCGCTCTCTCTTCTCTCTATCGTTCCGTTCCTGCTCCCAGCTGTTCCTATTCCCCTAATCAATCATTTAGTCTTCCCACACCTGTTCCTGATCCTTTCCCCTGATTAGAGTCCCTATTTCTTCCTTTGTGTTCCGTTCCTGTCCTGTCGGTTCCTTGTCTAGAATTCACCGTGCTGTGTTTGTGTATCGCCCTGTCGTGTCGTGTTTTCCTCAGATGCTGCGTGGTGAGCAGGTGTCTGAGTCTGTCTGGTTCAAGTGCCTTCCCGAGGCAACCTGCTGTTCACCTGCTGTTCAAGATCGAGTCTCCAGTTTGTCCTCGTCATTTCGAGTGAAAGTTGTGTTTTTTGTTTGTATTTACTTTACTGGATTAAAGACTCTGTTTTCGCCAAGTCGCTTTTGGGTCCTCTTTCACCTGCATGACAGAAGGAACCGACCAAGGAATGGACCCAGCGACTTCAGACGCTCGTTACACTGCCGTCGAGATCCAAGGAGCCATGCTCGGCAGACACGAGCAGGAATTGTCTGCTGCTCGCCATGCCGTGGAGAACCTGGCCGCTCAGGTTTCCGACCTCTCTGGACAGTTCCAGAGTCTACGTCTCGTGCCACCTGTTACTTCCTGGCCTGCCGAGCCTCCAGAACCTAGGGTTAATAACCCACCTTGCTACTCCGGGCAGCCCACTGAGTGCCGCTCCTTTCTCACGCAGTGTGAGATTGTGTTCTCTCTCCAACCCAACACATACTCTAGAGAGAGAGCTCGGGTTGCTTACGTCATTTCACTCCTTACTGGCCGGGCTCGAGAATGGGGCACAGCTATCTGGGAGGCAAGGGCTGATTGCTCTAACAAGTTCCAGAACTTTAAAGAGGAGATGATTCGGGTTTTTGACCGTTCAGTTTTTGGTAGGGAGGCTTCTAGGGCCCTGGCTTCCTTATGCCAAGGTGAACGGTCCATAACGGATTATTCTATTGAGTTTCGCACTCTTGCTGCCTCTAGTGAGTGGAACGAGCCGGCGCTGCTCGCTCGTTTTCTGGAGGGACTCCACGCAGTGGTTAAGGATGAGATTCTCTCCCGGGAGGTTCCTTCAGATGTGGACTCTTTGATTGCTCTCGCCATCCGCATAGAACGACGGGTAGATCTTCGTCACCGGGCTCGTGGAAGAGAGCTCGCATCAACGGTGTTTCCCTGCTCCGCATCGCACCCATCTCCCTCCTCTGGCTCAGAGACTGAGCCCATGCAGCTGGGAGGGATTCGCATCTCGACTAAGGAGAGGGAACGGAGGATCACCAACCGCCTGTGCCTCTATTGCGGAGTTGCTGGACATTTTGTTAATTCATGTCCAGTAAAAGCCAGAGCTCATCTGTAAGCGGAGGGCTACAGGTGAGCGCAACTACTCAAGTCTCTCCATCAAAATCCTGTACTACTTTGTCGGTCCATCTACGCTGGACCGGTTCGGGTGCTACATGTAGTGCCTTGATAGACTCTGGGGCTGAGGGTTGTTTCATGGACGAAGCATGGGTTCGGAAACATGACATTCCTTTCAGAGAGTTAGAGAAGCCTACGCCCATGTTCGCCTTAGATGGTAGTCATCTTCCCAGTATCAGATTTGAGACACTACCTTTAACCCTCACAGTATCTGGTAACCACAGTGAGACTATTTCTTTTTTGATTTTCCGTTCACCGTTTACACCTGTTGTTTTGGGTCATCCCTGGCTAGTATGTCATAATCCTTCTATTAATTGGTCTAGTAATTCTATCCTATCCTGGAACGTTTCTTGTCATGTGAAGTGTTTAATGTCTGCCATCCCTCCCGTTTCTTCTGTCCCTACTTCTCAGGAGGAACCTGGCGATTTGACAGGAGTGCCGGAGGAATATCATGATCTGCGCACGGTCTTCAGTCGGTCCCGAGCCAACTCCCTTCCTCCTCACCGGTCGTATGATTGTAGTATTGATCTCCTTCCGGGGACCACTCCTCCTCGGGGTAGACTATACTCTCTGTCGGCTCCCCGAACGTAAGGCTCTCGAGGATTATTTGTCTGTGTCTCTTGACGCCGGTACCATAGTGCCTTCTTCCTCTCCGGCCGGGCGGGGTTCTTTTTGTTAAGAAGAAGGACGGTACTCTGCGCCCCTGCGTGGATTATCGAGGGCTGAATGACATAACGGTTAAGAATCGTTATCCGCTTCCCCTTATGTCATCAGCCTTCGAGATTCTGCAGGGAGCCAGGTGCTTTACTAAGTTGGACCTTCGTAACGCTTACCATCTCGTGCGCATCAGAGAGGGGGACGAGTGGAAAACGGCGTTTAACACTCCGTTAGGGCATTTTGAGTACCGGGTTCTGCCGTTCGGTCTCGCCAATGCGCCAGCTGTTTTTCAGGCATTAGTTAATGATGTTCTGAGAGACATGCTGAACATCTTTGTTTTTGTCTATCTTGACGATATCCTGATTTTTTTCTCCGTCACTCGAGATTCATGTTCAGCACGTTCGACGTGTCCTACAGCGCCTTTTAGAGAATTGTCTCTACGTAAAGGCTGAGAAGTGCTCTTTTCATGTCTCCTCCGTTACTTTTCTCGGTTCCGTTATTTCCGCTGAAGGCATTCAGATGGATTCCGCTAAGGTCCAAGCTGTCAGTGATTGGCCCGTTCCAAGGTCACGTGTCGAGTTGCAGCGCTTTTTAGGTTTCGCTAATTTCTATCGGCGTTTCATTCGTAATTTCGGTCAAGTTGCTGCCCCTCTCACAGCTCTTACTTCTGTCAAGACGTGTTTTAAGTGGTCCGGTTCCGCCCAGGGAGCTTTTGATCTTCTAAAAGAACGTTTTACGTCCGCTCCTATCCTCGTTACTCCTGACGTCACTAGACAATTCATTGTCGAGGTTGACGCTTCAGAGGTAGGCGTGGGAGCCATTCTATCCCAGCGCTTCCAGTCTGACGATAAGGTTCATCCTTGCGCTTATTTTTCTCATCGCCTGTCGCCATCTGAGCGCAACTATGATGTGGGTAACCGTGAACTGCTCGCCATCCGCTTAGCCCTAGGCGAATGGCGACAGTGGTTGGAGGGGGCGACCGTTCCTTTTGTCGTTTGGACAGACCATAAGAACCTTGAGTACATCCGTTCTGCCAAACGACTTAATGCCCGTCAAGCTCGTTGGGCGTTGTTTTTCGCTCGTTTCGAGTTTGTGATTTCTTACCGTCCGGGTAGCAAGAACACCAAGCCTGATGCCTTATCCCGTCTGTTTAGTTCTTCTGTGGCTTCTACTGATCCCGAGGGGATTCTTCCTTATGGGCGTGTTGTCGGGTTAACAGTCTGGGGAATTGAAAGACAGGTTAAGCAAGCACTCACGCACACTGCGTCGCGCGCGCTTGTCCTAGTAACCTCCTTTTCGTTCCTGTTTCCACTCGTCTGGCTGTTCTTCAGTGGGCTCACTCTGCCAAGTTAGCTGGTCATCCCGGTGTTCGAGGCACTCTTGCGTCTATTCGCCAGCGCTTTTGGTGGCCGACTCAGGAGCGTGACACGCGCCGTTTCGTGGCTGCTTGTTCGGACTGCGCGCAGACTAAGTCGGGTAACTCTCCTCCTGCCGGTCGTCTCAGACCGCTCCCCATTCCTTCTCGACCATGGTCTCACATCGCCCTAGACTTCATTACCGGTCTGCCTTTGTCTGCGGGAAGACTGTGATTCTTACGGTTGTCGATAGGTTCTCTAAGGCGGCACATTTCATTCCCCTCGCTAAACTTCCTTCCGCTAAGGAGACGGCACAAATCATTATCGAGAATGTATTCAGAATTCATGGCCTTCCGTTAGACGCCGTTTCAGACAGAGGCCCGCAATTCACGTCACAGTTTTGGAGGGAGTTCTGTCGTTTGATTGGTGCGTCCGTCAGTCTCTCTTCCGGGTTTCATCCCCAGTCTAACGGTCAAGCAGAGAGGGCCAATCAGACGATTGGTCGCATACTACGCAGCCTTTCTTTCAGAAACCCTGCGTCTTGGGCAGAACAGCTCCCCTGGGCAGAATACGCTCACAATTCGCTTCCTTCGTCTGCTACCGGGTTATCTCCGTTTCAGAGTAGTCTGGGTTACCAGCCTCCTCTGTTCTCATCCCAGCTTGCCGAGTCCAGCGTTCCCTCCGCTCAAGCGTTTGTCCAACGTTGTGAGCGCACCTGGAGGAGGGTGAGGTCTGCACTTTGCCGTTACAGGGCACAGACTGTGAGCCGCCAATAAACGCAGGATTAAGAGTCCAAGGTATTGTTGCGGCCAGAGAGTGTGGCTTTCCACTCGCAACCTTCCTCTTACGACAGCTTCTCGTAAGTTGACTCCGCGGTTCATTGGTCCGTTCCGTGTCTCCCAGGTCGTCAATCCTGTCGCTGTGCGACTGCTTCTTCCGCGACATCTTCGTCGCGTCCATCCTGTCTTCCATGTCTCCTGTGTTAAGCCCTTTCTTCGCACCCCGTTCGTCTTCCCTCCCCCTCCCGTCCTTGTCGAGAGCGCACCTATTTACAAGGTACATAAGATCATGGACATGCGTTCTCGGGGACGGGGTCACCAATACTTAGTGGATTGGGAGGGTTACGGTCCTGAGGAGAGGAGTTGGGTTCCGTCTCGGGACGTGCTGGACCGTTCACTCATTGATGATTTCCTCCGTTGCCGCCAGGATTCCTCCTCGAGTGCGCCAGGAGGCGCTCGGTGAGTGGGGGGTACTGTCATGTTTTGTCATTTATTATCTTGTCTTGTCCCTGTGCTTCCCATTCTATTCGTTTCCCTCTGCTGGTCTTATTAGGTTCTTTCCCTCTTTCTATCCCTCTCTCTCCCCCTCCCTCTCTCACTCTCTCGCTCTCTCTTCTCTCTATCGTTCCGTTCCTGCTCCCAGCTGTTCCTATTCCCCTAATCAATCATTTAGTCTTCCCACACCTGTTCCCGATCCTTTCCCCTGATTAGAGTCCCTATTTCTTCCTTTGTGTTCCGTTCCTGTCCTGTCGGTTCCTTGTCTAGAATTCACCGTGCTGTGTTTGTGTATCGCCCTGTCGTGTCGTGTTTTCCTCAGATGCTGCGTGGTGAGCAGGTGTCTGAGTCTGTCTGGTTCAAGTGCCTTCCCGAGGCAACCTGCTGTTCACCTGCTGTTCAAGATCGAGTCTCCAGTTTGTCCTCGTCATTTCGAGTGAAAGTTGTGTTTTTTGTTTGTATTTACTTTACTGGATTAAAGACTCTGTTTTCGCCAAGTCGCTTTTGGGTCCTCTTTCACCTGCATGACATAAGTATCATAATAATATCACATTGTGAGGTCCCTGGCAATTCCCAGCCCTAACCGGTGTGTGTGCATATTAGACAGACAATGGCACAATTGCAACGGACGAATACGCACCAAAACAATTTAAGGACTAACTGAACATGTCCAATAAAAAACTCTGTTTTCGTTGCAAAACGTTTTCATTGTAAACATGTTTACAGTTTACCACGGTAAACACTAAATAAGACCATGTGTTCAAAAACTACACTGCTCAAAGAAATAAAGGGAACACTAAAATAACACATCCTAGATCTGAATGAATGAAATATTTGTATTAAATACTTTTTTCTTTACATATTTGAATGTGCTGTCAACAAAATCACACAAAAATTATCAATGGAGATCAAATGTATCAACCCATGGAGGTCTGGATTTGGAGTCACACTCAAAATTAAAGTGGAAAACCACACTACAGGCTGATCCAACTTTGATGTAATGTCCTTAAAACAAGTCAAAATGAGGCTCAGTAGTGTGTGTGGCCTCCACGTGCCTGTATGACCTCCCTACAACGCCTGGGCATGCTCCTGATGAGGCGGTGGATGGTCTCCTGAGGGATCTCCTCCCAGACCTGGACTAAAGCATCCGCCAACTCCTGGACAGTCTGTGGTTCAAAGTGCCGTTGGTGGATGGAGCGAGACATGATGTCCCAGATGTGCTCAATTGGATTCAGGTCTGGGGAACGGGCGGGCCAGTCCATAGCATCAATGCCTTCCACTTGCAGGAACTGCTGACACACTCCAGCCACATGAGGTCTAGCATTGTCTTGCATTAGGAGGAACCCAGGGCCAACCGCACCAGCATATGGTCTCACAAGGGGTCTGAGTATCTCATCTCGGTTCCTAATGGCAATCAGGCTACCTCTGGCGAGCACATGGAGGGCTGTGTGGCCCACCAAAGAAATGCCACCCCACACCATGACTGACCCACCGCCAAACCGGTAATGCCGGAGGATGTTGCAGGCAGCAGAACGTTCTCCACGGCGTCTACAGACTGTCACGTCTGTCAAATGTGCTCAGTGTGAACCTGCTGTCATCTGTGAAGAGCACAGGGCGCCAGTGGCGAATTTGCCAATCTTGGTGTTCTCTGGCAAATGCCAAACGTCCTGCACGGTGTTGGGCTGTAAGCACAACCCCCACCTGTGGACGTCGGGCCCTCATACCACCCTCATGGAGTCTGTTTCTGACTGTTTGAGCAGACACATGCACATTTGTGGCCTGCTGGAGGTCATTTTGCAGGGCTCTGGCAGTGCTCCTCCTGCTCCTCCTTGCACAAAGGCGGAGGTAGTGGTCCTGCTGCTGGGTTGTTGCCCTCCTACGGCCTCCTCCACATCTCCTGATGTACTGGCCTGTCTCCTGGTAGCGCCTCCATGCTCTGGACACTACGCTGACAGACACAGCAAACCTTCTTTCCACAGCCCGCATTGATGTTCCATCCTGGATGAGCTGCACTACCTGAGCCACTTGTGTGGGTTGTAGACTCCGTCTCATGCTACCACTAGAGTGAAAGCACCGCCAGCATTCAAAAGTGACCAAAACATCAGCCAGGAAGCATGGGAACTGAGAAGTGGTCTGTAGTCACCACCTGCAGAACCACTCCTTTATTGGGGGTGTCTTGCTAATTGCCTATAATTTCCACCTGTTGTCTATTCCATTTGCACAACAGCATGTGAAATTTATTGTCAATCAGTGTTGCTTCCTAAGTGGACAGTTTGATTTCACAGAAGTGTGATTGACTTGGAGTTACATTGTGTTGTTTAAGTGTTCCCTTTATTTTTTGAGCAGTGTATTTTAAATCATTACAAATACTTCAGCTGTGCTTGATTGATTGAGCTTGCCCCAAACATGCACTGCACACCCTGCCAACACCTGACACAGGCTTCAAATATTATTTGAACACAGGTTAAAGATGATTTTAATTAATTATTCTTGTCGTTTTTAATCCTTTTACAAACAAATATTGAAAAACACTGAGCACTTTTTTTGTTTTAATATTTAATAATTTACAGACATTTAATACACCTTAACAAAAATCTATGTGATTCAATCTGCATTTTGTTACTTTAAAAAGTAATTATGTTTTAAATTTTGTGAATGTGTTCAAATACAATTTTGGATATACACTGAGTGCACTAAACATTAAGAACTCCTGATCCTACCATGGCAGACTGACCAGGTGAAAGCCATGATCCCTTTTTGATGTCACTTGTTAAATCCACTTCAATCAGTGTAGATGAAGGGGAGGAGACAGGTTAAATGATTTTTAAGCCTTGAGAAAATTGAGAATTGGATTGTGTATCTGTGCCATTCAGAGTGAATGAGCAAGACAATACATTTAAGGGCCTTTGAACAGGGTATGGTAGTAGGTGCAACACTGCTGGGTTTATCATTGTCAACATTTTCCTGTGTGTATCAAGAATGGTCAACCACCCATAGGACATCCAGCCAACTTGACACAACTGTTGAGTCAACATGGGCCAGAATCCCTGTGGAACGCTTTCGACACCTTGAAGAGTCCATGCATGCCCTGATGAATTGAGGCTGTTCTGAATGCAAATATAATATTAGGAAGGTGTTCTTCATTTTTTGTACACTCAATGTATACCAAAATACCACACAGACTATGCATTGACCCTTTTATTTTTTCAATGACTCAATGCGCACTCACAGGATTACACACACACACACACACACACACACACACACACACACACACACACACACACACACACACACACACACACACACACACACACACACACACACACACACACACACACACACACACACACACACACACACACACACACACACACACACACACACACACACACACACACACACACACAAAATACATGCACATGCAATCATAATTTACACTACTGCCACTGTTTATCATATATCCTGATTCCTAGTTACCTTACTCTTATACATGTCTACCCCGGCAGTGTAGCCTAGTGGTTAGAGCGTTGGACTAGTAACTGTAAAAGTTGCAAGTTCAAATCCCCGAGCTGACAAGGGACAAATCTGTCATTCTGCCCCTGAACAGGCAGTTAACCCACTGTTCCTAGGCCGTCATTGAAAATAAGAATTTTTAACTGACTTGCCTAGTAAAATAAAGGTAAAATTAAAAATAAAAATTAGTCCATTATCCATGCACATCCCTGCACGTTGTAAAAATGTCACTGACCTGAGAACTGACCCTGTATGTAACTTACTTATTTTCTGGTGCTCTTCTTGTTTCTATTTCGCATGTCTTTTTGTTCTACTTTATTTTATAATACTATTGTGGGGAAAGAGCTTACAAGAATGGCATTTCACAATACTTGTGCACATGACAATAATACTTGAAACTTGAAAAATAATGATATTTTAATGATTAGAACAACAGTAGTTACATTCGCCATGTTTTTTTATAAATACAAAAATACGCATTTAGTCATAAAAAACATAGCTAGAGATGTAGTTTCTCTCAATCTCGTTTTGCAATGGCATGATATCTCCATCACTAGTTTGAAGTTGGAGAGGGGCCGCTCTCTCTGTCTCTCTCTTTCACACATGCACACAGCAGGCACACACACACAGTCCTATTGAAACGGGAGGAAGATGAGGTTGTGCAAAACCTACAACCACAGCACACCAACAGATGGTGCTAGAGAGTAATCCCATCTCCGAAGTCACAGATAAGATGTCGTCTAATTTAAATAGAATCATTTACAGAACGGAAGGTCGGAGTGATAAAGTCTTTCATGTCTCAGTGGTGACCTTGAAACGAATGACAACTGGGGTCATACAGTCCTCGTTGTAGTGCATAGAGAGGCATCTTCGCCGTCTGCATGGTGACCACACACACACACACACACACACACACACACACACACACACACACACACACACACACACACACACACACACACACACACACACACACACACACACACACACACACACACACACACACACACACACACACACGTCACCGGAACTTTCAATGATATTCAAAGGACATGTTTTTAGCTGGAAAGGGCCTTCCCATTGCCCCAATGCTCTTCCCAATGTCCCCGGAAGATGGTTGAACCACAACTCAATCTCTGTATCCTGGCAGTACAGTGCAGCCTATGTGTTGAAGCTAAATATATAGTGCCAAGGGCTCCTGTATAAACATATAGTATTCTGTATGCAGTCCACAGAGCAAGGCTCAAACATCAACCATCAGACCCAGGCACAGGCCTAATAGGCTCATTGCATACGTCATCCATATGACCAGACTGCCAGGCTTTATGTAGCCCATATGTCCATGACATGTAGTGTCAGAGGCGTGAATGAGAGGAGGCCAGCTCATAGAAAAGCACGTAGGCATCACTGCTGCGAACCTGGCTGGATGACATGGAGCTCACCCTGTAAGGACACAGAGAACAGGTGTGTGTTAATCAGAGCATTGTTATAGACATACAGACATACCCACATATATAGAAATAATCACTGAGTGTACAAAACATTAGGAACACTTGCTCTTTCCATGACATAGACTGACCAGGTGAATCCAGGTGAAAGCTATGATCCCTTATTGAATACACCTGTTAAATCCACTTAAAATCAGCATAGATAAAGGGGAGGAGACAAGTTAAACAAGGATTGTTAAGCCTCGAGACAATTGAGACATGGATTGTGTATTTGTGCTATTCAGAGGGTGAATGGGCAAGGCAACATATTTAAGTGCCTTTGAACAGGGTATGGTAGTAGGTGCCAGGCACACTGGTTTGTGTGTCAGGAACTGCAATGCTGCTGGGTATTTCATGCTCAACCGTTTCGCCTTGTGTATCAAGATTGTTCCATCACCCAAAGGACACCCAGCCAACTTGACACAACTGTGGGAAGCAGTAGAGTCAACATGGGCCAGCATTCCTGTGGAACGCTTTTGACACCTTGCGTATAGAAGCTGTTCTGAGGGCAAAAGGGGGTCCAACTCAATATCAGGAAAGTGTTCGTAATGTTTTGTATACTCAGCTTAGTGATATACACACATAGAGACAAGAAAACAGAAAACAAACAAACAGAAAACAGAGCCATTAACTCTGATATAGTAGCAAACTACTCCTAGTGGTATAATGAGGATGTATATGACATCATGGTATCATTACATACCTGGAGTCATTGTAGCTGTACCACTCCCCAAGGGCTGGGTTCCTGCAGTAGGCTGTGTAGTGGCCACCCAGCGTATTCCCAGAGTGGTTGGACACGGCATAGAGATTATACACTGTATTCACTACAGAGAGAGAGAGAGAGAGAGAGAGAGACAGAGAGAGAGATAGAGAGACAAAGATGAGTGTTATGTCATTGACATCACCAATGCATTCAGTTTCAACAGTCCCCTAACATCATTGAAAAACAATGTCTGTTTTAAGCCTGATTTATAAAGAGGATGGGTTATCTAGACTGTACACAAGGCAAGGCTGGGCTCCTGTATAAAGATGTAGTATACTGTATGCAGTCCACAGAGCAAGGCTCAAACATCAACCATCAGACACAGGCCTAATAGGCTCATTGCATATGTCATCCATATCCAGACTGCCAGGCTTTATGTAGCCCATATGTCCATGACATGTAGCAGGAGCCCACAAAGTAAGTCACTTCAACTGGGCGGTAGTGTGTGTGTGCGTCCTGAGTTCAATGAAGCCAGATGATCCAGTCAGTACTTATATCAGGCCAGTCAATAAACATCATATCTGTACAAGACTCTTCAGAAATGGCCCTGAAAGCACTTCTAAAAAGAAAACCAATACAATATCAAAGTAGCAGGAGACAGAGTGCTTGTTTGTTGAGTGTGTGTGTGTACTACTTACTGCTGTTCTCAGAGCAAAATTCTCTCATGTCCAACTCTTTGAGGGGGAAGTTGACGTAGGTGGAGAGCTTACTAGTTCGAACACGGTTCTCTGAGAAGCGCTTGAGGTCTGGGACAGGGGCTCGGTCAAGGACAAGCACATGGACAGCTGAAGCATAGAGCTACTGAATGCATAGTGGCATAAATGGCAACTGATAGCATAGTAGCATAGCTATTGATAGCATAGATATTGGTAGCATAGTAGTATAGCTATTGATAGCATAGATATTGGTAGCATAGTAGCATAGCTATTGATAGCATAGTACCATATCTAGATATTGATATATATTGATAGCGTTGTAGCATTGCTATAATGCAATTCTCTACCTGGCTTTCATAGGGCAGCTGACTACATAGGTTAACCCCAGAAGCCAGAACCATAAACTTTTAAGACACTTTTTGAAATATATAAAATTTCAACGACTTTGGCTCCAAAGTTCCTTGAAAATGACAGTTCATTCTAGCTATGTATCTGGTTGTAGTGTTATTGCTACTCTTCTACTACTATAAGGTTATACAACAACAACTATTACTAAAACTATTACCACAACAACTATTACTATTAGTAAAACTATTATTACTACACATATTACTACTAGACTGGAAGTAACTTAATTGTTGGGGAAACCAATGATGGGGACACTAATATGAAGTAATGGAAAGGATACGAAGCACAAGGATTTGAGGGAATTTCTGGATGGTGAACTTCTTAGTGCATTTCCGCCTGGTTTTACACCTGTAGCATGTCTGGAGGAGGATGTATTTGGAAATTAACTTAGAAAGAATATGAAACATTAAAATACACTGACTCAAATACACACCCATGAGTTTAAACCAGTTATTTGAAAATAGTATTTGAAAATTCTCTTAAATACAATTTGGTCGACTATTTGGTTTTTAAAAATAAGCATTCAAATACTCAAATAAAATTACTTGTTGGGCTGTGCATTTGAAAATACTCAAATACACAGGAAAATTATTTTTAATACCAAACACTCAAATAACAGACAGACACAGACACACACCAAAGCAATAGTCCCTTACCGGTTTCTCATCTCCATCCAGTACGTCTTCTTTAGTGAAGAGTCGCATGCAGTCTGTCAGACTCACCTCCCCTGAACCTTTCTGTGGACACAAACACCCTCAGTTAGGCACAGCTTTTTCACTGTGTGTGTGTGCCTGCATGTGAGTGTGCGTGTGAGTGTGTACACTGACCTTAGCGATGGGTAGTGACAAGTCCCAGAATGGATCGAACACAGTGGAGCAGTAACCACACTCACTGCAGGTCAGAGAGCTCTTCAGCTGGCCCACAAACAGATCTATACAGAGAAACAGATACACTATTACACACAATGAAAATCACACTTGTAATATACACACTTGTTCTCAGTCACTCAGACACTTACCAACCACTTTGCTGTCCTCTCTCTCTAGATATTTGTTCCACATTCTCTTCCCTTTCTCATTGTCACTGTGGAGGAGACAAACACAGATCCCACATCAGTTTACATTCAAACAAGCTCCTCTAGAACAGACACACTCCTCTCCAATACAGATCCCAGGGGACTTTAATCTAAGGTACCAAGGTCTTGTTAAAAAAAAACAACTATAAAACATGACTCATTACAAAGGCAGTTAACAGCCTGAATATCATGAGGCATGTCTAGGCATGTCTAATCCTAGGAGAACATGTCAAGGTCGTGTTCATGAGGCACCAAGCAGAAGAACACAGACTAAGAAATGCTAATTGTCGTTTTCTGTTTCAAAACGATTCAAACTAATTAACATGCTCCTGGGTTGGTGTTACGGGAGGTGAGACTTACGGCAAGTGGTCAATGTCCTCGGACGGGAGCCTGGGCCGCACTGTGACCCTGTTGACCTCGTTGTGGAGGCCGTCCAATAGGAAATGCAAGAACTCCTGAGCATCCTGCTGACTGGAGGAGAGAGAGAGAGAGAGAGAGAGGGGGAGAGAGAGAGATTTTTAAAATTGTTTTTCACTTTATATATTCACTTTATATATTATCTACCTCACTTGCTTTGGCAATGTTAACACATGTTTCCCATGCCAATAAAGCCCTTGAATTGAATTGAAATTGAATTGAATTGAGAGAGAGAGATGGGGGAGAGAGAGAGAAAGAGAGATGTTTACTTTCAAAATATTATTATTTCAACCACAACCACAAAATGAGAAATGAATATAAAAGATGTGTCTACATTAATGCCTTATGGAGAGAGAGAGCGAGAGAGAGGGGCGAGAAAGTACGATGACATTTTTAATAGTTAAGAAAGTTCACATTAAATGAACTCGCTTTCTCCCAGTACACTTATGGCCATAGAAATAGAATTACTAGATCAGACCACAGCCCATTTCTGAATAGACTTACTTGTATCCCACAAATTTGGGAGCATATCTCTGGATCTGGGTCTTGAAGTCTGAGGGACTGATTGCCTCGCTGCTGACTGACGTCCATAGGGTCTGAGTGAGTTTGGCAAACTCTGTTAGAGAAAGACAGAGAGGGATAGAGAGAGAGAGAGAGAGAGAGAGAGAGAGAGAGAGAGAGAGAGAGAGAGAGAGAGAGAGAGAGAGAGAGAGGGATAGAGAGGGAGAGAGAGAGAGAGAGAGAGAGAGAGAGAGAGAGAGAGAGAGAGAGAGAGAGAGAGAGAGAGAGAGGGAGAGAGAGAGAGAGAGAGAGAGAGAGAGAGAGAGAGAGAGAGAGAGAGAGAGAGAGAGAGAGAGAGAGAGAGAGAGAGAGAGAGAGAGAGAGAGAGAGAGGAAAGAAAATGAGTGCACTTTTAGTCATTGTACTGTTAAGCAGAGGTCACATAGCAGGGGAGAGGAGCCATGTGAAGAATATCAATCAGGTAGTAGACAGAACTACTGTTACTGTTCACCATCTCCAAACCCTGTTTGGGGATCAGTGCGTGTGTGTTTGTGTGTGTACATGCACAGAATAGCTCCTATATGTTTCAAATCAACTTAAGACACAATTTGTGTACGTTTTAAGCATACAGATTGTTACGAATTAGAGGTCAGTATTATAGTGACCCTTAGGTGGTTCTGTAAATATTCTTAGGATGATTATTATGTTGCATAAACATAATTAGTGCTTTTTTTTACACCATTTTGTCCTTTTCTTTTTTTCAGCACTGGTCCACTGTCAAATGTTCCAGAATTGGTCAGCTGGTAGCATCCTTCTAATGTCATTCTAATAATGCATTATATCTGCAGGCTTAAATAAAGTGCAACCAGTTGGAGCAGTAGTGTCTTTACCCTCCATGAGAGCAGCCTTGGCTCTGCAGTTGTTGTTGAGTTCGGTGCGGTGTGTGTTCCTCAGACAGTAGTCCCTCAGGTCAGGAGTGTTGCTCAGACACTGCAGGATCGAGTTCATGAAACACTACACCAGAAAATAGTAGGTGAGAGAAGGGGGAGACAGAGAGAGAAAAAGGAGGGAATATTTATTAAGACTATAAGTGCACACTTTTCAGTGACAGGGATAGATATTCCAAAGAGTGGACATCAGATCTGCTACAAACCAGACATAAGCACAGTGTAAAAACAGACTTGTGTTAGTGGCGGATGTAATGGTTTACTCACTGTGTTGCCGAGGTTTCTCAGTCCCACTAGGCCTTGAGGACTCTTGGAGTTCTGTTGAGACAAAGACAGGGAGACACAGGTTAGAGAAAGGCAGAAATCCCTCTTCACTCAGTCCCTGATACATGTCAACTCAAAGGGACACAGGTCCAAACACATACCATTGTATTGCCTGCACTACAGATGGCTATATCGGTCCACTAATACAGGACTTGTAAAGGAACAGTGCACTACTTTTGTGAAAAATCAAATGTTCAACAACAAACAAAAAAATTGCCATGCTACAGACTGCATTTAAAAAAAAAAATGTTTTTATGAATATATACATTTTTATTCTATATTTTTCAGGGGGGTGCTGCAGCACCCTCAGCACCCCTACTTCCCGTGGCTCTGGTTGGATGTTCACTGGAGTGGTGTGACCTTGTCTGAAGGGTTTTTGATGGTCAGAGTGTATCGTTGCCTTAAGGTCAGAGTACACCACACGTGGTAGCTACGTCATGAGTGGTGTGCTTTGTGTCGTTGTGAGACGTTGGGTGAGGGACACTGCTTGTCATGACCAAAACACAAATAACCACCATCTGTGGCTCAACAACTGAAAGAACAAAACCTATCAGGCCTGCATTAGAACCAGGGCAAAGATAAATTATAACCTGATCTCTTCCATATTGCTATTGTTGTTCAGGACAGATACTAATAGCAATACTATGGTAATACTATGGTATTGTTTGTCATATTTTATCATCTCAACAAATGCCATTTAGTAAAATCATGTGGTTTTCACTATCGGATTCCCATATTTTTTCCAACACACATTCAAGGAAGGGAATGTGAGCAAAACCGAACCTCATTTACCACAATTTGTTGGTGACCTCTAAAACATAATTTTGACACACAAATGTATCATATTTTCTTAATATTTTATATCAGTCCTTATATAACTAAGCGTATCTTCCATTATAAGTAAATTAAGCAGTCATAACATAAATTAATGTATCATTTTTTGTTATTATTTAAAAAGTCTATGCAAATTCCAATACAAAATTTGTTTACTCTAATTAGGCAACTCAACAGGCTGGTTAAGATATTTCCGATGCATTATATATCAAAGTTTAAGTCACGCGAACATAAATTATTCATTTATGGCCTACACTGAGGCCAAATACATATATTCTGAAACAAAAACATTCTGCTATTTTTTTCTTGGTGTTAATGTGGGATAATGTGTTAATTTAGTATTGAATACTGGTTTAAACCAGTGCAGGGTTAAGCAGGTTTAATGGATAATACTGCTTTTCCAAGCTTACTGCTACATGTAACCTACTCTATACAGTGTCCCTGTAATACACGTTGCTGTACAGGGACATTTCTGGGGAACGGAACGTCTTGGAAGTTACATATTAATATTACACATGCATCTAGTGTTCGATGTAGGCTAGTCCAGATTAGGGTGGGGGGTTTGGTGACAGTGTAACATGTGGGGAGGGAAGCCACGCATCGGTACTGTACATCTGCTGACGAATGAAACACCTAAACTGGTATACGGCAGCCCCCACCTGACGCCACAGCTGACAGGACTGGGGTGGTATCACATGTACATGCAGGTACAAACACACACACACTAGTCAAGCACACACAGGCCTAAAAGCAGGTACACACACACACACACACACACACACACACACACACACACACACACACACACACACACACACACACACACACACACACACACACACACACACACACACACACACACACACACACACACACACACACACACACACACACACACACACACACACACACACACACACACACACACACACAGATACAGATAGTCAAGCAAGCACAAACAGTCAGGCACATACAGGCCTAAAACAAACGTCCACACATGCCATAGTCATGCACACTGTGAATTAAGTCTGAAACATGAGTCAGTGACTATTCCGTCCCAGACCAAACCACTCCACATACTGTACAGTACATAGCACCACAACCAGACAGGTACCAAATGCCTCATACTTCTCATAGTTCACTTTCCATTGTCAGCGCAGTGTAGGCCTTGTCTCTAGAGGTCAAACTCTCATTGAGCTGGAGTGTGAGTACTGAGTAGAGACTGTGCTGCTGCACATGGCCAATCAGAGGGTGTGTCTGGGTTCACACTGCATTGTTAGCTCTGAAACACAGCATATGGCTTGAGCAGCATGCACAGGCCAGTTCCTCACAACCTGGGTACAAATAGCACCGGAGCCAGGACACTGGGACACTAGTACAGTGATTACTGAGGAGAGGCCTGTGGAGAATGGGCTTTGTCGGCATGTGGCTCACTCGGGACATGGAGGTGGGTCCAACAATAAGGGCCCTGATTGGCTGATGGCCAATGGAGGAAGTAATTCCATTGGGGAGGAAGTCATTCCATTGGTTGGCACAGATTGAAAGTATGAGAGTGGGGAGAACATTGTGTTCCAGCCTTACTGTGCAGGACTGGTCACAGGCAAAAAACTTATGACTGGGACACACATGCACACATCCATACTGTAGCACCACCCAGCAGACACACTGTAGGCTGACTGTACAGCTCATACCAATGAGACCAAATCTGTGGTGGATAAAGAAGTGATAATGTATTACAACCATTGATGTTGTTGAAGCGGTGATATTGTTGTGTTTCCGTTATTCAATGGTTATCGGTGACAGTCCTGACTGAGGAACATTCTGCTCTCCCCGTAAAGGACATCCATATATTTAGGCCCTCGGCCCATTCTGAGGATCCATGTGCCCTATCACCCACAGCGTACTGTACATCAGATAAGGTGCGACTTTCCTGGCGATAAAAGCTGATATTCCTTATCTTGGTGTTCGCTCAAACATCATTACACAATGTCACGCCCTAATTGCTAGTGTGACACAGGGCAAATAGTGCTAACAGTGTTCTTAATGTGTGTTTGCGGTTATGCAACAATCAACAAATCAGGCTATCTTCACCCACAAGTGCTGACAGGGCTTTCCTCTATCAACCAGGGAACATTGTGATGTAAAACACTGCTCTTTATCAATTCTTATTGATAAAGGGCAATGCTTATGAATGGTGGTTTGTTTGGTGTTTCCTTGTGAGGTTTTGTGTTGAGAACTTGCCTGATAGAGGGAATGCTAAACAGGCAGCTATAAAGCACTGTGAGCCTTTGGTTTGTCCACTAGAGGCCATCCTGTCATTTACTCAGGGTTCATGTAAGGATTCCTGGGCCCATATTCTTAAAACGTCTCACAGTTGATCTCGGATCAGGTCCATGTAATCTAATTCATGATGATCTTAAAGTCAAAAACGGATCCTAAATCAGCAATTTTACAACCGCTGATGTTGATCTCCTGCCTGCTTATGTTGTGGCATATTATACAGGCCTTACCATTTATAATACATGTACATTTAGGCCTAGATATATTTAAAAATATTATTTTTTTCAAGAACGATTTCAGTGTTTTTTAAATAGGCAGTGCTACATCAGATTATGTTTTTTCTTTAGGCCTAATTATTCTCTCTACAATAGACTATAGTCTGCATGTCACATTGGAGGTAAAGGCACATATGAATCAGTATCCTCACAAATGTCCTGTACTGTAAAGCGTGGCCTACATTCAGGGCCAGAAAAGAACAGCTGGAGGTACGCCTAAATGATATGCATTATGGCCAGCAGGGAACACACTCCTCGGGGTAGAGAACGCTCATAGCAAAACTGCTGAGAGCCGGATTACGTAACCAAATCAACTGTGCGAGGTTACAGTACGAGTACCGTGACAAGCAGGCAGCTGGCTTTGAGCGCTCCACGGTTTTCAAATGCCGGATGCCTTGAACACAATGTGAAAACTTTTCCAATTGGATTGAAACGATTCATATACCGTCATACCCTATTTAGATCCACCTTAGTAAACAAAGCAACAACACAAATTACCTGAGCCTAAATTGGCCTGAGTATGGTTACATCATTCCACCACACATATTGTAATTATATTATATTATCACGGGTGTCAAAATCATTTGTAGGCCTGCCTATTCAACCTACAGGTGCATCACTTAAAATTACTTGACTTTAGCTTTGGAGAATCAATAACTATTAACGCCACGAAACCGACAAGATTCCAAGCTCCAACATGGAAGGAACAGTTTAAAAATCCTCAATCTCTAAAAGCAATTTCATAACACATTTAATCTGTTGCTCACAGATTATAAATGGCATTATTATGTAAGTACGTTTAGCTGCCAACATTATCCTTTACTTGGATTATTTTTGGGTGGGAATGTCTCCTGTAACTAAAACAAATCTATCCAAGTTATTGTCAATATCAAATCGGCCCATAATTGACTAAATCGACTGACAGTGTGATCGATTTGGCGTGCCCATACAATTTGCTTGCAGACCGAATAGGCGCACTCACCTTGGCTTGATTGATAAGCAGACCCACAAATGTGGACATCAACAATGACCGCGACATTGGAGGACTCTTCCTGCGCAGTTCCGTTTTTAGGAAGGGGAAAGTGGATGCCGGTGACTCCTCGGGCACCGTCACGGTGTAAGACTGTCGCAGACTAGGCATGATGGCGGTGTAGCGGCGGTGTAATAGCAGACTACAGACCTACAATCAATTTGCGGTGGCGATGGTTAAAAGTTGTTTACTGTGACTGAAACAGTAGTCCTGCGTGTCGTTGTTGATCTCCCCCCTATTTTTTATATATTTTTTTCTGATTGAGATGACAAGGTTTTCAATTCGAATCCATTGAAACACATAATTAGACATAAAACAGTCTCTGGTGATAAATAGTTGCGATGTGCAGTAAAAACAACAACAATATAGCAGACACCTTGTTCACTAGAATAACAGACCGCAACTCAATCTGGAATATCACTCACTGCCTGCTGACTGAGACCGATTCGGTTTTATGTGATTCCACCTCTCCAAGTGTGGGTTGAAGAATAATCGAGTCGGTGTGCACTTTCGTTTTACTACAATGTGCACACGCCCCCTCAGACTCTCTAGACGTCACGAAGTGTCTCATGCTTGTTGAAAGCAGTGGTTGAGAGAGACGTCAAACTGCAGAGGACAAGACCTTCTCAACATTCACAGAGGACGGTGATGAAATGGGAGAGGGGGTGGGGGAAGGAGGAGGAGGACTGAGGGGAGGGTAGGGGACAGGGTGGTGGAAAATAAGGTCCATATATGGAAAAGCACGATCTGTCTGTGTCTGTCTGTTTCTGTAGGCTATAGAACAATCTACCCATCCATCCATTTTAATACTTTGCCATACAGCGTTGGCTTCTTCCATCTTGACAGGTGAATTTAGCTTGACCACATAATGACTAATAACAGTGTAATGACCGTATAAGTAAAACCAATATTACATAGTATGACAACATTATGTCATGCTTATGTCATTAAGTACATCAAAAGTCAATAACATCCTACGTGTTGTTGCTTGCAAATTTAGCAAGCTAAAGCAACAATTGGTCTAGCCTCAAGCATTGCCATGTGATTCTCTAGAATATTGTGAATGAATGACAAAACTGGGTCACATCCAATAGGAAGCAAATAGCCCGAAACAGGGAGGGACTTACCTAAATCCGACCAATAAGAAAGCTTGTTTTCATTTTTCGTTGCCAAATGTTTTGGTATGGTGAGGCACTATTAAACACTATCCTGGCATATAGTAAGAGCAATGCAACACATTACCCAATCAAACCCTTTCCCTGGATTCATCTTCCTTCAAGTGACAGACAATTTTATTATGCCAGCAGATTTTAGGCATAAAGATGTAGGATCTTAATTTGATCCAGTTTGCTACAGCAGGAAAATAATCCTGCAGCAACAGGAAATGTGAATTATTAAATGGACATTTTTGTAGGGGTTGATACATTTTTCGGAATGGAAAATCAAGTCTGACATTTCTAAGTGGAAATTACAAACTTCTGAAGCCTTTTTAAACAACAAACACATTACAAGTTTAACATTTCCTTTAAATTAAGATCCTAAATTTGTACCAGTGTTGTGCTCATTGGGGCACAGCGTAGCAAAAAGTCTTCTTCGTTTGGTGCACACACACACACACACACACACACACACACACACACACACACACACACACACACACACACACACACACACACACACACACACACACACACACACACACACACACACACACACACACACACACACACACACACACACACACACACACACACACACACACACACACACACACACACGGCTGGCATTTAGTGAACACAGCATAGATGTGCACACAGATAGTCGGACACGCACACACAGCTGGTGATTATTGAAGAACACACAGGTGTTTGTAATCATGGCTGGCTGTGGCTTGATTTAATTGTTTGATTTACAGATATAAATAGAACACTTAAAAAATCATGAACGGATAACATACAATCATAAATACAATTTGGCTACATAGGCCTACAAACATTATTTACAATGGATAGCAAAAAACACAATCATCACAAGATTGGCTTCAGATCAAACTCTACGTTGAGACGGAAGGGAGAAAGGGTCTTTAAATGAAAGATCCAGGCAATGCCGATATAGTGTTCGATGCCGGACATACGACTGTAAAAAGAAAACCAGGAAATCAGCTCCAAGTGATATTGGAAATTTGTTTCCCAGTATTCCCACACATAATAGAGAGACACTTGATTGTATACAAATGTAAGCAAGGTTTGAAATTATTATTTCAGTCAAATATTATATCTGTTTGGGCTTCAGCACGGTTAATTTGCAGTCTACAAATTATATGTAATTATGTTCCTGCCTCCCGACCATCCGCTCAAGAAAAAAAATTGGCCCACGGCTGAATCTAGTTGATGATCCCTGATATAGAGGGTCTCTCACAGCTAGTTTGTTTTCAGGACAGAAATATAGACAGAGCTAACTCATTGAGTCTATGCAAACGCCACAGCCAGAATAGACATAGTTAACCTTGGAATGAGCCTGAAAGTACAGTATGAAAGCGAAACTCTGTCCCTCCTTGCTCTCTGGCTGCAACATTACTTCGGCGCCATCCACTTCATCATTTATGAACGTGACTCCGGTAAAGTACATCCCAAGTCAAACCAATAGGAATGTAAAATAGACCATTGGACTCTGTGTACACCAGCCACAGCTGCAGGCTAATTCCTCTACCGACAGACAGGGAGGAGGTCCACTCTGTAAAAAGAAAATGATAAAAAAATAAAAACATTAAATGGCCAGCCTCGCCACTTGGTTTGCTATAAAGCTGAGTGCTGGAGAAATGTAGCTCATGAGGCATTTCTAAGATATATTCTTCAAGAATCAATGGATCCAGTACATCATTATACTGTTTAATACATTATTGTACATTATTTCTATACATACTGTAAGTACATTTCTAAGTCACTGGGTAATCTGAAAAGTCATATTCAGTCAATCAATAAAATAATAATACTTTTAGCTTTAGAAAGGTTCAGGGCTTTTGTGAAACATCACAGCACAGTTGACAAATATATGGCAAATAGAAATCCAATATGGACGGTGTTAAGAGATAGAGGGGAAGGGTTGAATGGAGCTGAAGGTTGGGACTAATAACTAATAACAACAAGATAACCAATGTAAAACATACTGTGTCCAAAAAACGTATATAGGTCCAGAACTTTAGTGAAAGAGCACAGTGTGAAAGATATGGCAAATAGAAATCGGATGGACATCAGAAATAGAGGGAAGAGGTTGAGGGTAGAGGAAGGACAGGAGTAAAAACAAACAAAATAGAACTATTGTAAAATAGACTGTGTCCATAAAATGTATATACTACAGTTGAAGTGAGAAGTTTACATACATGTCACATTCTGACCATAGTTCTTTTGTGTTTTCCTTGTTTTAGTGTTGGTCAGGACGTGATCTGGGTGGGCATTCTATGTTGTGTGTCTAGTTTGTCCGTTTCTATGTATGGCCTGATATGGTTCTCAATCAGAGGCAGGTGTTAGTCATTGTCTCTGAATGGGAACCATATTTAGGTAGCTTGTTTTGTGTTGGGGTTTGTGGGTGGTTGTTTCCTGTCTTTGTGTTCTCTGCACCAGATAGGACTGTTTTGGTTTTTGCCACGGTTGTTGTTGTTGTTGTTGTTGTTGTTGTTGTTGTTGTTGTTGTTGTTGTTGTTGTTGTTGTTGTTGTTGTTGTTGTTGTTGTAATTGTGTTCATGTTTCTCTTATTAAAAACCATGAACTCTAACCACGCTGCATTTTGGTCCTCCTCTCCTTCGACGGAAGAAAACCGTTACAATACAGTTCGGTTGGAGTCATTAAAACTCGTTTTTCAACCACTCCACAAATTTCTTGTTAAAAAACAATAGTTTTGGAAAGTCGGTTAAGACATCTACTTTGTGCATGACACAAGTATTTTTCCAACAATTGTTTACAGACAGGTTATTTCACTTATAATTCACCGTGTCATAATTCCAGTGGGTCAGAAGTTTACATAAACTAAAATGACTGTGCCTTTCAACAGCTTGGAAAATTCCAGAAAATTAGGTCATGGCTTTAGAAGCTTCTTATAGGCTAATTGATATCATTTGAGTCAATTGGAGGTGTACCTGTGGATGTATTTCAAGGCCTACCTTCAAACTCAGTGCCTCTTTGCTTGACATCATGGGAAAATCAAAAGAAATCAGCCAAGACCTCAGAAAAAGAATTGTAGACCTCGACAAGTCTGGTTCGTCGTTGGGAGCAATTTCCAAATGCCTGAAAGTACCACATTCATCTGTACAAACAATAGTACGCAAGTATAAACATCCCGCTCAGGAAGGAGATGCATTCTGTGTCCTAGAGATTAACGTACTTTGGTGCAAAAAGTGCAAATCAATCCCAGAACATCAGCAAAGGACCTTGTGAAGATGCTGGAGGAAACGGGTATAAAAGTATCTATATCCACAGTAACATGAGTCCTGTATCGACATAACCTGAAAGGCTGCTCAGCAAGGAAGAAGCCACTGCTCCAAAACCCCCATAAAAAAGCCAGACTACGGTTTGCAACATCACATGGGGACAAATATCGTACTTTTTGGAGAAATGTCCTCTGGTCTGATGAAACAAAAATACAACTGTTTGGCCATAATGACCATTGTTATGTTTGGAAGAAAAAGGGGGAGGCTTGCAAGCCGAAGAACTTCATCCCAACTGTGATGCACAGGGGTGGCAGCATCATGTTGTGGGGGTGCTTTGCTGCAGGAGAGACAGGTGCACTTCACAAAATAGCTGGCATCTATTATGTGGATAAATTGAAGCAACATCTCAAGACATCAGTCAGGAAGTTAAAGCTTGGTCGCAAATGGGTCTTTCAAATGGACAATGACCCCAAGCATACTTCCAAAGTCGTGGCAAAATGGCTTAAGGACAACAAAGTCAAGATATTGGAGGGGCCATCACAAAGCCCTGACCTTAATCTTATAGAAAATTTGTGGACAGAACTGAAAAAATATGTGCGAGCAAGAAGGCCTACAAACCTGACTCAGTTACACCAGCTCTGTCACTAGGAATGGGACAAAATTCCCCAAACTTATTGTGAGAAGCTTGTGGAAGGCTACTCAAAACGTTTGACACAAGTTCAACAATTTAAAGGCAATGCTCCCAAATACTAATTGTGTGCATGTAAACTTCTGACCAACTGGGATGTGATGAAAGAAATAAAAGCTGAAATAAATAATTCTCTCTACTAAAATTCTGACATTTCACATTCTTAAAATAAAGTGGTGATCCTAACTGACCTAAGGCAGGGAATTCTTACTAGGCTTAAATGTGAGGAATTGAGAAAAACTGAGTTAAAATTTATTTGGCTAGGGAGTATGTGAACTTCAGACTTCAACTGTATGTATAAGCTGGAAGTAGAAGCCTTGTTGTTCACTAGTTTACTCCAATTAGGGGAGGGGTGGTAGGGTTAGAAAGTAATAAAATAAAATATTTTTTAATATATATATATATATATATATATATATGTGTGTGTGTATTTATATATGTGTATTTATGTGTGTATGTATATGTAAACAATGTGAAATGGCTAGCTAGTTAGCGGGGTGCGTGCTAATAGCGTTGCAAGCGGTGACGTCACTCGCTCTGAGACCTTGAAATAGTTGTTCCCCTTGCTCTGCAAGGACCGTGGGTTTTGTGGAGCGATGGGTAACGATGCTTCGAGGGTGGCTGTTGTCGATGTGTGCAGAGGGTCCCTGGTTCGAGCCCAGATAGGGGCGAGGAGAGGGACGGAGGCTATACTGTTACTTATATGTACAGTACCAGTCAAAAGTTTGGATACACCAACTCATTCCTGGGTTTTTCTTTATTTTTACTATTTTCTACATTGTAGAATAATAGTGAAGACATCAAAACTATGAAATAACACATATGGAATCATGTAGTAACCAAAAAAAGTGTTAAACAAATCAAAATATATCCAAAAGTTCTTCCCGACTGTATGTAATAACACAAAAACAATTCTGGGCTAATAATGTAAGAAATAACACACTCAACAACAACAAAAAATACAGCAAAATCTCCTAAGAGATAGAAGCACGGCAGCCCTATCTGTCGGCGCCATTTATTTTTGTCTTCTTATTGGTGACCTTTAGTAGTGGTTTCTTGGTAGCAATTCGACCATGAAGGCCTGATTCACGCAGTCTCATCTGAACAGTTGATTTTAAGATGTGTCTGTTACTTGAACTCCGTAAAAAAAATATTTGGGCTGCAATTTCTGCAGAAGACGAAACTCTGGGTCTTCCTTTCCTGTGGTGGTCTTCATGAGAGCCAGTTTCATCATTGCGCTTGATGGTTTTTGCGATTATATAGACTCTGTCTTTTACCAAATAGGGCTATCTTCTGTATACCAACCCTACCTTGTCACAACACAACTGATTGGTTCAAACGCATTAAGGAAAGAAATTCCACAAATTCACTTTCAACAAGGCACACCTGTTAATTGAAATGCATTTCAGATGACTACCTCATGAAGCTGGTTGAGAGAATGCCAAGAGTGTGCAAAGCTGTCATCAAGGCAAAGGGTGGCTACTTTGAAGAATCTCAAATATAAAATATATTTTGAATTGTTTAAAACTTTCATGATCCATATGTGTTATTTCATATTTTGATGTCTTCAACATAATTTGACAATGTAAAAAATAGTAAAAATAAAGAAAAACCCTGGATTGAGTAGGTGTGTCCAAACTTTTGACTGGTACTGTACATTATCAAGCATTTCACACATATTATCCAGATACTGACTGTTAGCACTTGGTGGTCTATAGCAGCTTCCTACAAGAATGGGCTTTAGGTGAGGCAAATGAACCTGTAGCCATATTACTTCAACAGTATTTAACATCAGACCCACCTATCCCAGCCATCCTCAAGTACGACGCCAGGACAGCGGAGTCAATCACCACCTTCCGGAGAAACCTGAAACCCCACCTCTTTAAGGAATACCTAGGATAGGATAAAGTAATCCTTCTCACCCCCCCCCCTTAAAATATTTAGATGCACTATTGTAAAGTGGTTGTTCCACTGGATGTCATAAGGTGAATGCACCAATTTGTAAGTCGCTCTGGATAAGAGCGTCTGCTAAATGACTTAAATGTAATGTAAATGTACTGTGCCCTCTCTGATTTTTGGAGTGCTTGAAGCCCTTGTTAAAATGCATAATTTAGGTACATGTTTATAAACGGTTGTAAAGATCACAAAGTGGGCCCTTAACAGGTAGCTGTTCTGGTGGTACTGGTGTATATGCTACTAAATATGGTAGGGGGCCCGAAGTATACCTTTGACTCAGAGAGGAAATCTGAAGGGATTCTGGCCTCCCCACGTCTACCTTTGACTCCCCACGTCTACCTTTGACTCATTCCTCTCTGCCTCCTTCTTTCCACTCCTCTCCTCTTTTGACCTCACCCTCTCACCTCCCCCCCCTACTCACAAGGCAGGCAATACGCTCGACCTCATCTTTACTAGATGCTGTTCTTCCACTAACCTCATTGCAACTCCCCTCCAAGTCTCCGACCACTACCGTGTATCCTTTTCCCTCTCGCTCTCATCAAACACCTCCCACACTGCCCCTACTCGGATGGTATCGCGCCGTCCCAACCTTCGCTCTCTCTCCCCCGCTACTCTCTCCTCTTCCATCCTATCATCTCTTCCCTCCGCTCAAACCTTCTCCAACCTATCTCCTGATTCTGCCTCCTCAACCCTCCTCTCCTCCCTCTCTGCATCCTTTGACTCTCTATGTCCCCTATCCTCCAGGCCGGCTCGGTCCTCCCCTCCCGCTCCGTGGCTCGATGACTCATTGCGAGCTCACAGAACAGGGCTCCGGGCAGCCGAGCGGAAATGGAGGAAAACTCGCCTCCCTGCGGACCTGGCATCCTTTCACTCCCTCCTCTCTACATTTTCCTCCTCTGTCTCTGCTGCTAAAGCCACTTTCTACCACGCTAAATTCCAAGCATCTGCCTCTAACCCTAGGAAGCTCTTTGCCACTTTCTCCTCCCTCCTGAATCCTCCTCCCCCTCCCCCCTCCTCCCTCTCTGCAGACGACTTCGTCAACCATTTTGAAAAGAAGGTCGACGACATCCGATCCTCGTTTGCTAAGTCAAACGACACCGCTGGTTCTGCTCACACTGCCCTACCCTGTGCTCTGACCTCTTTCTCCCCTCTCTCTCCAGATGAAATCTCGCGTCTTGTGACGGCCGGCCGCCCAACAACCTGCCCGCTTGACCCTATCCCCTCCCCTCTTCTCCAGACCATTTCCGGAGACCTTCTCCCTTACCTCACCTCGCTCATCAACTCATCACTGACCGCTGGCTACGTCCCTTCCGTCTTCAAGAGAGCGAGAGTTGCACCCCTTCTGAAAAAACCTACACTCGATCCCTCCGATGTCAACAATTACATACCAGTATCCCTTCTTTCTTTTCTCTCCAAAACTCTTGAACGTGCCGTCCTTGGCCAGCTCTCCCGCTATCTCTCTCTGAATGACCTTCTTGATCCAAATCAGTCAGGTTTCAAGACTAGTCATTCAACTGAGACTGCTCTCCTCTGTATCACGGAGGCGCTCCGCACTGCTAAAGCTAACTCTCTCTCCTCTGCTCTCATCCTTCTAGATCTATCGGCTGCCTTCGATACTGTGAACCATCAGATCCTCCTCTCCACCCTCTCCGAGTTGGGCATCTCCGGCGCGGCCCACGCTTGGATTGCGTCCTACCTGACAGGTCGCTCCTACCAGGTGGCGTGGCGAGAATCTGTCTCCTCACCACGCGCTCTCACCACTGGTGTCCCCCAGGGCTCTGTTCTAGGCCCTCTCCTATTCTCGCTATACACCAAGTCACTTGGCTCTGTCATAACCTCACATGGTCTCTCCTATCATTGCTATGCAGACGACACACAACTAATCTTCTCCTTTCCCCCTTCTGATGACCAGGTGGCGAATCGCATCTCTGCATGTCTGGCAGACATATCAGTGTGGATGACGGATCACCACCTCAAGCTGAACCTCGGCAAGACGGAGCTGCTCTTCCTCCCGGGGAAGGACTGCCCGTTCCATGATCTCGCCATCACGGTTGACAACTCCATTGTGTCCTCCTCCCAGAGCGCTAAGAACCTTGGTGTGATCCTGGACAACACCCTGTCGTTCTCAACCAACATCAAGGCGGTGGCCCGTTCCTGTAGGTTCATGCTCTACAACATCCGCAGAGTACGACCCTGCCTCACACAGGAAGCGGCGCAGGTCCTAATCCAGGCACTTGTCATCTCCCGTCTGGATTACTGCAACTCGCTGTTGGCTGGGCTCCCTGCCTGTGCCATTAAACCCCTTCAACTCATCCAGAACGCCGCAGCCCGTCTGGTGTTCAACCTTCCCAAGTTCTCTCACGTCACCCCGCTCCTCCGTTCTCTCCACTGGCTTCCAGTTGAAGCTCGCATCCGCTACAAGACCATGGTGCTTGCCTACGGAGCTGTGAGGGGAACGGCACCTCAGTACCTCCAGGCTCTGATCAGGCCCTACACCCAAACAAGGGCACTGCTCGACCTGCTCGCCTCCCTACCACTGAGGAAGTACAGCTCCCGCTCAGCCCAGGCAAAACTGTTCGCTGCTCTGGCCCCCCAATGGTGGAACAAACTCCCTCACGACGCCAGGACAGCGGAGTCAATCACCACCTTCCGGAGACACCTGAAACCCCACCTCTTTAAGGAATACCTAGGATAGGATAAGTATCCCCCCCCCCTTTAAGATTTAGATGCACTATTGTAAAGTGACTGTTCCACTGGATGTCATAAGGTGAATGCACCAATTTGTAAGTCGCTCTGGATAAGAGCGTCTGCTAAATGACTTAAATGTAAATGTAAATGTAATGCCTCAATTACACCGGTAAAAGTCTTGTCAGCTGCTGCTGGCAAGCTATTAATAGTTACATAACATGAATGGGGTTTAAAGTGCAGCGCACACACACCCACCCACCCACCCATTCACGCACGCACGCACGCACGCACGCACGCACGCACGCACGCACGCACGCACGCACACACACACACACACACACACACACACACACACACACACACACACACACACACACACACACACACACACACACACGTGGTGTTAGAGCATTAAGCTCTTAACAAATGCTAATAGGGGAAACAGTCATGGAGGCATGTGACCCATTGTGCTGGCTGGACTCCACGTCGGGACTGTTGCCGAGAGAGGTGGATGGACAGAGAGGGAGAGAGAGCGAGCTAGAGGGGGCGAATAAAGTAGGGAGGAAATGAATGAAAGGGAAAAGAGGTGAATGAGAGTGTGGAGTGGGTGGAGAGCAGAGAGAGAGCAAGAGAGCGAGAGAGAGATTTAAGAGCAGTGTTTCTCAGACTGCCATGGAATAGACCCGTGTGTCCACAACAAACTCTAGGAACAAACTCGATGTCACTGGTTGCGTGCCTGCATCACTGTGTGTGTGTCTTTATCCTCATAGTGCTTGTTCACCTACTAACAAGAAATGTGTGTGTGTGTGTGTGTGTGTGTGTGTGTGTGTGTGTGTGTGTGTGTGTGTGTGTGTGTGTGTGTGTGTGTGTGTGTGTGTGTGTGTGTGTGTGTGTGTGTGTGTGTGTGTGTGTGTGTGTGTGTGTGTGTGTGTGTATATACACATCCAAGTGTGTTTTCGTCTCAACAATTCCATAATAAAAGTGTTTCCTGATTTCTATGAAATATGACTTTTAACTACAATATGACCAAAATAGCCAAGCAATTCTAAGAACCATATTTGTATTAGAGCATGGTGTGAGGGTGGTTGTCCTATGGTTATTTAGCATACAACCTTCCCACATTTTTCTGGGAATGCTGCAGGACAGTTGCTTGGCTTTGGAAGATTTAAGGAACATTTAAGGAACTTCACGAAAAAAACTTTAACAGAACGTTTCCTAAAAGTTGAAACATGTTTACATTTACGTTCTCCAACTTGTTTCACATTGGAAAAGTTCTCAAATAGTTCAGAGAACGTTAAGAAACATATTTTTAAAAAATGTATTTGTCACATGCGCCAAATACAACAGGTCAAATCAAATCAAATGTATTTATAAAGCCCTTCGTACATCAGCTGATATCTCAAAGTGCTGTACAGAAACCCAGCCTAAAACCCCAAACAGCAAGCAATGCAGGTAGATCTTACTGTGAAATGCTTAATTACAAGCCCTTACCCGAAAATGCAGTTTTAAGAAAAATAAGAGTTCAGGAAATATTTACTAAATAAACAAAAGTAAAAAAGGGGGTACCGAGTCAAACAATGTTCTTCTGTGGGGATTTCAGGAACTCAGCATGTTTCATTGTGGTTCCATTTAAAGTCATTCTGAAATTGTTCCAAGAATGTTAAGAAACAGCCTTCTTCTGTGTGAATTTCAGTACTTCCACAGAACATTCCACACAAGTTCCCATGTAGTTATATTTAATGTCATATTTTTACTACATTCTGGGAACCTTCTCAAAAATTGTGTGACTTAAGCAATGTTCTCAAAACGTTCAGAGAATGTAAGGTTCTCTTATATCAGATCTTGGGAATATTCTGGGAATGTAAAAAAACATGTAATTGTATGCATTAACATCAATAAGCTCTAAATTCCATTCTCAGAACAAGCAGAGAAATTTCCATAAAAAACACAAGAAAACTTTAGTAATGTTCAGAAAACACTCCACCCTCTATCTTGTAAAGGGTGTTGCGGTGTGTTGGCCACACCCATTAATTGGTCACAGCTGATCTTAACGAGCGCTTGTTTCCTTTGAAATGGGGCCTGTTTGAATTAGGTGGGAACGACTACCCCCTCTCATTGAAACCACGGAAGTTCAAGGCTGACCGTGGTAATGCAGGCATTGTTAGCAGAAAACAGGATTCCCCATTATAGTGAATGGAAAAATTGCGTGGGCAATGTTAGTGGAAAAAACGAAACAATTTGAAGACAATCATGGTACCAATAATTGCCTCTAATAGACCAGATGTATGTCCTTGAACCGATTCTTTTAAAATCACACACAGAAGAAGTTATAACGATAATTTACAATGGGTGCTAAAGGTAACCTGCAATGCCCCTGTTGGCCTTCAACTTGAGTTACCGGTCCTAAAAAAATGTCATACAAGTAGACCGTTGATTGGCCAGCTCAACCAATGAGCCAAAATTACATTTATTAAACAGTCTGTTTGAGGTGGGTTTTTTGAAGTGTTCCGGTCAGTTTGGGGCTAAAGTTGGGATATTATCCAAGAGTGTTTGGTAATACGATAAAATGCGACTTGCTCCATGTCGTGTTGATGCCAAGCAGTGTGTGTAAAAATAAATATATACAAAATTCTGGGGGAAAACGACCTCAATGACCAAAACCAAATTTAAACAGTGTAGACATGATGATGGACCTCCACTTGAGTCTCTTCACTCTGTCCAGCTCGCTATCAATTACAGAGAAAAAAATCGAGACAGTCAGGGTGCATTGGAAATTCCAAAAACAATGGATAGATTACTATGTTTTGCAAATTTGGACTGTGAGGAAATATAACACATTTTCAGTATGGCCCTCTGGATCTTGACACCCTTGTACTAGACAATTGCAAATCAATGGCTGACTAAGTAAAGTGTGGTATATATTTTTCAAGGACCTTGTGTGTGGTGTGTGCATGAAAATCAAATGTGCATTCCTACTAAGCAAACCTGTCAAATCTTTGTGCTGGACAAGAAAACACACATTGCAGTTATGTGTATCACTGGCATAAAAGTTACTATGGGAGAGACAACTCAGCAAAGTGTCACCTTAACACCTCTGTTCTCTCTTGCCATTTCTTTCAAGACATCTGACTGTCTGACTATGTAATTGCTGTGCCTTAAACTAGGACAAGTCTGGTTTTCACCTTGTAGAGACACACACACACACATACAGGATAAACACCACTTCCACCAAACAAACTGATCTTAAACATCAAACACAAATGCCCTGGCGAGACCTTGAAGAGATATCTTTTCAACTCCTCTTCATAAAAAGAGACATTAGCTGCAGGCATTTTTTCAATTTTAATGTATTTTTTATTTCACCTTTATTTAACCAGGTAGGCTAGTTGAGAACAAGTTCTCATTCGCAATTGCGACCTGGCTAAGAATAAAGCAAAGCAGTTTGACACATACAGCAACACAGAGTTACACATGGAATAAACACACATACAATCAATAATACAGTAGAAAAATCTATATACAGCATGTGCAAATGAGGTAGGGTAAGGGAGGTAAGGCAATAAATAGGCCATGTTGGTGAAGCAATTACAATATAGCAATTAAACACTGGAATGGTAGAATGTGTGGATCGGCGTGTAAAAGATCTGCCCTGCTGCTTGTACTCTGTGCTATTCCTGTGCATTTCAACAGTAACCCAGAGTCTGGCCTGTGCTGAACTGTGAATAATACATTTGATAATAATAACAGACTACGTCCCAAATGACACCCTATTCCGTATTTAGTGCACTACTTTTGACCAGATCTCTATGGGCCCTGGTCAGAAGTAGAGCACCATCTAGGGAAGAGGTTGCCAATTGAGAAGCAGCACCACAGTTCCTCATCACAATGTCTCTAGTCTTCTGACATCATCCCCACCACCCACACTCTACTCTCTGCTCCCAGCCTGCTGTCAATTACCCGTATTGCTACAAAGTCATCTGCCACAATACCACACTTTAAGGTGGATCATCAGCTGGTTGTGGTCCTGGGGTTCTGATTGGTTGATGAGTGTCAGCGCCTTTACTACCAACCAATAGGGTGGCTTTTGGGCGCCTCATGCATTTAAACTATTAAATTTGACTTTATGATATAATGTGCAACTTACAGAACGTGGCAATACATAGTCTCTGATGATCTTTCTGCATGAATTTCTTTATGGAGAGAGCGAGTGAATGAGAGCAAGTGAAAGAGAGAGGAGAGAAAGAGGGGAAAGAAAGAGAGAGAAAGGCGAGAGAGAGAGGAGAGAAAGAGGGGAAAGAAAGAGAGAGAGAGGCGAGAGAGAGGAGAGAGAGGAGAGAAAGAGGGGAAGACAGAGAGAGAGGCGAGAGAGAGAGGCGAGAAAGAGGGGAAAGAAAGAGAGAGAAAGGCGAGAGAGAGAGGAGAGAAAGAGGGGAAAGAAAGAGAGAGAGAGGTGAGAAAAAGGGGAAAGACAGAGAGAGGCGAGAGAGAGAGGAGAGAAAGAGGGGAATGACAGAGAGAGAGGCGAGAGAGAGGTGAGAAAGAGGGGAAAGACAGAGAGAGGGAGGCGAGAGAGAGAGGTGAGAGAGAGAGGAGAGAGAGAGAGAGAGAGAGAGAGAGAGAGAGAGAGAGAGAGAGAGAGAGAGAGAGAGAGAGGAGAGAGAGAGGAGTGAGAGAGGCGATAGAGAGAGGAGAGAGAGAGAGGAGAGAAAGAGGGGAAAGACAGAGAGAGGGAGGTGAGAGAGAGGTGTGAGAGAGAGAGGAGAGAAAGAGGGGAAAGACAGAGAGAGAGGCGAGAGAGAGAGGTGAGAAAGAGGGGAAAGACAGAGAGAGGGAGGCGAGAGAGAGAGGTGAGAGAGAAAGGAAAGACAGAGAGAGGCGAGAGAGAGAGGAGAAAAAGAGGGGAAAGACAGAGAGATAGGAGTGAGAGAGGAGAGAAAGAGGGGAAGACAGAGACAGAGGCGAGAGAGAAAGGAGAGAAAGAGAGGAAAGACAGAGAGAGGCGAGAGAGAGTGGAGAGAAAGAGGGGAAAGAGAGAGTAGAGAAAGAGAGGAGAGAAAGAGGGGAAAGACAGAGAGAGGTGAGAGAGAGAGGAGAGAAAGAGGGGAAAGACAGAGAGAGAGGAGAGAAAGAGGGGAATGACAGAGAGAGGCGAGAGAGATAGAGGAGAGAAAGAGGGGAAAGACAGAGAGAGAGGCGAGAGAGAAAGGAGAGAAAGAGGGGAATGACAGAGAGAGGCGAGAGAGAGAAGAGAGAGAGGAGAGAGAAAGAGGAGAAAGACAGAGAGAGAGGTGAGAAAGAGGGGAAAGACAGAGAGAGAGGAGAGAAAGAGGGGAATGACAGAGAGAGGCGAGAGAGATAGAGGAGAGAAAGAGGGGAAAGACAGAGAGGAAGGCGAGAGAGAAAGGAGAGAAAGAGGGGAATGACAGAGAGAGGCGAGAGAGAGGAGAGAGAGGAGAGAGAAAGAGGAGAAAGACAGAGAGAGAGAGGCGAGAGAGAGGTGAGAAAGAGGGGAAAGACAGAGAGAGAGGAGAGAAAGAGGGGAATGACAGAGAGAGGCGAGAGAGATAGAGGAGAGAAAGAGGGGAAAGAGAGAGGAAGGCGAGAGAGAAAGGAGAGAAAGAGGGGAATGACAGAGAGAGGCGAGAGAGAGGAGAGAGAGGAGAGAGAAAGAGGAGAAAGACAGAGAGAGAGGCGAGAGAGAGGTGAGAAAGAGGGGAAAGACAGAGAGAGAGGAGAGAAAGAGGGGAATGACAGAGAGAGGCGAGAGAGATAGAGGAGAGAAAGAGGGGAAAGACAGAGAGGAAGGCGAGAGAGGATAAGACAGAGATAAAGAAAAGACGATATAGAAAGTGAGAGAATCAATTACTTTCTGGTGCTTATTGAGAAAACTACCTGAAACCAAGTGGTTTATTTCATACTTGTTTCACTGAATCCCACAACATTCGAAAGGAATTTAAGCAGGTAATCATGAGGTAATAAAGCTGTTACCAAATAATTTCCAAGTAAACACCAGATAAAAACAAACTGTTCCTTGTAAGAAGGAAATACATGAAAAATAAAAAGGAAATGCTGCAAACTGCTGCTCATGCTCCCAGCTTATTTTATTATAACACTGCTGAGACACTTAGCTTTTCATCAGGCATCCATACCGATATAGAGGGTCGAAACCTAGGAGCATGAGTAGCAGTGTGCTGCATTTTCATTTTCATTTTTCATGAATTCACCTATAACTCCAGCACCTGCAAAAAGTACCTGGATGTGTGTATGTCCTTCAGCTTTTGTACAAGAAGGTAAGTTCATTGCATACATGCTAGATTCCATATGGACCTCACCAGTCTCTGGTCTCTCTGGGTTCTGTCAGAGGTGGACATTTACATTAAGAGCAGGTTAACGGTCACACGCATGCGTGCCCACGCACACACAGGAACCATGAATGAGCCCTGCTAGTTAGACTAGAAGCCGTCATCCTAGGAGAACCCATTGGCCTTGACATCTATCTATATAGCTAGGTTTACCACAGAAAAGTGCAGAGGACAGCAGCAATTGTCCTTGATTTGTCCTTGTAAACTTAACAGCTCTATACAGACCTCCATTGAGACAGGTACAGTTTACAGCTTATAGCTAGGTGGCCTGGTCATTAAGTGTACGCTGGGCAGAGTCCAATGCCATAGCCACGTAACTTGTAGTTTGTTGATGAATCAGGTAGGATTGGATGGACATGTGTCGTAAGTGAGAGGTCCTTGATCTCTCACACACACACACACACACACACACACACACACACACACACACACACACACACACACACACACACACACACACACACACACACACACACACACACACACACACACACACACACACACACACACACACACACACACACACACACACACACACACACACACACACACACACACACACACACACACACACACACACACACACACACACACAATCACAGTACAGAACATTACACGCATGCACGTCTATGCAAACACACACACAGTTGCACCCCTTAAAAACATTTGTCATAAGAAACTAGCTCCCTGGTATGCAGAAAATACCCGAGCTCTGAAGCAAGCTTCCAGAAAATTGGAACGGAAATGGCGCCACATCAAACTGGAAGACTTCCGACTAGCTTGGAAAGACAGTACCGTGCAGTATCGAAGAGCCTTCACTGCTGCTCGATCGTCCTATTTTTCCAACTTAATTGAGGAAAATAAGAACAATACAAAATTTATTTTTGATACTGTCACAAAGCTAACTAAAAAGCAGCATTCCTCAAGAGAGGATGGCTTTCACTTCAGCAGTAATAAATTCATGAACTTCTTTGAGGAAAAGATCATGATCATTAGAAAGCAAATTACGGACTCCTCTTTAAATCTGCGTATTCGTCCAAAGCTCAGTTGCCCTGAGTCTGCACAACTCACTCAAGTGTTTTAGTACTATATCTCTTGACACAATGATGAAAATAATCATGGCCTCTAAACCTTCAAGCTGTATACTGGACCCTCTTCCAACTAAACAACTGAAAGAGCTGCTTCCTGTGCTTGGCCCTCCTATGTTGAACATAATAAACGTCTCTCTATCCACCGGATGTGTACCAAACTCACTAAAAGTGGCAGTAATAAAGCCTCTCTTGGAAAAGTCAAACCTTGACCCAGAAAATATAAAAAACAATCAGCCTATATTGAATCTTCCAGTCCTCTCAAAAATGTTAGAAAAAGCTGTTGTGCAGCAACTCACTGCCTTCCTGAAGGCAAACAATGAATACGAAATGCTTCAGTCTGGTTTTAGACCCATCATAGCACTGAGACTGCACTTGTGAAGGTGGTAAATTACCTTTTAGTGGCGTCAGACCGAGGCTCTGCATCTGTCCTCGTGCTCCTAGACCTTAGCGCTGCTTTTGATACCATCGATCACCACATTCTTTTGGAGAGATTGGAAACTCAAATTGTTCTAAATGGACAAGTTCTGGCCTGGTTTAGATCTTATCTGTCGGAAAGATATCAGTTTGTCTCTGTGAATGGTTTGTCCTCTGACAAATCAACTATATATTTTGGTGTTCCTCAAGGTTCCGTTTTAGGACCACTATTGTTTTCATTATATATTTTACCTCTTAGGGATGTCATTCGAAAACATAATGTAAACTTTCACTGCTATGTGGATGAGACACAGCTGTACATTTCAATGAAACATGGTGAAGCTCCAAAATTGCCCTCGCTAGAAGCCTGTGTTTCAGACATAAGGAAGTGGATGGCTGCAAACTTTCAACTTTTAAACTCGGACAAAACAGAGATGCTTGTTCTAGGTCCCAAGAAACAAAGAGATCTTCTGTTGAATCTGACAATTAATCTTGATGGTTGTACAGTCGTCTCATATTAAACTGTGAAGGTCCTCGGCGTTACTCTGGTCCCTGATCTCTCTTTTGACGAACATATTAAGACTGTTTCAAGGACAGCTTTTTCCATCTATGTAAACATTGCAAAAATCTGAAACTTTCTGTTAAAAAATGATGCAGAAAAATTAATCCATGCTTTTGTTACTTCTAGGCAATGCTCTACTTTCCGGCTACCCGGATAAAGCATTAAATAAACTTCAGTTAGTGCTAAATACGGCTGCTAGAATCCTGACTAGAACCAAAAACTGTGATCATATTACTCCAGTGCTAGCATCCCTACACTGGCTTCCTGTTAAGACAATGGCTGATTTCAATGTTTTACTGCTAACCTACAAAACAGTACATGGGCTTGCTCCTACCTATCTTTCCGATTTGGTCCTGCCGTACATACCTACACGTACGCTACGGTCACAATATGCAAGCCTCCTAATTGTCCCTATAATTTCTAAGTAAACAGCTGGAGGCAGGGCTTTCTCCTATAGAGCTCCATTTTTTTGTGGAATGGTCTGCCGACCCATGTGAGAGACGCAGAATCGGTCTCAACCTTTAAGTCTTTACTGAAGACTCATCTCTTCAGTGGGTCATATGATTGAGTCAAGTCTGGCCCAGGAGTGTGAAAGTGAACGGAAAGGCTCTGGCGCAACGAACCGCCCTTGCTGTCTCTGCCTGGCCAGTTCCCCTCTCTCCACTGGGATTCTCTGCCTCTAACCCTATTACAGGGGCTGAGTCACTAGCTTACTGGTGCTCTTCCATACCGTCCCTAGGAGGGGTGCGTCACTTGAGTGGGTTGAGTCACTGACGTGATCTTCCTGTCTGGGTTGGCGCCCCCCCTTGGGTTGTGCCGTGGCGGAGATCTTTGTGGCCTATACCTCGTCCTCGGGATGGTAAGTTGGTGGTTGAAGATATCCCTCTAGTTTTGTGGGGGCTGTGCTTTTGGCCCTGTCCGGAGGTATCATTGGATGGGGCCACAGTGTCTCCTGACCCCTCCTGTCTCAGCCTCCAGTATTTATGCTGCAGTAGTTTATGTGTTGGGTGGCTAGGGTCAGTCTGTTATATCTGGAGTATTTCTCCTGTCTTATCCAGTGTCCTGTGTGAATTTAAGTATGCTCTCTAATTCTCCCTTTCTCTCTTTCTTTCTCTCTCTTGGAGGACCTGAGCCCTAGGACCATGCCTCAGGACTACCTGGCATGATGACTCCTTGCTGTCCCCAGTCCACCTGGCCATGCTGCTACTCCAGTTTCAACTATTCTGCCAGTGGCTATGGAACCCTAACCTGTTCACCGCACGTGCTACCTGTCCCAGACCTGCTGTTTTCAACTCTCTAGAGACAGCAGGAGCGGTAGAGATACTCTTAATGATCGGCTATGAAAAGCCAACTGACATTTACTCCTGAGGTGCTGACTGGCTGCACCCTCGACATCTACTGTGATTATTATTATTTGACCATGCTGTTCTGTTATAATCTCCACCCGGCACAGCCAGAAGAGGACTGGCCACCCCTCATAGCCTGGTTCCTCTCTAGGTTTCTTCGTACGTTTTGGCCTTTTTAGAGAGTTTTTCCTTGCCACCGTGCTTCTACACCTGCATTGCTTGCTGTTTGGGGTTTTAGGCTGGGTTTCTGTACAGCACTTTGAGATATCAGCTGATGTAAGAAGGGCTATATAAATACATTATATTTGATTTAATTCCTCCACCAAACTTTGCAGTTGGCACAATGCATTGGGGCAGTAGTGTTCTCCTGGCATCTGCCAAACCCAGCTTTGTCAGTCAGACTGCCAGATGATGAAGTGTGATACATCACTCCAAATAATGTGTTTCCACTGCTCCAGAGTCCAATGGCGGCAAGCTATACACCATTCCAGCCAACGCTTGGCATTGGGCATAGCAATCTTAGGCTGCTCAACCATGGAAAACCATTTCATGAAGCTCCAGACGAACAGTTCTTGTGCTGACTTTGCTTCCAGTGGCAGTTTGGAACTCGGTAGTGAGTGTTGCAATTGAGGACAGACAATTTTGAATGCGTTACACGCTTCAGAACTTGGTGGTCCTTTCTGTGAGCTTGTGTGGCCAACCACTTTGCGGCTGAGCCATTGTTGCTCGTAGACGTTTCCACTTCACAATAACAGCACTTACAGTTGACCGGTAGGGCAGGGCAGAAATTTTAAGAACTGACTTGTTGGAAAGGTGGCATCATATGACGGTGTCACATTGAAAGTCACTGAGCTCTCCAGTAAGGCCATTCTACTGCCAATGTTTATCTATGGAGCTTGCAAGGCTGTGTGCTCGATTTTATACACCTGTCAGCTACAGGTGTGGCTAAAATAGTCAAACCCACTCATTTGAAGTGTCCACATACTTTATATACATAGTGTATTTCTGTAAAAAATAATGGAAACATTATTCATTTTGGTGACAATTCCATTACCTACAAAATCCTGGGTCGTATTCATGCAACTGAGAAAGAAAATGTAACGCCAATGAAAATAAGCATTTCTCATAGTCCAAGTAGTGCTCACACTTAGTCGGTTTCTTCCATTTGGTGCCTAATGAACATGACTATGCTCTCAGTCCTTCTCTGTGAAGGAAAGGGAAGAGGTGCGTTGTCTTTCTGGAAATACTGGAACCTAAAGTAAAGACAGAATGTGCCTCATTGATGATAAGGTCTCTAAGAATCGTTGTAAAATCAGAAAAATTACAAAATGCAGTAAAAATCTTAATTGACAACACACGTAAGCAATAAGACTGTAATGCAAACTTGGCAATATGCATATGAGGGCATGGCTGCATGCACACACAAACACACAGACGCACACACAGACACACACACACAGACACACACTGTAACGGCTATTGGAAGGAGGGGACCAAGGTGCAGCATGGGATGTGTCCATATTTATTTAATGAACACTAAAATCACACAAATAACAACGCAAACGACCGAACAGTTCTGGCTGGTGCAGACACACAACAGAAAACAACTACCCACAACTCAAGGGCGAAACCAGGCTGCCTAAGTATGTTCTCAATCAGAGACAACGATTGACAGCTGCCTCTGATTGGGAACCATACCAGGCCAAACACATAGAAATACAAACATAGAACAAAAACATAGAATACCCACCCACATCACACCCTGACCAAACTAAAAATAGAAACATACAAAGCAATCTACGGTCAGGGCGTGACACACACACACACACACACACACACACACACACACACACACACACACACACACACACACACACACACACACACACACACACACACACACACACACACACACACACACACACACACACACACACACACACACACACACACACACACACACACACAATAATAGTGATGTACACACAAGCACACCTTAGTATACATTACAAGACATTCACATAATTCCAGAGAAGCCTCTGTGGGAAAAGCCCTACCTGGGAATCCTGTTGTACTTCTACTAGGTAAGGTATCATCACCCCGGAAACCAAACAAGACAGCACAACATTAGATCAGGCTAGATGACTCACATTGGCCACTAGGAAGATATGGATTAATAGTCATACATATGCTCATCTGGAATGATTACAAACAACAAACACCCAATAACAACTGATGTAGAGGGGGTAGACACACCTTATTTTGTGAATAGGGTTCTTTATAGAGTTTTTATACATTTAGGGTTTACCCACCTATTGACCCACAGTGCTCAGGGTTTATCCACCTATATTTTACGACTACGTCCTCTGTAGCTCAGTTGGTAGAGCATGGGGCTTGTAACGCCAGGGTAGTGGGTTCGATTCCCGGGACCACCCATACGTAGAATGTATGCACACATGATTGTAAGTCGCTTTGGATAAAAGCGTCTGCTAAATGGCATATATTATTATATTATTATATCCAAACAACCATTAGTTAACCTATCCATCAAGGCAAACTCATACATTAAATTCAGCTCATAGTAGCTCAATGTCACTTGATGAAAATACAACCAGGTGGAATAGGCTAACATGTTGTTGTGAATGTCACTGTGAATTAGGCTAGTCTTCCCTTACAATAAAAAAAATGCTTTGAAACCAAGTAAACTTACCTACTTGGGACATAAAGGACACAGTGAACTCCCTCCACTTAACCCATGAAACGGCTGTATAAAACCCTGTATAAATTCAATCTACCATGACTATGGCAGAGGCTGAATGTCTACAGTCTATATTTCTCAGTCTTGTTGTCATTCTGAAGTAGTGGCCCCTCCCCAGGTCACACACGCTTATGTAAGGCAAAGCCAGGCCAGAATATTCAAAACAGTGGTATATCAACAGTCAACACAAATCACTTCATATCTGAGAGAGAGAGAGAGGGTTGGGGTGAAAGAGCACACCCTGTCTCACCTAGAATGTTACATTTATATAACATCTATCAAAGGGGATTTGAATGCAGTTCTTTAATACAGTGAGGGTTTTCTAAGTCCTCTGTATAGTAGGTAATAATGTGAATAATAATGTGGTCAGAACATTTTGTGATCAGAAATGTAATGGCAGCTTTGCATTCTGTTTTACATATCATTCCAGTCTTTCATGGACATTTACAATTGAGGTCAGTGAGGTGAATAAAAATGTAATTTCCTCACAGTTGACTAACTATTTTCGGGAGATTCAAAATGTGGGGCCGAACAGTCATTAAAACCTGCCTAGATCCTTACAATACAGGGTTGAATCCTAACTTGAGAGACATGCGCAATTGCACATAACTCAAAGTTTGGAGGATATCATACATTGGTGTCAATGGACGTTTTGTGTGAAGGGTTGAAGTTGTTCAGCGCCCTTTAGTCTCTACTACTTTGGTACAACTCAGGGTTCTCCCCAAAGAATGTAAGATGGGAGCTGCGCCACTTTGTGGACTGGCTGCACTACTATGTAAACTATGAAATTGTACTTTATTTGTTATTATTCAAGGACAGAAACCACACCTAATAGAGTTTTTTTTAACTCTAGATTGCATGAAATGGCATTTACAGGTGTTCAAAAATGCCATACTCAGCAGCACCATCTTGTTCAAATATCCTGAGGAGAACCTGCCACTGTATAAAATAATCATTTGCTGCCCTCTGCTGTACGTAGGGAAGGTTGCCATCTAGTGGTGTACAGTGAGAATTGCATAAATACCTAATTATTTCAACTCAGTGTCCTTGTGTTTGCTTTCACCACTAGCCCTGTTGTCACGCCTTGGTCATTGTATTTTGTGTTTTCGTATTGGAGTTTGTATTATTTGGGATCGTGGCTGATTAGGGGTGTTGTATAGGCTTGGCTGCCTGAGGCGATTCTCAATCAGAGTCAGGTGATTCTCGTTGTCTCTGATTGGGAACCGTATTTAGGGAGCCATAGTTTCGCTTTGTATTTCGTGGGTGATTGTTCCTGTCTTTGTGTAGTGTTCACCAGATAGGCTGTAATAAGTTTCACGTTCCGTTTGTTGTTTTCGTCTTTATAAGTTATTTCATGTACCATGATTACTTCATTAAAGTCATGAGTAACCAACACGCTGCATTTCGGTCCGACTCTCTTCCTTCAACAGACGAACGCCGTTACAGAATCACCCACCACTCACGGACCGAGCAGCGTGTTAACAGGCAGCAGCGTAAGGAGGACGTTATGGACGGTAGAGGCATGGGAGTATACAACGTGGGAAGAAATCAACAGATGGGCGGCCGACCCAGAGAGTGTGCAGGAGCCCGCCTGGGATTCCCTGGAACAATGCGAGGAGGGCTATAGGCGAATGGAGTGGAAAAGGAGAACACGGCGGCGCAGAGCGAAACCCGGAAGTCACCCCAAAAATGTATTGGGGGGCTCAGGGAGAGTGTGGCTGAGTCAGGAGATAGACCTGAGCCAACTCTCCTTGTTTATCGTGAGGAGCCAAGGAGGAGACCAGAGGTCTGTTAGAGGTGAGCGAAGCAGAGACTGTGAAGGAGTTAATGGGGAAAGTGGAGTGGAGAGTAATGAGGGAGTTGCTAGCTTGGTGCTATAGATACAATATTCGTCCGACGGATCGTGTCAGAGATTTGATAGCACCTGAGTTAGCGCTCTATACTCAACCTGAGGTGCGTGTTAGTCGGCTGCTGAAGTTGGTGCCAGCCTCACGCACCAGGCCTCCTGTGCAGATCCCTAGCCTTGCACGTCCTGTGCCTACACTGCTCTCAAGATCTCCAGTACGCCTTCACGGTCTAGCCCATCCGGTGCCACCTCCACACTCCAGTCCTCCGGTGGCAGCTCCCCGCACCAGGCTTCCTGTGCATGTCCTCGATCCAGTACCACTAGTTCCAGCACCACGCACCAGGCCTTCAGTGCGCCTCGCCTGTTCAGCGCAGCCAGCGCTTTTCTCCTCTCCTGCGCTGTCGGAGTCTCCCGCCTGTTTAGCGCAGCCAGAGCCTGTCTCCTCTCCTGTGCTGCCGGAGTCTCCAGTCTGCCCAGCGCCGCCAGTGCTCCCAGTCTGCCCAGCGCCGCCAGTGCTTCCAGTCTGCCCAGCGCCGCCAGTCTGCCCAGCGCCGCCAGTGCCGCCAGTCTGCCCAGCGTTTTTCTCCTCTCCTGCGCTGTCGGAGTCTCCCGCCTGTTTAGCGCAGCCAGAGCCTGTCTCCTCTCCTGTGCTGCCGGAGTCTCCAGTCTGCCCAGTGCCGCCAGTCTGCCCAGCGCCACCAGTGCCGCCAGTCTGCCCAGCGCCGCCAGTGCCGCCAGTCTGCCCAGTGCCGCCAGTGCTCCCAGTCTGCCCAGCGTCGCCAGTCTGCCCAGCGTCGCCAGTCTGCCCAGCGTCGCCAGTCTGCCCAGCGCCGCCAGTCTGCCAGGATCCGCCAGAAGTGCCAGTCAGCCAGGATCTGCCAGTCTGCAGAGAGCTGTCAGCCTGCATGGAGCAGTCAGAGCTGTCAGTCTGCATGAAGCAGCCAGAGTTGTCAGTCTGCATGAAGCAGCCAGAGCTATCAGTCTGTAAGAAGCAGCCAGAGCTGTTAGTCTGCATAGAGCAGCCAGATCTGCCAGACAACCAGTCTCTTCCAGATCTGCCAGACAACCAGTCTCTTCCAGATCTACCAGACAACCAGTCTCTTCCAGATCTGCCAGACAACCAGTCTCTTCCAGATCTGCCAGACAACCAGTCTCTTCCAGATCTGCCAGACAACCAGTCTCTTCCAGATCTGCCAGACAACCAGTCTCTTCCAGATCTGCCAGACAACCAGTCTCTTCCAGATCTGCCAGTCAACCAGTCTCTTCCAGATCTGCCAGTCAACCAGTCTCTTCCAGATCTGCCAGTCAACCAGAATCTTCCAGATCTGCTAGTCAACCTGAATTTTCCAGTTCCGCCAGCCAGCCAGGATTTACCGGAGCCTACTACCTGCCTGAGCTTCATCTCAGTACTGGGCTTCTTCTCAGTACTGGGCTTCCTCTCAGTACTGGGCTTCCTCTCAGTACTGGGCTTCCCCTCAGTCCCGGGCTGCCCCTCAGTCCCGGGCTGCTTCTGTCCCGAGCTGCCCCTCTGTCCCGAGCTGCCCCTCTGTCCCGAGCTGCCCCTCTGTCCCGAGCTGCCCCTCAGTCCCGAGCTGCCCCTCAGTCCAGTGGGGATCTGGGTGAGGACTATTAGGCCATGGTCGGCGGAGAGGGTGGATTATCCCAGGACGTGAAGGGGAGGAACAAGGACATTAATGGAGTGGGGTCCACGTCCCGAGCCCGAGCCACCACCATGGACAGACGCCCACCCGGACCCTCCCTATGGTTTGAGGTGCGTCCGGGAGTCCGCACCTTAGGGGGGGGTTCTGTCACGCCTTGGTCATTGTATTTTGTGTTTTCGGTATATATTTGGTCAGGCCAGGGTGTGACATGGGTTTATATGTTGTTTTCGTATTGGGGTTTGTATTATTTGGGATCGCGGCTGATTAGGGGTGTTGTATAGGCTTGGCTGCCTGAGGCGATTCTCAATCAGAGTCAGGTGATTCTCGTTGTCTCTGATTGGGAACCGTATTTAGGGAGCCATAGTTTCGCTTTGTATTTCGTGGGTGATTGTTCCTGTCTTTGTGTAGTGTTCACCAGATAGGCTGTAATAAGTTTCACTTTCCGTTTGTTGTTTTCGTCTTTATAAGTTATTTCATGTACCGCGGTTACTTCATTAAAGTCATGAGTAACCAACATGCTGCATTTCGGTCCGACTCTCTTCCTTCAACAGATGAACGCCGTTACACCTGTCTTGAGGGCCAAGAGGCATGGCAAGCATAGCTAGCACCCTATGCCACCACGGAACATCCAAGTCGTATTGCTATCATTACCTTTATCTGTTGTGCCACTTTAAAGGCACTATGAATCAACTACAGATTGGCTCTCAGAGTATGATGTATTTACAATGCCTTCGGAAAGTATTCAGACCCCTTGACTTTTTCCATATTTTGTTACGTATTCTAAAATGTATTAAATAAATGTTTATCCTCATCAATCTACACACAAGACCCCATAATGACAAAGCAAAATTTGTTTTTTTAAATGTTTGTAAATGTATTAAAATTAAAAAACAGAAATACCTTATTTGCCTAATTATTCAGACCCTTTGCTATGAGTGTTATGCAGGTGAGTGAGGACCCAAAAGCGACTTAACAGAAACAGAGTTTATTCAAGTCCAAACAGAAAATATCAAATCCTGAATCCTTAACAGGAACTGTCCAAACGGGGAATAACAGAAATCCTCTTGTCAGTAGAGGGGAATCACAGGATAAGCGGCCACAGATTGCAGGTCGCTTCGAGTAGGCGCAGGCCGTAGCTGACAGAGACACCTGCTCACACGCAGCATCTGATGAAGGCAAAAACACGACAGGACGGAACAAGAACACAGTACAGCAAACAAGGATCCGACAAGGACAGAAGCGAAAACAGAGAGAGAAATAGGGACTTAATCAGAGGGCAAAATAGGGGACAGGTGTGAAAGAGTAAACGAGGTAGTTAGGAGAATGAGGAACAGCTGGGAGCAGGAACGGAACGATAGAGAGAGAGAGAGGGAAAGAGAGAGGGAAGGAACCTAATAAGACCAGCAGGGGGAAACAAATAGAAGAGAAAGCACAGGGACAAGACATGACAATCTATGACAAAACATGACAATGAGACTCGAAATTGAGTATCCTGTTACCAATGAACATCCTTGAGATCTACAACCTGGACTCCACTTGTGGTAAATTAAATTGATTGGACACATAAACATATCTATATAAGTTCCCACAGTTGACAGTGCATGTCGGAGCAATAACCAAGCCATGAGGTCGAAGGAATTGTCCGTAGAGCTCCGAGACAGGAGTGTCGAGGCAAAGATCTGGGGAAGGGTACCAAAAAATGTACAGTGCCTTGCGAAAGTATTCGGCCCCCTTGAACTTTGCGACCTTTTGCCACATTTCAGGCTTCAAACATAAAGATATAAAACTGTACTTTTTTTGTGAAGAATCAACAACAAGTGGGACACAATCATGAAGTAGAACGACATTTATTGGATATTTCAAACTTTTTTAACAAATCAAAAACTGAAAAATTGGGCGTGCAAAATTATTCAGCCCCCTTAAGTTAATACTTGGTAGCGCCACCTTTTGCTGCGATTACAGCTGTAAGTCGCTTGGGGTATGGTCTCTATCAGTTTTGCACATCGAGAGACTGAATTTTTTCCCATTTCTCCTTGCAAAACAGCTCGAGCTCAGTGAGGTTGGATGGAGAGCATTTTTGATTCTCGATTGGATTCAGGTCTGGACTTTGACTTGGCCATTCCATTGTAGATGTTGCTTTATGTTTTGGATCATTGTCTTGTTGGAAGACAAATCTCCGTCCCAGTCTCAGGTCTTTCGCAGACTCCATCAGGTTTTCCTCCAGAATGGTCCTGTATTTGGCTCCATCCATCTTCCCATCAATTTTAACCATCCTCCCTGTCCCTGCTGAAGAAAAGCACGCCCAATTTTTCCGTTTTTTATTTGTTAAAAAAGTTTGAAATATCCAATAAATGTCGTTCCACTTCATGATTGTGTCCCACTTGTTGATTCTTCACGGAAACATACAGTTTTATATCTTTATGTTTGAAGCCTGAAATGTGGCAAAAGGTCGCAAAGTTCAAGGGGGCCGAATACTTTCGCAAGGCACTGTATGCACTATTGAAGGTCCCCAAGAACACAGTGGCCTCCATCATTCTTAAATGGAACAAGTCTGGAACCACTGTCATGACATGACCCTTTCTGGGTGTAAATCATGGCTCCCCCTCTCTCTCCTACACCCAGGTTCTGCTATCTCTGGTTATGCAGAGAGAGACACCACAGTGTGAACAAATGATTTCACTTGGCCAAACTCCTAAATCCCCAAAATGGGGTAATTAAACTATATTCCCACTTGTGGGAATGATCCGTGGACACTTAAGGGGCGGGTATGACGAGTGTGTTTCATTTGGTGAACTCATGGTGGACAGGAAACACACATAACTATCTCTCTGAATGTGTACACTTCTCAATGATGGGGTTTTCATATAATTATTGTATGAAATGAATGAGTATAGATGAATAGATTAAACTATTTGTGAAATTATGTAATGTGATGTTAACCTTTAGAATGAGAGAATTGTATTCCCTGTAAAGTTTAACTAGTCAGCGGCCACGCATCCGTGAGCACAGACATAATCTGGCGTCATGGAACCTGTCACTCCCTGACCGTAGAGATCCTTTTATTCTCTATGTCTGTTTGGTCAGGGTGTGACTCGGGTGGGAAACTCTATGTTCTTTGTTTCTATGTTTTGGACGGGTATGGTTCTCAATCAGGGACAGCTGTCTATCGTTGTCTCTGATTGGGAATCATACTTAGGCAGCCTTTTTCCTTTTTGTATTTGTGGGTAGTTATCTTTGTTAGTGGCATTATAGCCTAAGTAAGCTTCACGGTCGTTTCCTTGTTCTTTGTTTTGTTGGAGACATTTATCAACAAAAGAAATGTACACTCACCATGCTGCACCTTGGTCCGTGATGACAGCGATCGTGACAGAACTACCCACCACAAACAGACCAAGCGGCGTGGCCGGGAGGGGCAGACAAAATGGACATGGGAAGACAGGCTGGAAGGAAAGGGATCCTAGATGTGGGAGGAGATCCTGGCTGGAAAGGAACGCCTGCCGTGGAAGCAGCTGAGGAAGGCGGAGGCAGCTGGTAAAGAGGCCCAGCGTTACACAGGGTCACGGCTAGCACGGAAGCCCTAAACCAAAAAAGTTTGGGGGGAGGGGGTGGCACACGGGGAGATTGGCGGAGTCAGGGTTTAGACCTGAGCCAACTCCCCGTGCTTACTGTGGGGAGCATGGTACTGGTCAGGCACCGTGTTATGCCACCAAGATAGATGCCCACCCGGACCCTCCCCTATAGTGTCAGGTTTGCGTCCGGGGTCCGCACCTTTGGGGGGAGGTACTTTGCCTGCTCCACACACCAGGCTTCCAGTGCATCTCCCCAGTCCGGTGAGACCTGTTCCGATTCCACGTACCAGGCCTCCAGTATGTCTCCCTAGCCTGGTAAGCGCTGTGGCAGCTCCACACACCAGGCTTCCAGTACGTCTCCTCAGTCCAGTGAGACCTGTTCCGGCTCCACGTAGGAAGCCTCCAGTGACGATCCATGGCCCGAAGCCTCCAGTGATGATCCATGTCACGAAGCCTCCAGTGATGATCCATGGCACGAAGCCTCCAGTGATGATCCATGGCACGAAGCCTCCAGTTATGATCCATGGCATGAAGCCTCCAGTGATGATCCATGGAACGGAGACTCCAGCGTCGATCCGCGGTCCGGAGCCTGCAGCGACGGTGTCTGGTCCGGAGCCTCCAGCGACGGTCTCCGGTCCGGAGCCTCCAGTGACAGTCCCAGGTTCGGAGCCTCCAGTGACAGTCCCAGGTTCGGAGCCTCCAGTGACGGTCTCCAGTCCGGAGCCTCCAGCGACGGTCCCCAGTCCGGGGCCTGCGGCGAGGGTCCCCAGTCCAGGGCCTCCAGCGACGGTCCCCAGTCCTGGGCCTCCTTTGACAGTTCCCAGTCTGAGGCCTGCGACGAAGGTCCCCAGTCCGGGACCTGCGGCGAGGGTCCCCAGTCCGAAGCCTGCGGCGAGGGTCCCCAGTCCGGGGCCTGCGGCGAGGGTCCCCAGTCCGGGGCCTGCGGCAAGCGTCCCCAGTCAGGGGCCTGCGGAGAGGGTCCCCATTCCGGGGTAGGCAACGAGGGTCCCCGCACCAGAGGTGCCACCAAAGTGGGGGGAGCCAGAGGTGGAGCGGGGTAGGATGCCCACCCGGACCCTCCCCTATAGTGTCAGTTATGCGTCCAGAGTCTGCACCTTTGGGGGGGGGGGTACTGTCCAAATTAGAGCATGACAGACGTAGGTTTACCATGTTGAGAAATAAGGTGATGAAAGAAATCAGACAGGCCAAGGCAAACCTTTTTATTAACATAATTGGTGAAGCAAATGGAAATTCTAAACTGATCTGGGAGAATCTAAAAAAGTTAACAGGGAAAGACCATAGTAACACTGCAAAAAGACTAGAAATCATGTTGAATAACAATCTAACACAGGATGCAAGCGAAATAGCAATAGCCTTCACTTCCTACTTTATTGACTCTGTCAGGGTACTGACACAGAACCCCTCCACTGGTTTCTTGGGCTCAGTGCTAGTAAATTATGCTCAACCTGTCTTCATCATAAGGGAGGTTTCTGAGTCAAATGTGAACAAGGTGATTAGCTCACCAAAGAACTCTAAAGCCAAAGATGTGTTTGGGCTGGACTCTACCTTTCTTAAAAACTACAAAGAGTCACTCATTGGCCCCATTACTAAGGTCACCAACACCAACACATCAACACCGTGTCGGAGATCTTTGTGGGCTATACTCGGCCTTGTCTCAGGATGGTAAGTTGGTGGTTGAAGAGAGAGAGGAGAGAGAAAGAGGAGAAAGACAGAGAGAGAGGTGAGAAAGAGGGGAAAGACAGAGAGAGAGGAGAGAAAGAGGGGAATGACAGAGAGAGGCGAGAGAGATAGAGGAGAGAAAGAGGGGAAAGACAGAGAGGAAGGCGAGAGAGAAAGGAGAGAAAGAGGGGAATGACAGAGAGAGGCGAGAGAGAGGAGAGAGAGGAGAGAGAAAGAGGAGAAAGACAGAGAGAGAGAGGCGAGAGAGAGGTGAGAAAGAGGGGAAAGACAGAGAGAGAGGAGAGAAAGAGGGGAATGACAGAGAGAGGCGAGAGAGATAGAGGAGAGAAAGAGGGGAAAGACAGAGAGGAAGGCGAGAGAGAAAGGAGAGAAAGAGGGGAATGACAGAGAGAGGCGAGAGAGAGGAGAGAGAGGAGAGAGAAAGAGGAGAAAGACAGAGAGAGAGGCGAGAGAGAGGTGAGAAAGAGGGGAAAGACAGAGAGAGAGGAGAGAAAGAGGGGAATGACAGAGAGAGGCGAGAGAGATAGAGGAGAGAAAGAGGGGAAAGACAGAGAGGAAGGCGAGAGAGGATAAGACAGAGATAAAGAAAAGACGATATAGAAAGTGAGAGAATCAATTACTTTCTGGTGCTTATTGAGAAAACTACCTGAAACCAAGTGGTTTATTTCATACTTGTTTCACTGAATCCCACAACATTCGAAAGGAATTTAAGCAGGTAATCATGAGGTAATAAAGCTGTTACCAAATAATTTCCAAGTAAACACCAGATAAAAACAAACTGTTCCTTGTAAGAAGGAAATACATGAAAAATAAAAAGGAAATGCTGCAAACTGCTGCTCATGCTCCCAGCTTATTTTATTATAACACTGCTGAGACACTTAGCTTTTCATCAGGCATCCATACCGATATAGAGGGTCGAAACCTAGGAGCATGAGTAGCAGTGTGCTGCATTTTCATTTTCATTTTTCATGAATTCACCTATAACTCCAGCACCTGCAAAAAGTACCTGGATGTGTGTATGTCCTTCAGCTTTTGTACAAGAAGGTAAGTTCATTGCATACATGCTAGATTCCATATGGACCTCACCAGTCTCTGGTCTCTCTGGGTTCTGTCAGAGGTGGACATTTACATTAAGAGCAGGTTAACGGTCACACGCATGCGTGCCCACGCACACACAGGAACCATGAATGAGCCCTGCTAGTTAGACTAGAAGCCGTCATCCTAGGAGAACCCATTGGCCTTGACATCTATCTATATAGCTAGGTTTACCACAGAAAAGTGCAGAGGACAGCAGCAATTGTCCTTGATTTGTCCTTGTAAACTTAACAGCTCTATACAGACCTCCATTGAGACAGGTACAGTTTACAGCTTATAGCTAGGTGGCCTGGTCATTAAGTGTACGCTGGGCAGAGTCCAATGCCATAGTCAGACCGAGGCTCTGCATCTGTCCTCGTGCTCCTAGACCTTAGCGCTGCTTTTGATACCATCGATCACCACATTCTTTTGGAGAGATTGGAAACTCAAATTGTTCTAAATGGACAAGTTCTGGCCTGGTTTAGATCTTATCTGTCGGAAAGATATCAGTTTGTCTCTGTGAATGGTTTGTCCTCTGACAAATCAACTATATATTTTGGTGTTCCTCAAGGTTCCGTTTTAGGACCACTATTGTTTTCATTATATATTTTACCTCTTAGGGATGTCATTCGAAAACATAATGTAAACTTTCACTGCTATGTGGATGAGACACAGCTGTACATTTCAATGAAACATGGTGAAGCTCCAAAATTGCCCTCGCTAGAAGCCTGTGTTTCAGACATAAGGAAGTGGATGGCTGCAAACGTTCAACTTTTAAACTCGGACAAAACAGAGATGCTTGTTCTAGGTCCCAAGAAACAAAGAGATCTTCTGTTGAATCTGACAATTAATCTTGATGGTTGTACAGTCGTCTCATATTAAACTGTGAAGGTCCTCGGCGTTACTCTGGTCCCTGATCTCTCTTTTGACGAACATATTAAGACTGTTTCAAGGACAGCTTTTTCCATCTATGTAAACATTGCAAAAATCTGAAACTTTCTGTTAAAAAATGATGCAGAAAAATTAATCCATGCTTTTGTTACTTCTAGGCAATGCTCTACTTTCCGGCTACCCGGATAAAGCATTAAATAAACTTCAGTTAGTGCTAAATACGGCTGCTAGAATCCTGACTAGAACCAAAAACTGTGATCATATTACATTTACATTTACATTTAAGTCATTTAGCAGACGCTCTTATCCAGAGCGACTTACAAATTGGTGCATTCACCTTATGACATCCAGTGGGACAGTCACTTAACAAATACTCCAGTGCTAGCATCCCTACACTGGCTTCCTGTTAAGACAAGGGCTGATTTCAATGTTTTACTGCTAACCTACAAAACAGTACATGGGCTTGCTCCTACCTATCTTTCCGATTTGGTCCTGCCGTACATACCTACACGTACGCTACGGTCACAATATGCAAGCCTCCTAATTGTCCCTATAATTTCTAAGTAAACAGCTGGAGGCAGGGCTTTCTCCTATAGAGCTCCATTTTTTTGTGGAATGGTCTGCCGACCCATGTGAGAGACGCAGAATCGGTCTCAACCTTTAAGTCTTTACTGAAGACTCATCTCTTCAGTGGATCATATGATTGAGTCAAGTCTGGCCCAGGAGTGTGAAAGTGAACGGAAAGGCTCTGGCGCAACGAACCGCCCTTGCTGTCTCTGCCTGGCCAGTTCCCCTCTCTCCACTGGGATTCTCTGCCTCTAACCCTATTACAGGGGCTGAGTCACTAGCTTACTGGTGCTCTTCCATACCGTCCCTAGGAGGGGTGCGTCACTTGAGTGGGTTGAGTCACTGACGTGATCTTCCTGTCTGGGTTGGCGCCCCCCCTTGGGTTGTGCCGTGGCGGAGATCTTTGTGGCCTATACCTCGTCCTCGGGATGGTAAGTTGGTGGTTGAAGATATCCCTCTAGTTTTGTGGGGGCTGTGCTTTTGGCCCTGTCCGGAGGTATCATTGGATGGGGCCACAGTGTCTCCTGACCCCTCCTGTCTCAGCCTCCAGTATTTATGCTGCAGTAGTTTATGTGTTGGATGGCTAGGGTCAGTCTGTTATATCTGGAGTATTTCTCCTGTCTTATCCGGTGTCCTGTGTGAATTTAAGTATGCTCTCTAATTCTCCCTTTCTCTCTTTCTTTCTCTCTCTTGGAGGACCTGAGCCCTAGGACCATGCCTCAGGACTACCTGGCATGATGACTCCTTGCTGTCCCCAGTCCACCTGGCCATGCTGCTACTCCAGTTTCAACTATTCTGCCAGTGGCTATGGAACCCTAACCTGTTCACCGCACGTGCTACCTGTCCCAGACCTGCTGTTTTCAACTCTCTAGAGACAGCAGGAGCGGTAGAGATACTCTTAATGATCGGCTATGAAAAGCCAACTGACATTTACTCCTGAGGTGCTGACTGGCTGCACCCTCGACATCTACTGTGATTATTATTATTTGACCATGCTGTTCTGTTATAATCTCCACCCGGCACAGCCAGAAGAGGACTGGCCACCCCTCATAGCCTGGTTCCTCTCTAGGTTTCTTCGTACGTTTTGGCCTTTTTAGAGAGTTTTTCCTTGCCACCGTGCTTCTACACCTGCATTGCTTGCTGTTTGGGGTTTTAGGCTGGGTTTCTGTACAGCACTTTGAGATATCAGCTGATGTAAGAAGGGCTATATAAATACATTTTATTTGATTTAATTCCTCCACCAAACTTTGCAGTTGGCACAATGCATTGGGGCAGTAGTGTTCTCCTGGCATCTGCCAAACCCAGCTTTGTCAGTCAGACTGCCAGATGATGAAGTGTGATACATCACTCCAAATAATGTGTTTCCACTGCTCCAGAGTCCAATGGCGGCAAGCTATACACCATTCCAGCCAACGCTTGGCATTGGGCATAGCAATCTTAGGCTGCTCAACCATGGAAAACCATTTCATGAAGCTCCAGACGAACAGTTCTTGTGCTGACTTTGCTTCCAGTGGCAGTTTGGAACTCGGTAGTGAGTGTTGCAATTGAGGACAGACAATTTTGAATGCGTTACACGCTTCAGAACTTGGTGGTCCTTTCTGTGAGCTTGTGTGGCCAACCACTTTGCGGCTGAGCCATTGTTGCTCGTAGACATTTCCACTTCACAATAACAGCACTTACAGTTGACCGGTAGGGCAGGGCAGAAATTTTAAGAACTGACTTGTTGGAAAGGTGGCATCATATGACGGTGTCACATTGAAAGTCACTGAGCTCTCCAGTAAGGCCATTCTACTGCCAATGTTTATCTATGGAGCTTGCAAGGCTGTGTGCTCGATTTTATACACCTGTCAGCTACAGGTGTGGCTAAAATAGTCAAACCCACTCATTTGAAGTGTCCACATACTTTATATACATAGTGTATTTCTGTAAAAAATAATGGAAACATTATTCATTTTGGTGACAATTCCATTACCTACAAAATCCTGGGTCGTATTCATGCAACTGAGAAAGAAAATGTAACGCCAATGAAAATAAGCATTTCTCATAGTCCAAGTAGTGCTCACACTTAGTCGGTTTCTTCCATTTGGTGCCTAATGAACATGACTATGCTCTCAGTCCTTCTCTGTGAAGGAAAGGGAAGAGGTGCGTTGTCTTTCTGGAAATACTGGAACCTAAAGTAAAGACAGAATGTGCCTCATTGATGATAAGGTCTCTAAGAATCGTTGTAAAATCAGAAAAATTACAAAAATGCAGTAAAAATCTTAATTGACAACACACGTAAGCAATAAGACTGTAATGCAAACTTGGCAATATGCATATGAGGGCATGGCTGCATGCACACACAAACACACAGACGCACACACAGACACACACACACAGACACACACTGTAACGGCTATTGGAAGGAGGGGACCAAGGTGCAGCATGGGATGTGTCCATATTTATTTAATGAACACTAAAATCACACAAATAACAACGCAAACGACCGAACAGTTCTGGCTGGTGCAGACACACAACAGAAAACAACTACCCACAACTCAAGGGCGAAACCAGGCTGCCTAAGTATGTTCTCAATCAGAGACAACGATTGACAGCTGCCTCTGATTGGGAACCATACCAGGCCAAACACATAGAAATACAAACATAGAACAAAAACATAGAATACCCACCCACATCACACCCTGACCAAACTAAAAATAGAAACATACAAAGCAATCTACGGTCAGGGCGTGACACACACACACACACACACACACACACACACACACACACACACACACACACACACACACACACACACACACACACACACACACACACACACACACACACACACACACACACACACACACACACACACACACACAATAATAGTGATGTACACACAAGCACACCTTAGTATACATTACAAGACATTCACATAATTCCAGAGAAGCCTCTGTGGGAAAAGCCCTACCTGGGAATCCTGTTGTACTTCTACTAGGTAAGGTATCATCACCCCGGAAACCAAACAAGACAGCACAACATTAGATCAGGCTAGATGACTCACATTGGCCACTAGGAAGATATGGATTAATAGTCATACATATGCTCATCTGGAATGATTACAAACAACAAACACCCAATAACAACTGATGTAGAGGGGGTAGACACACCTTATTTTGTGAATAGGGTTCTTTATAGAGTTTTTATACATTTAGGGTTTACCCACCTATTGACCCACAGTGCTCAGGGTTTATCCACCTATATTTTACGACTACATCCTCTGTAGCTCAGTTGGTAGAGCATGGCGCTTGTAACGCCAGGGTAGTGGGTTCGATTCCCGGGACCACCCATACGTAGAATGTATGCACACATGATTGTAAGTCGCTTTGGATAAAAGCGTCTGCTAAATGGCATATATTATTATATTATTATATCCAAACAACCATTAGTTAACCTATCCATCAAGGCAAACTCATACATTAAATTCAGCTCATAGTAGCTCAATGTCACTTGATGAAAATACAACCAGGTGGAATAGGCTAACATGTTGTTGTGAATGTCACTGTGAATTAGGCTAGTCTTCCCTTACAATAAAAAAAATGCTTTGAAACCAAGTAAACTTACCTACTTGGGACATAAAGGACACAGTGAACTCCCTCCACTTAACCCATGAAACGGCTGTATAAAACCCTGTATAAATTCAATCTACCATGACTATGGCAGAGGCTGAATGTCTACAGTCTATATTTCTCAGTCTTGTTGTCATTCTGAAGTAGTGGCCCCTCCCCAGGTCACACACGCTTATGTAAGGCAAAGCCAGGCCAGAATATTCAAAACAGTGGTATATCAACAGTCAACACAAATCACTTCATATCTGAGAGAGAGAGGGTTGGGGTGAAAGAGCACACCCTGTCTCACCTAGAATGTTACATTTAAATAACATCTATCAAAGGGGATTTGAATGCAGTTCTTTAATACAGTGAGGGTTTTCTAAGTCCTCTGTATAGTAGGTAATAATGTGAATAATAATGTGGTCAGAACATTTTGTGATCAGAAATGTAATGGCAGCTTTGCATTCTGTTTTACATATCATTCCAGTCTTTCATGGACATTTACAATTGAGGTCAGTGAGGTGAATAAAAATGTAATTTCCTCACAGTTGACTAACTATTTTCGGGAGATTCAAAATGTGGGGCCGAACAGTCATTAAAACCTGCCTAGATCCTTACAATACAGGGTTGAATCCTAACTTGAGAGACATGCGCAATTGCACATAACTCAAAGTTTGGAGGATATCATACATTGGTGTCAATGGACGTTTTGTGTGAAGGGTTGAAGTTGTTCAGCGCCCTTTAGTCTCTACTACTTTGGTACAACTCAGGGTTCTCCCCAAAGAATGTAAGATGGGAGCTGCGCCACTTTGTGGACTGGCTGCACTACTATGTAAACTATGAAATTGTACTTTATTTGTTATTATTCAAGGACAGAAACCACACCTAATAGAGTTTTTTTTACTCTAGATTGCATGAAATGGCATTTACAGGTGTTCAAAAATGACATACTCAGCAGCACCATCTTGTTCAAATATCCTGAGGAGAACCTGCCACTGTATAAAATAATCATTTGCTGCCCTCTGCTGTACGTAGGGAAGGTTGCCATCTAGTGGTGTACAGTGAGAATTGCATAAATACCTAATTATTTCAACTCAGTGTCCTTGTGTTTGCTTTCACCACTAGCCCTGTTGTCACGCCTTGGTCATTGTATTTGGTGTTTTCGGTATATATTTGGTCAGGCCAGGGTGTGACATGGGTTTATATGTTGTTTTCGTATTGGAGTTTGTATTATTTGGGATCGTGGCTGATTAGGGGTGTTGTATAGGCTTGGCTGCCTGAGGCGATTCTCAATCAGAGTCAGGTGATTCTCGTTGTCTCTGATTGGGAACCGTATTTAGGGAGCCATAGTTTCGCTTTGTATTTCGTGGGTGATTGTTCCTGTCTTTGTGTAGTGTTCACCAGATAGGCTGTAATAAGTTTCACGTTCCGTTTGTTGTTTTCGTCTTTATAAGTTATTTCATGTACCATGATTACTTCATTAAAGTCATGAGTAACCAACACGCTGCATTTCGGTCCGACTCTCTTCCTTCAACAGACGAACGCCGTTACAGAATCACCCACCACTCACGGACCGAGCAGCGTGTTAACAGGCAGCAGCGTAAGGAGGACGTTATGGACGGTAGAGGCATGGAGTATACAACGTGGGAAGAAATCAACAGATGGGCGGCCGACCCAGAGAGTGTGCAGGAGCCCGCCTGGGATTCCCTGGAACAATGCGAGGAGGGCTATAGGCGAATGGAGTGGAAAAGGAGAACACGGCGGCGCAGAGCGAAACCCGGAAGTCACCCCAAAAAATGTATTGGGGGGGGGGGCTCAGGGAGAGTGTGGCTGAGTCAGGAGATAGACCTGAGCCAACTCTCCTTGTTTATCGTGAGGAGCCAAGGAGGAGACCAGAGGTCTGTTAGAGGTGAGCGAAGCAGAGACTGTGAAGGAGTTAATGGGGAAAGTGGAGTGGAGAGTAATGAGGGAGTTGCTAGCTTGGTGCTATAGATACAATATTCGTCCGACGGATCGTGTCAGAGATTTGATAGCACCTGAGTTAGCGCTCTATACTCAACCTGAGGTGCGTGTTAGTCGGCTGCTGAAGTTGGTGCCAGCCTCACGCACCAGGCCTCCTGTGCAGATCCCTAGCCTTGCACGTCCTGTGCCTACACTGCTCTCAAGATCTCCAGTACGCCTTCACGGTCTAGCCCATCCGGTGCCACCTCCACACTCCAGTCCTCCGGTGGCAGCTCCCCGCACCAGGCTTCCTGTGCATGTCCTCGATCCAGTACCACTAGTTCCAGCACCACGCACCAGGCCTTCAGTGCGCCTCGCCTGTTCAGCGCAGCCAGCGCTTTTCTCCTCTCCTGTCTGCCTGTTTGCGCAGGAGCCTGTCTCCTCTCCTGTGCTCGGAGTCTCCAGTCTGCCCAGCGCCGCCAGTGCTCCCAGTCTGCCCAGCGCCGCCAGTGCTTCCAGTCTGCCCAGCGCCGCCAGTCTGCCCAGCGCCGCCAGTGCCGCCAGTCTGCCCAGCGTTTTTCTCCTCTCCTGCGCTGTCGGAGTCTCCCGCCTGTTTAGCGCAGCCAGAGCCTGTCTCCTCTCCTGTGCTGCCGGAGTCTCCAGTCTGCCCAGTGCCGCCAGTCTGCCCAGCGCCACCAGTGCCGCCAGTCTGCCCAGCGCCGCCAGTGCCGCCAGTCTGCCCAGTGCCGCCAGTGCTCCCAGTCTGCCCAGCGTCGCCAGTCTGCCCAGCGTCGCCAGTCTGCCCAGCGCCGCCAGTCTGCCAGGATCCGCCAGAAGTGCCAGTCAGCCAGGATCTGCCAGTCTGCAGAGAGCTGTCAGCCTGCATGGAGCAGTCAGAGCTGTCAGTCTGCATGAAGCAGCCAGAGTTGTCAGTCTGCATGAAGCAGCCAGAGCTATCAGTCTGTAAGAAGCAGCCAGAGCTGTTAGTCTGCATAGAGCAGCCAGATCTGCCAGACAACCAGTCTCTTCCAGATCTGCCAGACAACCAGTCTCTTCCAGATCTACCAGACAACCAGTCTCTTCCAGATCTGCCAGACAACCAGTCTCTTCCAGATCTGCCAGACAACCAGTCTCTTCCAGATCTGCCAGACAACCAGTCTCTTCCAGATCTGCCAGACAACCAGTCTCTTCCAGATCTGCCAGACAACCAGTCTCTTCCAGATCTGCCAGTCAACCAGTCTCTTCCAGATCTGCCAGTCAATCAGTCTCTTCCAGATCTGCCAGTCAACCAGAATCTTCCAGATCTGCTAGTCAACCTGAATTTTCCAGTTCCGCCAGCCAGCCAGGATTTACCGGAGCCTACTACCTGCCTGAGCTTCATCTCAGTACTGGGCTTCTTCTGGTACTGGGCTTCCTCAGTACTGGGCTTCCTCTCAGTACTGGGCTTCCCTCAGTCCTGGGCTGCCCCTCAGTCCCGGGCTGCCCCTCAGTCCCGAGCTGCCCCTCTGTCCCGAGCTGCCCCTCTGTCCCGAGCTGCCCCTCTGTCCCGAGCTGCCCCTCTGTCCCGAGCTGCCCCTCAGTCCCGAGCTGCCCCTCAGTCCAGTGGGGATCTGGGTGAGGACTATTAGGCCATGGTCGGCGGAGAGGGTGGATTATCCCAGGACGTGAAGGGGAGGAACAAGGACATTAATGGAGTGGGGTCCACGTCCCGAGCCCGAGCCACCACCATGGACAGACGCCCACCCGGACCCTCCCTATGGTTTGAGGTGCGTCCGGGAGTCCGCACCTTAGGGGGGGGTTCTGTCACGCCTTGGTCATTGTATTTTGTGTTTTCGGTATATATTTGGTCAGGCCAGGGTGTGACATGGGTTTATATGTTGTTTTCGTATTGGGGTTTGTATTATTTGGGATCGCGGCTGATTAGGGGTGTTGTATAGGCTTGGCTGCCTGAGGCGATTCTCAATCAGAGTCAGGTGATTCTCGTTGTCTCTGATTGGGAACCGTATTTAGGGAGCCATAGTTTCGCTTTGTATTTCGTGGGTGATTGTTCCTGTCTTTGTGTAGTGTTCACCAGATAGGCTGTAATAAGTTTCACTTTCCGTTTGTTGTTTTCGTCTTTACAAGTTATTTCATGTACCGCGATTACTTCATTAAAGTCATGAGTAACCAACATGCTGCATTTCGGTCCGACTCTCTTCCTTCAACAGATGAACGCCGTTACACCTGTCTTGAGGGCCAAGAGGCATGGCAAGCATAGCTAGCACCCTATGCCACCACGGAACATCCAAGTCGTATTGCTATCATTACCTTTATCTGTTGTGCCACTTTAAAGGCACTATGAATCAACTACAGATTGGCTCTCAGAGTATGATGTATTTACAATGCCTTCGGAAAGTATTCAGACCCCTTGACTTTTTCCATATTTTGTTACGTATTCTAAAATGTATTAAATAAATGTTTATCCTCATCAATCTACACACAAGACCCCATAATGACAAAGCAAAATTTGTTTTTTTTAAATGTTTGTAAATGTATTAAAATTAAAAAACAGAAATACCTTATTTGCCTAAGTATTCAGACCCTTTGCTATGAGTGTTATGCAGGTGAGTGAGGACCCAAAAGCGACTTAACAGAAACAGAGTTTATTCAAGTCCAAACAGAAAATATCAAATCCTGAATCCTTAACAGGAACTGTCCAAACGGGGAATAACAGAAATCCTCTTGTCAGTAGAGGGGAATCACAGGATAAGCGGCCACAGATTGCAGGTCGCTTCGAGTAGGCGCAGGCCGTAGCTGACAGAGACACCTGCTCACACGCAGCATCTGATGAAGGCAAAAACACGACAGGACGGAACAAGAACACAGTACAGCAAACAAGGATCCGACAAGGACAGAAGCGAAAACAGAGAGAGAAATAGGGACTTAATCAGAGGGCAAAATAGGGGACAGGTGTGAAAGAGTAAACGAGGTAGTTAGGAGAATGAGGAACAGCTGGGAGCAGGAACGGAACGATAGAGAGAGAGAGAGGGAAAGAGAGAGGGAAGGAACCTAATAAGACCAGCAGGGGGAAACAAATAGAAGAGAAAGCACAGGGACAAGACATGACAATCTATGACAAAACATGACAATGAGACTCGAAATTGAGTATCCTGTTACCAATGAACATCCTTGAGTTCTACAACCTGGACTCCACTTGTGGTAAATTAAATTGATTGGACACATAAACATATCTATATAAGTTCCCACAGTTGACAGTGCATGTCGGAGCAATAACCAAGCCATGAGGTCGAAGGAATTGTTTTTTTCCCATTTCTCCTTGCAAAACAGCTCGAGCTCAGTGAGGTTGGATGGAGAGCATTTTTGATTCTCGATTGGATTCAGGTCTGGACTTTGACTTGGCCATTCTAAACACCTGGATATGTTTATTTTTGAACCATTCCATTGTAGATGTTGCTTTATGTTTTGGATCATTGTCTTGTTGGAAGACAAATCTCCGTCCCAGTCTCAGGTCTTTCGCAGACTCCATCAGGTTTTCCTCCAGAATGGTCCTGTATTTGGCTCCATCCATCTTCCCATCAATTTTAACCATCCTCCCTGTCCCTGCTGAAGAAAAGCACGCCCAATTTTTCCGTTTTTTATTTGTTAAAAAAGTTTGAAATATCCAATAAATGTCGTTCCACTTCATGATTGTGTCCCACTTGTTGATTCTTCACGGAAACATACAGTTTTATATCTTTATGTTTGAAGCCTGAAATGTGGCAAAAGGTCGCAAAGTTCAAGGGGGCCGAATACTTTCGCAAGGCACTGTATGCACTATTGAAGGTCCCCAAGAACACAGTGGCCTCCATCATTCTTAAATGGAACAAGTCTGGAACCACTGTCATGACATGACCCTTTCTGGGTGTAAATCATGGCTCCCCTCTCTCTCCTACACCCAGGTTCTGCTATCTCTGGTTATGCAGAGAGAGACACCACAGTGTGAACAAATGATTTCACTTGGCCAAACTCCTAAATCCCCAAAATGGGGTAATTAAACTATATTCCCACTTGTGGGAATGATCCGTGGACACTTAAGGGGCGGGTATGACGAGTGTGTTTCATTTGGTGAACTCATGGTGGACAGGAAACACACATAACTATCTCTCTGAATGTGTACACTTCTCAATGATGGGGTTTTCATATAATTATTGTATGAAATGAATGAGTATAGATGAATAGATTAAACTATTTGTGAAATTATGTAATGTGATGTTAACCTTTAGAATGAGAGAATTGTATTCCCTGTAAAGTTTAACTAGTCAGCGGCCACGCATCCGTGAGCACAGACATAATCTGGCGTCATGGAACCTGTCACTCCCTGACCGTAGAGATCCTTTTATTCTCTATGTCTGTTTGGTCAGGGTGTGACTCGGGTGGGAAACTCTATGTTCTTTGTTTCTATGTTTTGGACGGGTATGGTTCTCAATCAGGGACAGCTGTCTATCGTTGTCTCTGATTGGGAATCATACTTAGGCAGCCTTTTTCCTTTTTGTATTTGTGGGTAGTTATCTTTGTTAGTGGCATTATAGCCTAAGTAAGCTTCACGGTCATTTCCTTGTTCTTTGTTTTGTTGGAGACATTTATCAACAAAAGAAATGTACACTCACCATGCTGCACCTTGGTCCGTGATGACAGCGATCGTGACAGAACTACCCACCACAAACAGACCAAGCGGCGTGGCCGGGAGGGGCAGACAAAATGGACATGGGAAGACAGGCTGGAAGGAAAGGGATCCTAGATGTGGGAGGAGATCCTGGCTGGAAAGGAACGCCTGCCGTGGAAGCAGCTGAGGAAGGCGGAGGCAGCTGGTAAAGAGGCCCAGCGTTACACAGGGTCACGGCTAGCACGGAAGCCCTAAACCAAAAAAGGTTTGGGGGGAGGGGGTGGCACACGGGGAGATTGGCGGAGTCAGGGTTTAGACCTGAGCCAACTCCCCGTGCTTACTGTGGGGAGCATGGTACTGGTCAGGCACCGTGTTATGCCACCAAGATAGATGCCCACCCGGACCCTCCCCTATAGTGTCAGGTTTGCGTCCGGGGTCCGCACCTTTGGGGGGAGGTACTTTGCCTGCTCCACACACCAGGCTTCCAGTGCATCTCCCCAGTCCGGTGAGACCTGTTCCGATTCCACGTACCAGGCCTCCAGTATGTCTCCCTAGCCTGGTAAGCGCTGTGGCAGCTCCACACACCAGGCTTCCAGTACGTCTCCTCAGTCCAGTGAGACCTGTTCCGGCTCCACGTAGGAAGCCTCCAGTGACGATCCATGGCCCGAAGCCTCCAGTGATGATCCATGTCACGAAGCCTCCAGTGATGATCCATGGCACGAAGCCTCCAGTGATGATCCATGGCACGAAGCCTCCAGTTATGATCCATGGCATGAAGCCTCCAGTGATGATCCATGGCACGGAGACTCCAGCGTCGATCCGCGGTCCGGAGCCTGCAGCGACGGTGTCTGGTCCGGAACCTCCAGCGACGGTCTCCGGTCCGGAGCCTCCAGTGACAGTCCCAGGTTCGGAGCCTCCAGTGACAGTCCCAGGTTCGGAGCCTCCAGTGACGGTCTCCAGTCCGGAGCCTCCAGCGACGGTCCCCAGTCCGGGGCCTGCGGCGAGGGTCCCCAGTCCAGGGCCTCCAGCGACGGTCCCCAGTCCTGGGCCTCCTTTGACAGTTCCCAGTCTGAGGCCTGCGACGAAGGTCCCCAGTCCGGGACCTGCGGCGATGGTCCCCAGTCCGAAGCCTGCGGCAAGGGTCCCCAGTCCGGGGCCTGCGGCGAGGGTCCCCAGTCCGGGGCCTGCGGCAAGCGTCCCCAGTCAGGGGCCTGCGGAGAGGGTCCCCATTCCGGGGTAGGCAACGAGGGTCCCCGCACCAGAGGTGCCACCAAAGTGGGGGGAGCCAGAGGTGGAGCGGGGTAGGATGCCCACCCGGACCCTCCCCTATAGTGTCAGTTATGCGTCCAGAGTCTGCACCTTTGGGGGGGGGGGGTACTGTCCAAATTAGAGCATGACAGACGTAGGTTTACCATGTTGAGAAATAAGGTGATGAAAGAAATCAGACAGGCCAAGGCAAACCTTTTAATTAACATAATTGGTGAAGCAAATGGAAATTCTAAACTGATCTGGGAGAATCTAAAAAAGTTAACAGGGAAAGACCATAGTAACACTGCAAAAAGACTAGAAATCATGTTGAATAACAATCTAACACAGGATGCAAGCGAAATAGCAATAGCCTTCACTTCCTACTTTATTGACTCTGTCAGGGTACTGACACAGAACCCCTCCACTGGTTTCTTGGGCTCAGTGCTAGTAAATTATGCTCAACCTGTCTTCATCATAAGGGAGGTTTCTGAGTCAAATGTGAACAAGGTGATTAGCTCACCAAAGAACTCTAAAGCCAAAGATGTGTTTGGGCTGGACTCTACCTTTCTTAAAAACTACAAAGAGTCACTCATTGGCCCCATTACTAAGGTCACCAACACATCAACACCGTGTCGGAGATCTTTGTGGGCTATACTCGGCCTTGTCTCAGGATGGTAAGTTGGTGGTTGAAGATTTCCCTCTAGTGGTGTGGGGGATGTGCTTTGGCAAAGTGGGTGGGGTTATATCCTTCCTGTTTGGCCCTGTCCGGGGGTGTCCTCGGATGGGGCCACAGTGTCTCCTGACCCCTCCTGTCTCAGCCTCCAGTATTTATGCTGCAGTAGTTTATGTGTCGGGGGGCTAGGGTCAGTTTGTTTATCTGGAGTACTTCTCCTGTCCTATTCAGGTGTCCTGTGTGAATCTAAGTGAGCGTTCTCTAATTCTCTCCTTCTCTCTTTCTTTCTCTCTCTCTCTCGGAGGACCTGAGCCCTAGGACCATGCCCCAGGACTACCTGACATGATGACTCCTTGCTGTCCCCAGTCCACCTGGCCATGCTGCTGCTCCAGTTTCAATTGGCCTGGGCCCTAGGACCATGTCCCAGGACTACCTGACATGAGGACTCCTTGCTGTCCCCAGTCCACCTGGCCATGCTCCTGCTCCAGTTTCAACTGACCTGAGCCCTAGGACCGTGCCCCAGGACTACCTGACATGATGGCTCCTTGCTGTCCCCAGTCCACCTGACTGTGCTGCTGCTCCAGTTTCAACTGTTCTGCCTTATTATTATTTGACCATGCTGGTCATTTATGAACATTTGAACATCTTGGTCATGTTCTGTTATAATCTCTACCCGGCACAGCCAGAAGAGGACTGGCCACCCCACATAGCCCGGTTCCTCTCTAGGTTTCTTCCTAGGTTTTGGCCTTTCTAGGGAGTTTTTCCTAGCCACCGTGCTTTTACACCTGCATTGTTTGCTGTTTGGGGTTTTAGGCTGGGTTTCTGTACAGCACTTTGAGATATCAGCTGATGTACGAAAGGCTATATAAATAAATTTGATTTGATCTATTGGTCTCGGGGTGTTACCAAGGGTATGGAAGTCGGCCATAATAACGGCCATCTTTAATTCAGGCGACTCTGCTGACGTGAGTAACTACAGGCTCATTAGCATACTACCTGTGGTGTCAAAGGTTGTTGAAAAGTGTGTAGCTGAACAACTGATTGCCCACCTCAACAACAGCACCTTCACATTACACTCCATGCAGTTTGGCTTCAGAGCGAAACACTCCACAGATATGGCCAACTGCTTTCTTCTGGAAAATGTGAAGTCCAAGATGGACAAAGGGGGCATTGTTGAGGCTGTGTTTCTGGACCTAAGGAAGGCTTTTGATACTGTTAACCATGAGATTCTCATCACAAAATTGTCCAAGTTCAACTTTTCCCCTGATGCCTTGAGATGGATGAAATCATACCTTGAAGGCAGAACTCAGTGTGTCAGAGTGACTAATGAGCTGTCGCCCACTCTTAGCTATGATGTGGGCGTACCCCAAGGGTCAATACTGGGGCCCCTCCTGTTCAGCCTGTACATTAATGATCTGCCTTCTGTCTGTACTGGGTCTGAAGTTAAAATGTATGCAGATGATACAGTGATATATGTGCATGCAAAGAGCAAACAACAAGCTGCACAAGACCTCACGACTGTAATGGTCCAGGTTACAAAGTGACTCAGTGACTCGTGTTTGCATCTCAATGTGAAAAAAACTGTTTGCATGTTCTTCACAAAGAGGGCAACAGATGCTACTGAGCCAGATGTCTATGTGTCAGGGGAGAAGCTCCAGGTGGTATCTGATTTTAAGTACCTTGGCATCATACTTGATTCCAACCTCTCTTTCAAAAAGCATGTGAAAAAGGTCATTCAAATAACCAAATTCAACCTAGCTAATTTCCGAATTATACGAAATTGTTTGACTACAGAGGTAGCAAAACTGTACTTCAAATCTATGATACTCCCTCACTTAACATACTGCTTGACTAGTTGGGCCCAAGCTTGCTGTACAACATTAAAACCTATTCAGTCTCTCTACAAACAGGCTCTCAAAGTGCTAGATAGGAAGTCCAATAGCCATCATCACTGTTACATCCTCAGAAAGCATGAGCTCCTAGGTTGGGAAAATCTTGTGCAATACACCAAAGCATGTATTGTATTCAAGATCCTAAATGGCCTGGCTCCCCCTCCCGTCAATATTTTTGTTCAACAGAAAATCCAAACATATGGCAGCAGACCCACAAGGTCTGCCATGAGAGGTGACTGTATAGTTCCCTTAAGGAAAAGCACCTTTAATAAATCCGTTTTCTCTGTGAGAGCTTCCCATGTCTGGAATACACTGCCATCAGACACACATAACTGCACCACATATCACACTTTCACAAAATGCTTGAAGACATGGCTAAAGGTCAATCAGATTTGTGAACATAATCCCTAGCTGTGTGTTGCCGCTTTCCATGTTATCTGTTGTAGCTTGTGAGGTGTGGAAACACTTTGTTGCTTTTATGAATTTTGTCTTTCTGCTTTTTGTTCTGTGTTGCTATGTCTGTATGCTACATCTTGCTTGTCCTATGTTGCTCTGTCTGTATGCTACATCTTGCTTGTCCTATGTTGCTCTGTCTGTATGCTACATCTTGCGTGTGCTATGTTGCTCTGTCTGTATGCTACGTCTTGCTTGTCCTATGTTGCTCTGTCTGTATGCTACGTCTTGCTTGTCCTATGTTGCTCTGTCTGTATGCTATGTCTTGCTTGTCCTATGTTGCTCTGTCTGTATGCTACGTCTTGCTTGTCCTATGTTGCTCTGTCTGTATGCTACGTCTTGCTTGTCCCATGTTGCTCTGTCTGTATGCTACGTCTTGCTTGTCCCATGTTGCTCTGTCTGTATGCTATGTCTTGCTTGTCCTATGTTGCTATTGTCTATATTGTAATTGTTTTTAATAACCTGCCCAGGGACTGCGGTTGAAAATTAGCCGGCTGGCTAAAACCGGCACTTTTACTGAAACGTTGATTAATGTGCACTGTCTCTGTAAAAATAAAATAAACTCAAACTCAAACTATCGATCCCTACAGAATAAGAGCAAATCTTAGATACTAATTACTAGACTTCAGCTAGAAATGATGTAAACAAAGGACAACCACCAAAACATCTACTCTAAGAACAATGAACGCCTGACATATTCTTTACAACAGACACTATCAGGAGCCGCCGATAGAGCTACCACCTTGAGTAACCAGAGACTCTCTGATGAACTGACTCTCCAGCAGACGGACCACAATTCCAATAGCGACAATAAGGCCGTAAATATATTGATTGCAATTATTCCCAAATGAGCGAGCGTTCATGTGCAAAGGATTAGCATTTCAATTAATATAATTATCCACTGTGTGTAGTGATCCATTTTGTCTGTCTTTCTCGCTCCACACCCCCTTTTCTTTGTATAGCAGGCCGTCATATCGGTTTAGCCCAATAGGGGATCTCCCCTATCATTGTTAGTAACCAATATCTACTGTTTGTTATGTATTTCTGTGATTATTTAGTTAGTAAATAAATGTTTAAGGCAATTGGTGTATGGATGATTCATAGTCTAGACTGGGTTCGTACAGATAACCAACAATTTATGACGTTTGGAATGAGACTGAGGTAAAGAAGAATTCATTAATAGAAGACTGTGTGTATAGAAGAACGGATGTGTACCAAACTCACTAAAAGTGGCAGTAATAAAGCCTCTCTTGAAAAAGCCAAACGTTGACCCAGAAAATATAAAAAACTGTCGGCCTATATCGAATCTTCCATTCCTCTCAAACATTTTAGAAAAAGCTGTTGCGCAGTCTGGTTTTAGAACCCATCATAGCACTGAGACTGCACTTGTGAAGGTGGTAAATAACCTTTTAATGGCGTCAGACCGAGGCTCTGCATCTGTCCTCGTGCTCCTAGACCTTAGTGCTGCTTTTGATACCATCGATCACCACATTCTTTTGGCCTGGTTTAGATCTTATCTGTCAGAAAGATATCAGTTTGTCTCTGTGAATGGTTCGTCCTCTGACAAATCAACTGTAAATTTTGGTGATACTCAAGGTTCCGTTTTAGGACCACTATTGTTTTTTCACTATATATTTTACCTCTTGGGGATGTCATTCGAAAACATAATGTTAACTTTCACTGCTATGTGGATGACACAGAGCTGTACATTTCAATGAAACATGGTGAAGCCCCAAAATTGCCCTTGCTAGAAGTCTGTGTTTCAGACATAATAAGTGGATGGCTGCAATCTTTCTACTTTTAAACTCGGACAAAACAGAGATGCTTGTTCTAGGTCCCAAGAAGCAAAGAGATCTTCTGTTGAATCTCACAATTAATCTTGATGGCTGTACAGTTGTCTCAAATAAAACTGTGAAGGTCCTCGGCGTTACTCTGGACCCTGATCTCTATTTTGACAAACATATCAAGGCTGTTTCAAGGACGTTTTTTTCCATCTATGTAACATTGCAAAAATCAGAAACGTTCTGTCCAAAAATGATGCAGAAAAATTAATCTATGCTTTTGTTACTTCAAGGTTAGACTACTGCAATGCTCTACTTTCCGGCTACCCGGATAAAGCACTAAATAAACTTCAGTTAGTGCTAAATACGGCTGCTAGAATCTTGACTTGAACCAAAAAATGTGATCATATTACTCCAGTGCTAGCCTCCCTACACTCAAATCAAATCAAATCAAATTTTATTTGTCACATACACATGGTTAGCAGATGTTAATGCGAGTGTAGCGAAATGCTTGTGCTTCTAGTTCCGACAATGCAGTGATAACCAACAAGTAATCTAACTAGTACACTGGCTTCCTGTTAAGGCAAGGACTGTTTTTTTTTTATACCTACAACGCATTACATGGGCTTGCTCCTACCTATCTTTCCGATTTGGTCCTGCCGTACATACCTACACGTACGCTATGGTCACAAGACGCAGGCCCCCTAATTTTTATTTTTTGCTAATGCATAAATTAAATAAACTCAAACAAACCCCTGTTGCTGTAGTTATGTATTTGCTATAAACATAGTCTGCAGGTTGGGAAGACCGCTGGCCTAGTAGGTGCAATACATTAGAGGGGGTTAAAAAGTATTGTAATGAAACAGCAGGGAGCAGGTCTCGAACCCTCGACCTTCGAACCCGAGGTCCGGCGCGCTATCGACTGGACCGCAAAAGCACTACTCCCTCCTTTCAAAGAGCGCAAACCCAGGGTCGTTACACTACTCTCTCCGTTCAAAGAGCGCGTCCTCGCGCTAGCTTGCGGCTGTACTTCTTACAGGAACGCGCCCCCCGGCCAAGCACACGCACTGTCGTGGATGCGAGGTCCGATCACTTCTGACACCATGCTCGTGCGCAAACACTTCTCCCTCCTTTCAAAGAGCGCAAACCCAGGGTCGTTACAGTATCATAGCATCAGTAGTCTTGTCCACCCATGCTCTTTTACATGGAACCGGGCTTAAAGACAGTCGGTAACCAACGTTAGATTTACGCTTAGCCAGTTACATCATTGCAATGAGCTATTCGTGTACAGTAGACTACATAAAGTAGGTTCTCTCGCACCTTCGAAGTCTTCACTTTTCTGCAGTGTCCAAAAAGCAACTGTAGCTTCTGCGTCGATGTCAAACCAATATTTATTTTGCCCTTATCTATATCTGCACATTATATATAACATATTCCACCTTCCATCAAGATAGCGGTAAAGTTGCCGTATCCTTAAGCTGTGTATATTGCATGCATGTACAGTAGCTAGGTCTACTTTCGTTTTTAAAGTATTTTAGACCCGGTATCACGCGGTCACCTTGGTGACGGGATACCCATGCACACGCTCGTCTATAGTCCAAATTCGCGCCTATTTATTGCACAACTATACAACCCCAAATTAACAGTAAGCATGTTAACATTTGTAGCTCTTTCACATAGCCTACGTTTAGCATATTAATTAAGTGTATGGTTTTATAAAATCATTAAGGCATGAATGCATGTAGGCTTATCTGGAACTTTTGAAGAGACAAAACAGACACAATGCTCAATTATGAGAAGCTGTTCAGTTTATTCTTGAAATGTTATTATAGCTTTTCTAAAATGGGATAATTGCCTCCTCTTGCTGCCTTTTTGGTCAATTAATTGTGCAAACTCATTATTGAAATGCCAATTGAAATTCATACAATATCACAACAAAAAAGCCTGTACCAACAATATGTATACTAAACAAAAATATAAATGCAACACGAAACAATTAAAAATATTTTATTGAGTTACAGTTCATATAAGCAAATTAGTCAATTATAATAAAATCATTAGGCTTAATCTATGGATTTCCCGTGACTGGGAATACAGATATGCAGCTGTTTGTCACAAATACCTTCATAAATAAATAAAGTAGGTGCGAGGATCAGAAAAACAGTCAGTATCTGGTGTGACCACCATTTGCCTCATGCAGCGTGAGTTGATCAGGCTGTTGATTGTGGCCTGTGGAATGGTGTCCCACTCCTCTTCAATGGCTGTGCGAAGTAGCTGGCCATTGGCGTGAACTGGAACACACTGTCTTATACGTTGATCCAGAGCATCTCAAACAAGCTCAATGGGTGAAAGGTCTGGTGAGTATGCAGGCCATGGAAGAACTGGGACACTTTCAGCTTCCAGAAATTGTGTACAGATCCTTGCAACATTATCATGTTGAAACATGAGGTGATGGCAACGGATGAATGGCACAACAACGGGCCTCAGGATCTAATCACGGTATCGATCGCTGTGCATTCCAATTGCCGTTGATAAAATGTACATTTTGTTCGTTGTCCATAGCTTATGCCTGCCCATACCCTAACCCCACCATGGGGCACTCTGTTCATAACATTGACATCAGCAAATTGCTCGATCACACAACGCCATAGACGTGGTCTGCGGTTGTGAGGCCGGTTGGATGTACTGCCAAATTCTCTAAAACAACGTTGGAGGCAGTTTATGGTAGAGAAATGAACATTAAATTCACTGGCAACACCTCTGGTGGACATTCCTGCAGTCAGCATGCCAATCACACGCTCCCTCAAAACTTGAGACATCTGTGACATTGTGTTGTATGAAAAAAATGCACATTTTAGAGTGGCCTTTTATTGTCCACGTGTATAATGATGTTTAATCAGCTTCTTGATATGCAACACCTGTCAGGTGGATGGATTATCTTGGCAAAGGAGGAAAGATCAGTAACAGGAATGTAAACATATTTGTGAACAACATTGGAAAGAAATAAGCTTTTTGTGCGTATGGAACATTTCTGGGATATTTTATTTCAGCTCATGAAACCAACACTTTACAGGTTACATTTATATTTTTGTTCAGTATACATTTGTACATAATGAAAATGTTATGAGATACTCCAATATTTTCTAACATAAATGGTTATTGCTAGCTATATGGAGTGGGATGAGCTTCTTTCTGTGTCATTGTACAAAAACATTGCTTATTTCACATGCTGATAACAGTAGCCTAGGTGGGCGTATTTTGACACAGGTCACATTGCTTTTTTGGAGAACTGGTCTGGAGAACTGGACCTGCATTGGTTTTTACAAAATGTATGTTGTGCACAAAAAAAACATTTTGAGAAGTAATTCAACTTTCACAATATTCATTATTTTTCAATCAAATGTTTCTAGGAGTATCATTTTGAACATACAAATTATTTTAGAACTGTTTCTGATTGAGGCTGGCACATGAGTAGGGACATAGAATGGCAGTGTGACATGACCAAACCCTTTGGTAGTCAAGGCACATCTACCAGCACATTGTATGTTATTGAGACTCATTCAATATTTTCAGAGTTGGGGATAAGGGGTTGAGTGGGGGAAAAGTAATCAATTCACATACACAGCCTTAGACTTTACACATAAATAATGATAAAATATATTTTTTAATAATTTTGGAAACCAAGCTTTGCCATCAAAGATAAATGTAGGGCAAACTATGCCCTCACCTTTCATAAAAATACGCTTTATCTAATACTAACTCACTAAGCTGTTTTTTAAATGAAATATACTGACTTTCTTGTGTCTAGCTAAAGTTTATGTGAGTAAAAATATTCTTTAGGGGGGCTTTTTTCATTGTGAACCAGGGCCTTGTGAGTTGTTGTTTGTGATCCAGGGCCTTGTGAGTTGTTGTGATCCAGGGCCTTGTGGTTGTTGTTTTTGTGATCCAGGGCCTTGTGAGTTGTTGTTGTTGTGATCCAGGGCCTTGTTGTTGTTGTTGTGATCCAGGGCCTTGTGAGTTGTTGCTGTTGTCAAGTCCATCCAGAGGGAAGTGCTTCTTGTCTCTGTGATTGGTTGCTGTGGATGTCTCTGTGACCGTGAGCAGAAACTGTAGCTGCCTGTTCTATATTTTGCTGTTATTTCGTGTTACATTGCTCTCCTCTTCTCTTTTTATCTGTCTCACTCTCTCTAACTGTCCTCCCAGTGTTAGGAGAAGAGAAAAGTGTGTGAGTGAGCATGGAGCACGGAGACCACCGTGCTAAGGGCCAGAGGGAGAACGAGGGGTCGTAGGTCAACGCTGGAGCTGACAGCTGGATGGAGGGAATAAAAAATAAATGAAGAAGGATGTCTTATGAAGGACAGAATAAAGGGTCAGATGCAGGGGTGAAAGTAAGGTGGTCCGGTACGGCGTCCCAGCAAAATAAATAGTGGGGGTACGCCATACTGGTAAAACATGAGCCTATCACAATAACTAAAACCAAATGTCAAGAAAACCGGAGGCTATTACACCACTATTTATCATTAGGCTACCGCATGTCAGAGGCATGAAAAATGAGTGAATGGACAAGTAAACAGTTGGTATAGCCTACGCCCTAACATGCAATGTGGTTAGACGAGAACACTGACATTTTGCCAAGGAAGAGATGAATTGCCGACACCAAGACGCACGCGGACAGTAGTGGATACATAAATTCTGGCCTAATGACAAAATGTCATTACACTTTGTGGTGTTTGAGGAACAGATGTCTCTTTCCATTCACCACTGCTTGGAGGCTGGAAATATGTTTCTAGTGGATGAACGTGTATGGGTAGCCTAGTAAAGGAGCTTCTTTGAAGAGACTAAAAACATCAAGACTGGTTGTGTTTATGCCACAATAAAATGTAATACATTTCAAAAGTTAAATTATGAATCTTTACGACTAGGCCCACAGAGATCCTACTGAAGTAATAGGGATTCTAAATGTAATTCTATGATTAAGCATGTGCACACATAGGAGGTCCCGTACTTTCACCCCTGGTCAGATGAGAAAGAAGAGAACCCCAGTGCCTTTGGACGTAAACATCATTTTTTGGTAGCACTTACTTTACGGTACTAAAATGACCAGGTATTACTTAAAAATAGACGGTGACATGTTAATAACACAGTATTAATGATTTATGTGCTCGTTTGTTGAGGATAGATTAAAACAAGCACAACTGGTTATCATTAGGTAACAAGTAGTTACCAATTGTGTTAAATAAGTACCAGAAAGTAACCATTGATACCACATATTTTTCCTAGTAAACACACCAAGTTAATACCAGAGGAAAAAGTACTGTAAAATATTGAACGAGGAAGTCACATGCACACTCTTTGTGCTTGTCACACTCTACATTTACATTTGACATTTTAGTCATTTAGCAGACGCTTTTATCCACAGCAACTTACAGTAGTGAGTGCATACATTTTCATTAAAAAAATTCTCCCTATACTGGTCCCCCATGGGAATCAAACCCACAACCCTGGCTTTGCAAGTGCCATGCTCTACCAACTGAGCTACACAGGACTTCCTCTACACATCACTTACTTGCAAGTACAGTACCTTCAAAATTAAGACAGAGTGTGTGCCCACAGTACAGTGCGTGGGATTAATTCCATTTAAATTCAGTCAATTATAATGGAATTGACCCCAACCTTTGTAGAGTGTATGTGCATTTTTGTTGCACAATTCCCAAGTTATGCAGAAATCCAGATTTGGGAATTTTGGGAAAGTTACCGGAATTTTGCAACTCCAGTCACACTGTTGAGATGGGATAAGAGCGTCTGCTAAATGACTTAAATGTAAATGTAATGTAATGGATAACATTGTTACGAAGAAGGTTAAAATGATGTGAAATAGTATTTTTTTAAACAAAATTACAATACTTAAAAGGCACTTTATTCATAGAATGACCCATATAGCAATGTATAGGATGTGTGTTTACCTCTACAGCTCTTTCCGTCCCTCTGCAGCATCCCAGTCACACAGCTACATACAGCTCCCATGCCTTTACTGGTGCAGATCTGCTCACAGCCCCCGTTCCCAAACTCACACCAGTCCGACTCTAATATACACAAAATTGTGAATCGCACACATACTGGTATTTACCCAAGTGCATGCATACATTAAGGCGACATGTCTGTATCACATACATGCACGCACACAGACACTAGGGGAACACTGATCTGTACCTCTCCTTCTGATGGGTCCTACAGTGAGGATCTGCTCCTTGTGATTGCTGTAGTCCGTGTACATCCTCCTGTTGTGGGGACAGTTCTACACACACACACACACGCGCACACACACACACACGCGCACACACACGCGCACACACACACACACACACACACACACACACACACACACACACACACACACACACACACACACACACACACACACACACACACACACACACACACACACACACACACACACACACACACACACACACACACACACACACACACACACACACACACACACACACACACACACACACACACACACACACACACACACACACTTGTATTAAGGTGGCATAACATAGCCATTGTAAGCTTAGCTATTCTAAGCATGCTTCACAACATGTTAGATTTGTTATCATTTGCCGCTTATAAAAACTGGACAAAGACGAAACTGGTTCCGGATTTACTTCAGTGTTCATCACCATGTTCAGGGTTTCCTCACCACTTTGCAGGCATTGATCTCGTGGTCACACAGCGACACGTCACAGTGGAGGTGGACCTCGTCATAGTCCCCAATGAACTTGAAGACTGTGACGTGGAAGCGGCAGGTGAGGGACACCCCGTTCTCAGCCATGCCTATGGTGTTATCCTTGATGTTGGGACAACTTCATAGATAAAGAAAGAGAAGTTAGTGTGGTCCTTTGTTTTCGTACAATACAACCTAACGTCTGTTCCTAACGTCTGTCCATCCGTCTGTCTGTCATTTGTGCAATTTATAGGGGATAGGGTTCTATATTGGCTGCAGACATGTGGTATGTTATTTTGAGCCTACCCTCTTTCTATGATGATGTAGCGGAGACGGTCGCTGCTGTAGCGGGACGGCGTGGCCCAGCACATATTGACGATAAGGATGAGCTGGTTCTCGTCGGCTCCCTCCACAAACACCCCCACGAAGAGGATGTCCCGCGTGCTCAGCACCACCTCGCCCTCGCGGTACGGCTGGTGGTACGACGAGTTCTTGTACAGTGCCATCTTAGTGATGAAGTTACCCTCCTGGGTGGGGAGGGTGAGGTTGATCACACTGGAGAAAGGGTTTAGGGAGAGAGAGATACAGGAAGGGGGGAGAGAAGGTGAGGGATATCATTGAGGGACCTCATTGAATAAACTCTATAACAAGTCAGGCGATGGAAAACATTGGTCTTGTGTGGAGCAGTACTTTTCTGTACACGCATGCGCAGGCTACACAGAGAAGTATCGCTTGAGACCAACGGAATGCTATAACGTTGCGGATAAAGTTGTAATGACACAATTTCATGTGTACAACATGAACATACAACGAGCATGAGAAAGTGTATCACTGGTGGGCAGGTTTCTCCAAACCAAGTTAAATCGCAAAAAAAAGTGTCTGGACACTTCTATAACATGCCAAATACATTTTTGGTTAAAAAAAAAGAAAAAAAGTGAACTTGTCCTTTAAAGGCCTAGTGCAGTCAAAAACTTGATTTCTAGTGTTTTATATACATTTCCACACTATGGGGTTGGAATAATACTGTGAAATTGTGAAATGATAATGCCCTTTTAGTGTAAAAGCTGTTTAAAAAGACTGCCTGAAATTTCAGCCTGTGTGATGGAGTTTTGAGCTACCTGGTGACATCACCAGGTGGTACATTAGTTAATAGACCAATAAGAAAAAAGGGTTCCAAACCTCTGCCAATAACAGGTAGTTTTCAGTTTTCCCCTTCCCACTCAGACCACTCCCAGACAGTGCTAGTAAAATTCTTCCTTGAGAAATTAATCTTTGCCAAGAAGCTATTTTAGTTTCTTTTTGACCATTTTAATTGAAAACAATCACAGTAGGGTTGCAAAATTCCGCTAACTCTCCCAAAATTCCCAGGAAGTTATTATTTGAGGATTCCAGATTTCCTGCTTAGATTAGATTGGAAAACCTGGGAATTTGGGGAAAGTTGAGAAAAAGTAGGTCCTCTAACCTGAGCATGGGCCTAAGCACAGTCTCCAGAGATATTTTAAGGTCCAGCTCGTAGGCGCAGGAAAACTCCACGTTGATTGTCTTGTCCCTGGTAATGATGTTGCCAGTGTTGTTCACGCTCTCAATCCACACCGTGTTCTTGTACATGATGTGTGTGCTGTTGGACTGGTAGAAAATAAAAATGGCAGATATGCTGGACAATAAACATCATTACAGTAAGTATAGTATGCGTATTGGCCAGGGAAGAGATTTCCTCAGTAACATGGAGCCCTACTGGCCCTTGCGATAGGAAATGACAGGTCTATCCTATTGGCTATACAGTTTCTCAACAATACAATTAAGTCCTATTGCCCCTTGGTGATGAGTCACAAGCCTAAGGCATGTGTTTGGCACCAGTAGGTGGAAGTAGCACGAACCACTACACCAGAATCAGATATTTTTCAATCCCCCTAATGACTAGTTATGATTAAAGGTAAAATGATCTGACTACAGATCTGTGGCAACCTTTACGATACAGCCACGTGGCCCCTGGTGTTGTTAATGTAGAAGGAGATCACTGATATAGGGTCAGATACACAGTTGAAGTCGGACGTTTACATACACCAAATACATTTGAACTTAGTTTTTCACAATTCCTGACATTTAATCAGAGTAGAAATCCCTGTCTTAGGTCAGTTAGGATCACCACTTTATTTTAAGAATGTGAAATGTCAGAATAATAGTAGAGAGAATTATTAATTTCAGCTTTTATTTCTTTCATCACATTCCCAGTGGGTCAGAAGTTTACATACACCCAATTAGTATTTGGTAGCATTGCCTTTAAATTGTTTAACTTGGGTCAAACATTTCAGGTAGCCATCCACAAGCTTCCCCCAATAAGTTGGGTGAATTTTGTCCCATTTCTCCTGACAGAGCTGGTGAAACTGAGTAAGGTTTGTAGGCCTCCTTGCTCACGCACACTTTTTCAGTTCTGCCCACAAATTTTCTATAGGATTGAGGTCAGAGCTTTGTAATGGCCACTCCAATATCTTGACTTTGCTGTCCTTATGCCATTTTGCCACAACTTTGCTTGGGGTAATTGTCCATTTGGAGACCCATTTGCGACCAAGCTTTAACAAGACTAATGTCTTGAGATGTTGCTTCAATATATCCACATAACTTTCCCTCCTCTATTTTGTGAAGTGTACCAGTCCCTCCTGCAGCAAAGCACCCCCACAACAGGATGCTGCCACCCCCGTGCTTCACAGTTGGGATGCTGTTCTTCAGCTTGCAAGCCACCCCCCTTTTCCTCCAAACATAACAGTTCTATTTCTGTTTCATCGGGACAGAGGACATTTCTCCAAAAAGTACAATCTTTGTCCCCATGTGCAGTTGCAAACCGTAGTCTGGCATTTTTATGGCGGTTTTGGAGCAGTGGCTTCTTCCTTGCTGAGTGGCCTTTCAGGTTATGTCGATATAGGACTCATTTTACTGTGGATATAGATACTTTTGTACCCATTTCCTCCAGCATCTTCACAAGGTCCTTTGCTGTTGTTCTGGGATTGATTTGCACTTTTCGCACCAAAGTACGTTCATCTCTAGGAGACAGAACACATCTCCTTCCTGAGCGGTATGACAGCTGCGTGGTCCCATGGTGTTTATAGTTGCGTACTATTGTTTGTACAGATGAACGTGATACCTTCAGGCCTTTGGAAATTGCTCCCAAGGCTGAACCAGACTTGTGGTCTATAATTCTTTTTTTTGAGATCTTGGCTGATTTCTATTGATTTTCCCATGATGTCAAGCAAAAAGGCACTGAGTTTGAAGGTAGGCCTTGAAATACATCCACAGGTACACCTCCTGTCAATCAGAAGCTTCTAAAGCAATTACATCATTTTTGGGAATTAGCCTATCAGAACCTTCTAAAGCAATTACATAATTTTTGGTAATTTTCCAAGCTGTTTAAAGGCACAGTCAACTGAGTGTATGTGTAACGGATGTGAAACGGCTAGCTTAGTTAGCGGTGCGCACTAAATAGCGTTTCAATCGGTTACGTCACTTGCTCTGAGACCTTGAAGTAGTAGTTCCCCTTGCTCTGCAAGGGCCGCGGCTTTTGTGGAGCGATGGGTAATGATGCTTCATGGGTGACTGTTGTCGATGTGTGCAGAAGGTCCCTGGTTCGCGCCCGGGTATGGGCGAGGGGACGGTTTAAAATTATACTGTTACATTGATGCTGTTGACCCGGATTACTGGTTGCTGTGGAAAAAGGAGGAAGGTCAAAAGGGGGGTGAGTGTAACAGATGTGAAACGGCTAGCTTAGTTAGCGGTGCGCGCTAAATAGCGTTTCAATCGGTTACGTCACTTGCTCTGAGACCTTGAAGTAGTAGTTCCCCTTGCTCTGCAAGGGCCGCGGCTTTTGTGGAGCGATGGGTAATGATGCTTCGTGGGTGACTGTTGTCGATGTGTGCAGAAGGTCCCTGGTTCGCGCCCGGGTATGGGCGAGGGGACGGACGTAAAGTTATTCTGTTACATATGTACACTTAACTGTATGTACACTTCCGACTTCAACTGTATTATCACATCCCTAATGATTAAGGTCAGGTTTGAATAATTATCCACTGATCATAGATCTGTGGTTAATTACCTGTACGATGGAGCCGCAATGGCCCTTAGTGTTGTTGATGTGAAAGGAGATGAAGTCCTCTCCCTCGATGCCGGGGCAGTGCTGGTCGTTGATCCTCACGTCCTCACGCTCGAAGCCCAGCTGGAAGAGCTTACACTTGGAGATGGACACCTCCATCTGGGCATGTTTACACGTCACCTCTGCCTGGATGATGTCATCCTCGTCTAGTGGGAAAACACAGGGGTTGAGAATCATAAGACTACGGTAGCTAACTTGAATACATATGCTAGACTTGGGCTTGGGTCGTGTTCAAACTTGAATCAAATCAAATCGTATTTGTCACATGCGCTGAATACAACAGGTGTAGTAGACCTTACAGTGAAATGCTTACTTACAAAACCTTAACCAACAATGCAGTTTTAAGAAAATACCACAAAAAATAGTAAGAGATAAGAATAACAAATAATTAAAGAGCAGCAGTAAATAGCAATAGCGGGGCTTTATACATGGGGTACCGGTACAGAGTCAATGTACGGGGGCAACGGTGTCGAGGTAATATGTGCATGTAGGTAGAGTTATTAAAGTGACTATGCATAGATAATAACAGAGAGTAGCAGCAGCGTAGAAGGGGGGGGGGTCAGGCAATGCAAATAGTCTGGTTAGACATTTGATTCGATGTTCAGGAGTCTTATGCCTTGGGGGTAGATGCTGTTTAGAAGCGTCTTGGACCTAGACTTGGCGCTCCGGTACCGCTTGTCGTGCGGTAGCAGAGAGAACAGTCCTAGACTAGGGTGGCTGGAGTCTGACCATTTTTAGGGCCTTCCTCTTACACCGCCTGGTATAGAGGTCCTGGATGGCAGGAAGCTTGGCCCCGGTGATGTACTGGGCCGTATGCACTACCCTCTGTAGTGTTTTGTGGTCAGAGGCCGAGCAGTTGCCATACCAGACAGTGATACAACACGTCAGGATGCAAGTAGTTCTGTCCTTGAGCTGTTCTTGTCTATTAATATTCTGTATTATGCAGTGTTTCATGTTTTGCGTGGACCCCAGGAAGTGTAGCTGCTGCTTTCCCAACAGCTAATGGGGATCCTAATAAAATACCAAATAGTACTCCCATTTCATGCCTAATGAACACGACCAATGTATTCTTGTAAAAGATTTGATCAAAATAAGACTGAGCTGGATAAATTCATTATTAAGATTAAAAATAGAGATAAAATATATATTTATCCTGTATAGCCTAACGATTACCACCACCCCCTCGCTCATCCCCCTTCCCTGACTCCCCTCCCTCCCTCCACACACTCACCCCCAGCGTTGTTGGGCAGCTCGGGGCAGCCACACAGGTCTCCCCCGTTTTCCTGCTCACACGTGTTGTTGGTGCAGATCTCTCCTGCACAGGGGTCGTAGATCCATTCTGCTAAAGACAGATCCAGGCACAATGTTAGCTGTCACACCACCTCATCCAACCAATTGTACTGACTGTTATTCTTGAAGAGCCTAATGCTATGTTTTATAAATGTAACAAACATTTTCCTGCAAATCACCCAGTCATTAACACATGCTCCAAGTTCAAGTTACCTGTATATAAAGTGCCTTCAGTATTAATATCCTTTGACTTATTGCACATTTTGTTGTGTTACAGACGGAATTTAAAATAGATCAAATGTATTTTTATCTCACCCATCTAGACATAATAACCCATAATGACAAAGTAATTTTTAGACATTTTTGCTAATGTATTGAAAAGGATATAAAGTATTAACACCGCTTGGCTATGATATTACAAATTGAGCTCAGGTGCATCCAATTTCCTTTGATCGTCTGGAGTATGCAAACAGTCATGTGAAAGACAGACCATAAAGGCAAAAGATTCTGTGGTCTGAGGAGACAAAAATGTTCCTTAACTTTGCACAACTCATTACCTGTCTAACAGTCTAACACCATCCCTACTGTGAAGCGTGGTGGTGGCAGCATCATGCTATGGGGATGCTTTCCAGCAGCAGGGACTGGGAGACTGGTAAGGATAGAGGGTAAAATGAATGGAACCAAATACAGGCAAATCATTGATGAGATGATGATTCAGAGTGCAAATGACCTTAGACCGGGGCGAAGATTTACACTGAACAAAAAATATAAATCCCATGTTTCATGAGCTGAAATAAAAGATAGCAGAAATGTTCCATATGCACAAAAAAGCTTTTTTGTGCAAATTTTGTGCAAATATGTTTACATCCCTGTCAGTGAGCATTTCTCCTTTGCAAAGATAATCCACCCACCTGACAGGTGTGGTATATCAAGAACATGATTAAACAGCATGCTCATTATACAGGTGCACCTTGTGCTGGGGACAATAAAAGGCCAATCTAAAATGTGCAGTTTTGTCACACAACACATTCTCAGTTGCCAGAAAATCTTATGTTAATTTCTATACCATAAGTTTTTTAAAGAGAATTTGACAGTTCGTCCAACCTGCCTCACAGCCGCAGACCACTTGTATGGAGTCGTGTGGGCGAGCAATTTGCTGATGCCAATGTTGAGAACAGAGTGCTCCATGGTTCTGGTATGGGCAGGCATAAACTACAGATAATGAACACAATTGTAATTTAATGATGGCAGTTTGAATGCACAGAGACACCGTGACAAGATCCTAAGGCCCATTGTCATGCCATTCATCCTTTACCATCACCTCATGTTTCAGCATGATAATGCACGGCCCCATGTCACAAGGATCTGTATACAATTCCTGGCTGCTGAAAATTTCCCAGTTCTTCCTTGGCCTGCATACTCACCAGACATGTCATCCATTGAGCATGTTTGGGACTCTCTGGATCGACCTGTACAACAGCATGTTTCACTGGTACAACATTACACAGGCCACAATCAACAGCCTGATCAACTCTATTCGAAGGAGATGTAAATGGTGGTCACGCTAGACTGCATGAGGTAAATGGTGGTCACGCTAGATACTGACCTGTTTTCTGATCCACGCTCCTACTTTTTTTTACAGGCATCTGTGATCAACAAATGCATATCTGTATTCCCAGTCATGTGAAATCCATAGATTGGGGCCTAATGAATTAATTTCAATAGACTGATTTCCTTATATAAACTGTAACTCAGTAAAAAAAAAAAAAAATTGTTCCATGTTGCATTTATATTTTTGTTTAGTATATGTTCCAACAGGACATCGACCCCAAGCATGCAGCCAAATCAGTCCTAGAGTGGCCCAGCCAAAGCCCAGACTTGAATCCCATTAAATATCTGTGGAAAGACTTGAAGATTGCTGTTCACTTATGCTCCCCATCTAATTTAACAGAGCTTGAGAAAATCTGCAAGGAAGAATGGGAGAAAATCCCTAAATCCAGATGTGCAAAGCTGATACAGACATACCCAAGACGACTCAAAGCCGTTATCGCCGCCAAAGGTGCTTCTACAAAGTATTGTCTCAGGGGTGTGAATACTTATGCAAATCAGATTTTTCTATATTTTATTTTCAATAAATTTGCTAACATTTCTAAAAATATGTTTTCAATTTACTATTTGTGTAGGTGGGTAAGATTTTTAAAAAATGTAATCCATTTTTGAATTCAGGCTGTAACAACAAAATGTAGAATAAGTTATGGGGTTTGAGTAGCTTCTGAAGGCACTGTAGCTCAAGTTTGAAACAATGAGAGCCATTGCAAAATATGTTTGTGTGTTACATCGCCCATTGGTAGCATGTACAGCTTAGTAGGAACAATAATGGTCCAAGGACTTACCCCTGCAGAACTCTTAGAACTCTTAGTGTTCTAAATACAATTTTATCAAACTGCACAAATTGGTACCTATTCACCATCGTGCCTCCCTTTATACCCCTCCTCCAGAAAGCCATTCTTTCCACCATGCCCCCATGACCGTCCCCATCCCGTGCCCTTACAGCAGTTCTCCTGCGCGATCCATTTTGTTGTGAGCGTGCCCAGGGAGCGGCAGGCCTCGCCATAGGCAGCGAGCGAGCCGCACACCTGGGCCTTGCGGTGGTTGTAGCAGCCGTCCAGGTAGCAGGACTGGTAGAATGGCCTGGGGTCCAGCAGGCCGTGGCAGGGCTGGAAGAAGCCCTTCATTTGGGTGAGCTTCTGGCACCCCTCCTCGCCCTGGAGGCCAAGCACGGCCGTGTTCTCGCACGACTGGGCCAGTGCCACGTACTGGGTCTCGTCACAGCTGGGGAGAGGGTGAAGAGATGGGAGATAAGAGGTTGAGATGGGAAGATCCATCCATGCTTTTGAATGCACAAATCTGTTTAAACTTGCACCACAACATTCTCCAGAAATCCTAGAAGATTCTGGACACCGCCAAATAACCAGCAAACAATTTTAAAAACAGCTTGGAGGAAGCCACAAAATCCTAGGTGTGATAAGCGAAAACATTTTTTTAAATGTTACTGTCAATTTAACAACGGTCTATCTCTTCCATGTCACCCCTTCCCATGCCTCCTCTCCAATTCACCTGTTCTGCATGCCATTGGTCTTCCAGCTCTGGGCCAGCTCCAGGGCACTGATGGCTGGCTTCCCGCGGGAGGTGATGTAGTCGTCAGTGGGGTCTCCGTTGAAGTTGCCACAAAGGCCACACACCTGAATAATAATAATATATAGCTCTCACAGTTATTTTCTAAAACCTAAAGACGCTTTACAATAACCATATAATGCATTACATAAAGCTTATATAATGCTCTACAACCATAAGGAAAACAACAAACCTTGTTTTGCAGCCGCTGACCCATGGTGATACTAAGCGTGTTGAAGCGGTTGTAGCGCACCTGGATGTCCTGTGGTGTGTCGATGACCAGGAAGCCCTCCGACGTGGAGACGCGTGTCATTAAACCCGTGACGAATGGCACCGATACGGGTGTGCCGTTCACCTGGTTAGGAGGATGAGATAGCGAAGATTCATGTGCGCATTGACGTGGTGAGACTAAGTACACATAAAAAAATAACTATACACATAACTCACCATCTAACTTCAAACTAATACAAAACACACACATTTCACATGCATTCTTTTCATAATAAACATTATAAAGTGATGCTAAAACTCATCCATCCATCCATGTATTAATTCATCTTTTAATCTATCCACCATCCATCTCTATCCCTCTTTTCTCCTCACTTTCACAGTGCTCCCGGAAATCAGTATATTTTCCTCGTTGATATAGAGGTATGCGTGGGAGATGGTGGTGAGGTTTGGCGTGCTCCACTTGTCGAAGTTGGCGATGAGCTGGAAGGAGAGGTCAGGTAGCTTGTGGCAGTTGGTGGACAGAACGAAGGAGCAGGAGGCAGGCAGGCGCAAGGACGCCCCGTCAAAGGTCCTGAAGACACCACCGCCGGATGCCACGCAGTGCTGCGAGCGCCGGGCAAAGCAGCCACGCACACCGTGGTGCAGGGCACACTCCTCCTCGGCTTTGCAGCGGCGCGGGTCGCACTGGATGAGGTTGCGGCCGATGCACTGGCAGCGCTTGGTGCAGTCGCCATTCCAGAACAGCTGTTTGGGCTGGCGAAGAGGAACATAAGTTATGACAATACAGTGCCTTCAGAAAGTATTCATACCCCTTGAATTTTCCTAAATGTTTTGTGTTACAACCTGAATTCAAAATGGATGACTTAAAAAAAATTTTTTTATCTACACATATTACCCGATACTGACAGAGTGAAAACATGTTTTTAGAAATGTTTTCAAATGTATTGAATGTGAAATACAGAAATATCTAATTGACTTAAGTATTCACACCCCTGAGTCAATACCTTGTAGAAGCACCTTTGGCAGCGATTACAGCTGTGACTGTTTCTGGGTATGTCTCTAAGAGCTTTCCACACCTGGATTGTGCAACAGTTTCACATTATTCTTTTCAAAATTCTTCAAGCTCTGTCAAATTAGTTGTTGATCATTGCTAGACAACCATTTTCAGGTCTTGCTATAGATTTTGAAGTAGATTTAAGTCAGAACTGTAACTTGGTCATGCAGGAACATTCACAGTCTTCTTGGTAAGCAACTCCAGCATAGATTTGGTCTTGTGTTTTATGTTATTGTCCTGCTGAAAAAGGAATTTATCTCCCAGTGTCTGGTGGAGAGCAGACTGAACCAGGTTTTCGTCTAGGATTTTGACTGTGCTTAGTTCCATTCCGATTCTTTATCCTGAAAAAACTCCCCAGTCCTTAATGATTACAAGCATACCCATAACATGATGCAGCCAACACTATTCTTGAAAATATGGAGAGTGGTACTCAGTAATGCGGCAGGTAGACCTAGTGGTTAGAGCGTTGGACTAGTAACCGAAAGGTTTCAAGATCAAATCCCCAAGCTGACAAGGTAAAAATATGTCGTTCTGCCCCTGAACAAGGCAGTTAACCCACTGTTCCTTGGCCATCATTGAAAATAAGAATTTGTTCTTTAACTGACTTGCCTAGTTAAATAAAGGTAAAATAAAAAATAAAAAATGCTTTGTATTGGATTTTCCTCAAACATAACACTTTGTATTCAGGACAAAATGTGAATTGCTTTGCCACATTTATTTGCATTATTACTTTAGTACCATGATGCAAACTGGATGCATGTTTTGGAAGATTTGTATTCTGTACAGCCTTCCTTATTTTCAATTAGGTTAGTATTGTGGAGTAACTACAATGTTGTTGGTCCATCCTCAGTTTTCTCCTATCACAGGCATTCAACTCTGTAACTATTTTAAAGTCACCATTGGCCTCATGGAGAAATCCCTGAACGGTTTTCTTCCTCTCCGGCAACTGAGTTAGGAAGAACGCCTTTATCGTTGTAGTGACTGGGTTTATTGATACACCATCCAAAGTGTAATTAATAACATCACCATGCTCAAACGGATATTCAATGTCTGCTTTTTTTACCCATCTTCCAATAGGTGCCCTTCTTTGTGAGGCATTGGAAAACCTCCCTTGTCTTGTGGTTGAATCTGTGTTTGAAATTGATAGAGGAAATTATGGTTGAAATGACTAATTATGTATACATTCCAATCAGAACTGACTAGTCCAAATGCTATAATGTACTGTACATGTGAATTTTCTCTCTTGCTCCCTTTCCCAATTGTATATAATGTAGTCAGGAGTTTAGTAACAATGAAGGTCTGTTCCTTAGTTCATTCAGTTGTACAAATCTCCAGGTGGTGGGAACGGGCCATCTCCAGATTGTCTAGAATGTTGATTTATACTGACTGGCTAGAGGGCCCCTCTGCTTGTGAAATAGAACGTTTGGAAAACGCTGACGTCATTTTCAGTTTATAACCTGTGGAAATGTGTGTATGCGTTTAGTACTCTCTTGTAATAAACGCTGTTACCTTTGGCTTTTAAGACTGGTCTCAATCTACTTCATGCATAATAAATGAACTTATACAACTCATTAATGAATTAGAAATGAGTGCGAATTGGTTTTGGCAATAAAACATACAGGAATTTAGAATTCCTCTATCAAAAATGTACTGCTAAACTGAGGGACCTTATAGATAATTGTATGTGTGTGGTACAGAGATGAGGTAGTCATTCAAAAATCATGTTAGACATTATTATTACACACAGAGGGAGTTCATGCAAATTATTATGTGAGTTGTTAAACACATTTTTACTCCTGAACTTATTTAGGCTTGCCATAACAAAGGGGTTCAATACTTATTAACTCAAGAAATTCAGCTTTTAATTTTTAATAAAGGTTTAAACATTCAACTTTGACATTATGGAGTTTTACATATAGGTTAGTGACACAAAATCTAAATGTAATCCATTTTAAATTCAGGCTGTAACACAACAAAATTTGGAAAAAGTCAAGGGATGGGAATACTTTCTGAAAGCACTGTATGTGCAGTTTTAATTTTACAATATTTAAACCTCTAGGTGAGGATTTCAAAGGCTGAATACCATTCCATAATGTTCAGTTCACACAACAGACAATTAATTGCATTAAGTAGTGTCTGTGTACTCTCTCCAAACATAATTGAAATCTCAAGCTAACTACCCAGAATACTGGGAGCATTCCCAGAACATTGGCTAAGATTCCCATTAAGCTCTAGTTGGGGTTTTATCTAACATTAAGATGATAACATCCCCAAAACATTCTAATAATGTTTTTGATGAAAATACAAAATAAAAATGTTTTAAATAAGATATCCTTGTAAAGTTCTCCTGACATTCACTAAAATGTTGTGCACAACATCTGTAACAACCACCCCAGAACCTTCCCCCAAAGTTCTCATTAGGTTTCCAAGAAGTGTAAAAACAATGTACCAGTAACATTTTCCCAGCCAACCAAAATTTGTTCTGCGAAAGTTCCCAGCAAATTTTCTCAAAGCACAAAAACGGTTTAGTCATGATGATGATCATAATGTTTTTATAAAACATTATCCTTATGTTGCAATAACATTCCCAGAACACATTTTGTCTGTTCCTTAAAAGTGTGTTCGTATCAGTGTGCACAAAATACGAATATAATGTTGCAAAAATGTTAACAGAAAAGGTTCTCAAAACATGTAATTAGGCTTTGGGAACAGTGTGGGTACATTATAAGAGATGTGCTTTGTTGTGGTAACGTTCCTAAAAATTAAAGCTAAGTTACAAAAGACATTCCTATAAGAATGCTGACATAACACAGAGTCTGGAACAAATAAAGACATCCTCTCTTTCAGTAGAGGATATCTGTGCCTCAACTTCACTGTTTTTTTGTTTTTAAAGAAACATGGTTCAAAAATATGTGGGATTGAACGTGTAATATTAGGATCTCCAACCAGATCATTAACCCTCTTCACCACCAGTGGATGTCTTTGGCCTTGCAGGATTTTTTCAGTCCAATATGGTCTATCAGGACCCAGAACACATTTTCTGAGTTATTCAAATGTTCCCATTCTCTTCATATGCTGTGTACTATAACACTGCATATTATGATTTTTCTCTTTGCTATTGTATTTTTTGTTGTGTTCACAATTTTAATTGAAAACAATAACAGGAAAGTACTTAATTGTTACCCCAAAATGATTTGATATTAAGATTAAAACAGTTGCATTGGACCTTTAAATCAATAAAAGAGTATTGCATTGAACATCAATATGTTTTTATATATTTCAGAATGGCTTTTGCTTTTTATGAGAAAAGGTCAAATTATTTTCTTATTTAGTTTGATGGTTTGGAGCCTGTATTTAAGAAGCATATGAATTCACAAGAATTCAAGTTACATAAAGGAAGCTCAATCAAACTCAAATCCAATTTTATAATACTTTCAACATGTGATGGAGAAAGGGAATCATCAAATACAGTTTTACAAGTACACAGCATGTGAAGAGGATGGGGACATTTTAATAACAAACAAATGATGTTCTATGTCCTGATTGAACATATTAGACTGAAAGAACACTGCAATACAGATATCCCATGGTGGTGCAGAGGGACCCGATGAGTCCCACCATAATGCCAGCATGATTTAGGACTTCTAACCCCTTTTAAACTACAGACGATCGTGTGTACTACAGTTTGAGCTACAGACTGGGTTATACTATTGGATTTGTCTATTTCGTCTGCCTCCGTAGATATCAACCATTAGTCTGTGTGATTAACAGGGGCTGCTAGAGTGGTCTTTGTGAGACAAGGGCAGATACCGAAGGGGCTAGGCCAGGTCTTTTATTTTACAAAAACGTCTGTCGAGTCGAATGGTTTGAGATACAAACTATTAAAAGCTATCTAGGAAAAGCTGAGACTCTCACGAACATGTATAGAAATACAGCCGGTATGATGCATTTTGTGTCATATGATGTGGTAGTTTGTGTCATATGATGTGGTAGTTTGTGTCATATGATGTGGTAGTTTGTGTCATATGATGTGGTAGTTTGTGTCATATGATGTGGTAGTTTGTGTCATATGATGTGGTAGTTTGTGTCATATGATGTGGTAGTTTGTGTCATATGATGCAAAATGCATCATACTGGCTGTATTTCGGTATTTTGAAAGTTATGTCTTGAAAACTTGATTGCTGGCATGCAAAACATGTTGGGACTATATCAACAATGGACTAAGGAAACAAATACCAAAAGATAGTTTTGGGGTGGAATTTTTCTTTAAACATTGTATGAATCCCATCACAACTGAGCCTATTTTGTTTTTTTAGTAACCTCTCTCTTGTAATATACCCACACTGTTCCCATAACCAAATGAAATGTTCTGGGAACACTTAAAAGAAACATTCTATAAACATCCGCACAACTGGGCAGTTTTTGTGTTATGAGAACATTTGCCGTGACCTAACGTATGTTCTGGGAACTTTTTGTTTGCTGGTACCATGTCAGGTGAACAGTATATGATTGTCTGTGGAGAGAGACTACTCTGTGTGATTGACTCACCTCATAGTACTTGCCGTCTGTGTAGCAGCCACAGTTCTGGGGCAGGATGCAGCCTTTGCCGTTGAGGACGTAGCCCTGGTCACACTGGCAGCCCTCCACACAGTCCTGGGTACACTCCCTCTGGCCGCGTGCTGGGGCACACTGCGGCTGGCACACTGACATGCAGCCAGAGTAGTGGCTGTTGGCTGGGCATGTCAGCACTGAGGAAGGAGAAAAATGAATCATGTCCTCAACGAAGATGTGGGTTAAGACCAAAATGGCACCCTATTCCTTATGTACAGTAGTGCACTAGACAGACATGATAAACCTTTTTTCATTTACCTGGCACTGGCACTCTGGACAGATTACAAGTCTGGGTGCATTTAGTGGATGGTAGACGCAGAATAGATATGAACAAAATATTAGTTAGCTGTTCATGTGACAATGTACGTCATTGTATAGGAGGGGTTACATAAAGCTCCTGCTTGTGATTAATCTCTTCCTTAATAATATGACTGAAAACTCCATGTAACCTTTGAGAAAGTATAAGTTATTATTATCTAGTAAGCTATTTCTATTGAAGTGTAGTCCCATGTGAGCCTCAATTATTATTGTGCTCACCACAGGGCGTGTCACTTCTCCAGCCTAACACGCGCACCCCCTGGGTCTGGCATGTGCTGGTGTAGATCTGCAGCCAGTTGCAAATAGTTTCTGGGGCGCCCTGGTCCAGGCACGTGTCCTGCAGACAGCTCTGGTAAAAGAACGCTGGCACTACCTTGCTGTGACAGCGTGCAAACACACCACCGCGGTCCGCGATCAGCCCGCACAGACGCACTGCCTCGGGCTCCACAAACACGTACAGCCCGTCACCCAGGTGGAATCGGATTCCTGTGTAGCCCCCGCCTTCAACATTGATGCCTCCTCCCTCAACATTTTGGGCCCCATCTTCCACGTTGGCATCCGTGACAAGGAGAGGGGCGTCGACGGCGCCGAGGCCTCTCTCGACCAATCCACAACGTGGGCACGAGTCGCCGCAGCCTACCTGGCAGAAGGTGTCCCGATCGGCCCAGGCCATGCCCCAGTCGTTGGTGGTGAAGGTGGGAGGAGAGGAGAGTGGCATGCCCTGGCACAGGCCGCAGGTTGCGTTGTAGAGGCTTCTGGGCAGCGTGAGCAGGAGCAGGGTGTTCCAGTCGAAGGCTACCTTCAGGCCAAAGTCCGTCTCCAACAACAGCTGCATGCCGAAGGTGAAGATGTGGACCTTCCCTGGTCCCAGCTTCAGAGGCAGGTATAGACGCTCCTTATTCACCTAGGAGATAACATGAGAGAGAGTCATGGCTGTGTGTCTGTGTGTGTGCAGGGACGCCGTATAGTGGGGGAAAGTTAAGATGATTCTAAGGGCCTGTGACTGACAGGGGCCCTAAAAATTATTAGAACACGAGGTTAATAATTTAATATTGAAAAAAATGTACCTATCATCATTAATATAATATTTTATTTACAATGTACAAATAAAACTAACAGTTTATTTTTATTTTCTTGTTTTTGGCTAAAAGTAAACATCCAGAGAGCCTCTGTTTACATGAAATGGTTCTGTCCTGCCCCCAAACTGTGCGGGAAAGGTACTTGCTAGCAGTGAGTGAAGAGTATCATGTCTCGCTTCCTAAAGAAAAATCTGGCTTCCAAAAACTCAAAAAAAGACAGGAGAGAGAAAAGGGCGACAGTATGTTTATTTTTTTATTTTATTTTTACAGGGACAGTGCACATTAATCAACCTTTCAGTAAAAGTGCCGGTTTTAGCCAGCCAGCTCATTTTCAACCGCAGTCCCTGGGCAGGTTATAATGTGTCACCCAATTTTTCACAAAGGAAGGTGGGTGTAGTCCGTGAGTGGTGGAAATTAACCTGTTTGCTTAGTCCATAGTGAAATATGCTACTTTTGCTCCCCTAGTTACTTAATATTTTCACAGATAATTCGGAGTGTTTACATATCGCTCCACTATTAATCGACATTTAAACAATGCAGGCAAACCTTCAGCAAGCTAGTCATACTAAATCAGGGATGCTGGCCTTCTAGGCAGAGTTCCTCTGTCCAGTGTCTGTGTTCTTTTGCCCATCTTAATCTTTACTTTTTATTGGCCAGTCTGAGATATGGCTTTTTCTTTGCAACTCTGCCTAGAAGGCCAGCATCCTGGAGTCGCCTCTTCACTGTAGACGTTGAGATGGGTGTTTTTTGCAGGTACTATTTAATGAAGCTGCCAGTTGAGGACTTGTGAGCCGTCTGTTTCTCAAACTAGACACTCTAATATATTTGTCCTCTTGCTCAGTTGTGCACCGGGACCTCCCACTCCTCTTTATATTCTGGTTAAAGACAGTTTGCGCTGTTCTGTGAAGGGAGTAGTACACAGCGTTGTACGAGATCTTCAGTTTCTTGGCAATTTCTCGCATGGAATAGCCTTTTATTCTTAGAACAAGAATAGACTGACAAGTTTCAGAAGAAAGTCTTTGTTCCTAGCCATTTTGAGCCTGTAATCGAACCCACAAATGCTGATGCTCCGAATACACAACTAGTCTAAAGAAGGCCAGTTGATTGCTTCTTTAATCAGCAGAACAGTTTTCAGCTGTGCTAAAATAATTGCTAAAGGGTTTTCTAATGATCAATAAGCCTTTTAAAATGATAAACTTGGATTAGCTAACACAACTTGCCATTGGAAAACAGGAGTGATGGTTGCTGATAATGGGTCTCTGTACGCCCATGTAGATTTTCCATAAAAAATTAGGCATTTCCAGCTACAATAGCTATCTACAAGCACTGTATTTCTGATCAATTTGATGTTATTTTAAAGGATAATGTGCTTTTCAAAAACAAAGAAATTTCTAAGTGACCCCAAACTTTTCAACGGTACTGTACACACACAACACACGCACAGTCAAAAGTTTGGACACACCTACTCTTTCAAGGGTTTTTCTTTATTTTTACTATTTTCTACATTAACAGTGAACACATCAAAACTTTGAAATAACACATATGGAATCATGTAGTAACCAAACAAGTGTTAAACAAATGAAAATATATTTAATATTTGAGATTCTTCAAATAGCCACCCTTTGCCTTGATGACAGCTTTGCACACTCGGCATTCTCTCAACCAGCTTCACCTTGAATGCTTTTCCAACAGTCTTGAAGGAGTTCACAAATATGCTGAGTTGGCTGCATTTGCTTCATCTGCTGTCCGACTCATCCCAAACCATCTCAATTGGGTTGAGGTCGGGGGATTGTGGAGGCCAGGACCTCTGATGCAGCACTCCATCACTCTCCTTCTTGGTCAAATAGCCTTTACACAGCCTGGAGGTGTGTTGGGTCATTGTCCTGTTGAAAAACAAATGATAGTCCCACTAAGCGCAAGCCAGATGGAATGAAGTACAGTTGAAGTCAGAAGTTTACATACACCTTAGGCAAATACATTTAAAACAGATTTTTTTTTACAATTCCTGATATTTAATTATAGCAAAATTTCCTTGTCTTAGGTCAGTTAGGATCGCCACTTTATTTTAAGAATGTGAAATGTCAGAATAATATTTATTTCAGCTTTTATTTCTTTCATCACATTCCCAGTGGATCAGAAGTGTACATGCACTCAATTAGTATTTGGTAGCATTGCCTTTAAATGGTTTAATTTGGGTCAAACTTTTCGGGTAGACTTCCACAAGCTTCCAACAATAAGTCCGGTTTGTAAGCCTCCTTGCTCGCACACGCTTTTTCAGTTCTGCCCATACATTTTCTATAGGATTGAGGTTAGGGCTTTGTAATGGCCACTCCAATACCTTGACTTTGTTGTCCTTAGGTCATTTTGCCACAACTTTGGAAATATTTGCTTGGGGTAATTGTCCATTTGGAAGAGCCATTTGCAACCAAGCTTTAACCTCCTGACGGATGTCTTGAGATGTTGCTTCTATATATCTACATAATTTTCCTTCCTCACATTGCCATCTATATTGTGAAGTGCACCTGTCCTTCCTGCAGCAAAGCACCCCCACAACATGATGCTTCATGTTTGGGATGGTGTTCTTCGGCATTCAAGCCTCCCACTTTTTCCTCCAAACATAACGATGGTCATTACGGCCAAACAGTTCTTTTTTGTTTCATCAGACCAGAGGACATTTCTCCAAAAAGTACAATTTTTGTCCCCATGTGCAGTTGCAAACCATAGCCTGGCTTTTTGTTTATGGCTGTTTTGGAGCAGTTGCTTCTTCCTTGCTGAGCGGCCATTCAGGTTATGTCGATATAGGACAAATTTTTATTGTGGATATAGATACTTTTGTACCTGTTTCCTAAAGCATCTTCACAAGGTCCTTTACTGTTGTTCTGGGATTGATTCGCACTTTTCGCACCAAAGCACGTTCATCTTAGGAGACAGAACGCGTCTCCTTCCTGAGCGGTATGACGGCTGCGTGGTCCCATGTGTTAATACTTGCATACTATTGTTTGTACAGATGAACGTGGTACCTTCAGGCGTTTGGAAATTGCCCCCAAGGATGAACCAGACATGTGGAGGTCTACAATGTCTTTTCTGAGATCTAGGCTGATTTATTTTGGTTTTCCCATGATGTCAAGCGAAGAGGCACTGAGTTTGAAGGCAGGCCTTGAAATACATCCACAGGTACACCTCCAATTGACTCAAATGATGTCAATGAACCTATTAGGAGCATCTGAAGCCATGACATAATTTTCTGGAATTTTCCAAGCTGTTTAAAGGCACAGTCAACTTAGTGTATGTAAACTTCTGACCAATTGGAATTGTGATACAGTGAATTATAAGTGGAATAATCTGTTCGTAAACAATTGTTGGAAAAATTACTTGTGTCATGCACAAAGCAGATGTCCTAACCGGCTTGCCAAAACTATAGTTTGTTAACAAAAAATTGTGGATTGGCTGAAAAACAAGTTTTAATATTTCCAACCTAAGTGTATGTAAACTTCCGACTTCAGCTGCATCGCTGCAGAATGCCCTTGGTAGCCATGCTGGTTAATCTTGCCTTGAGTTTTAAATAAATCACTGATAGTGTTACCAGCAAAGCACACACACCTCCTCCTCCATGCGGAGATCATCCGTTCACCAACTCTGCGTCTCACAAAGACACGGCGGTTGGAACCAAAAGTCTGAAATTTGGACACAGACCAAATGGACAGATTTCCACCGGTTTAATATTCATTGCTCAGGTTTCTTTGCCCAAGCAAGTCTCTTCTTATTATTGGTGTCCTTTAGTAGTGGGTTCTTTGCAGCAATTGAACCATGGCCTGATTCAAGCAGTCTACTCTGAACAGTTGATGTTGGGATGTGTCCGTTATTTAAACTCTGAAGCATTTATTTGGGCTGCAATTTCTGAGGCTGGTAACTCTAATTAACTTATCCTCTGCAGCAGAGATAACTCTGGGTCTTGCTTTTCCTGTGATGGTCCTCATGAGAGCCATTTTTATTTTTTACATTTTATTTCACCTTTATATAACCAGGTAGGCTAGTTGAGAACTAGTTCTCATTTACAACTGTGACCTGGCCAAAATAAAGCACAGCAGATTGACACATACAACAACAACAGAGTTACACATGGAATAAACAAACATACAGTTAATAATACAGTAGGAAAAAAATATATATATTTAAAGTCTATATACAGTGTGTGCAAATTAGGTAAGATAAGGGAGGTAAGGCAATAAATAGACCATGGTGGCGAAGTAATTACAATATAGCAATTAAACACTGGAATGGTAGATGTGCAAAAGTGCAAGATAAATAAATAAATACAGTATGGGGATGCGGTAGTTGGATGGGCTGTTTACAGATGGGCTATGTACAGGTGCAGTGATATGTGAGCTGCTCTGACAGCTGGTGCTAAAAGCTAGTGAGGGAGAAATGAGTCTCCAGCTTCAGTGATTTTGCAGTTTGTTCCAGTCATTGGCAGCAGAGAACTTGAAGGAAAGGCAGCCAAAGAGGAATTGGCTTGGGGGGTGACCAGTGAGATATACCTGCTGGAGCACGTGCTATGTGTGGGTGCTGCTATGGTGACCAGTGAGCTGAGATGAGGCGGGGCTTTACCTAGCAGAGACTTGTAGATGACCTGGAGCCAGTGGGTTTGGTGATGTGTATGAAGTGAGGGCCAGCCAACGAGAGTGTACAGGTCACAGTGGTGGGTAGTATATGGGAATTTGGTGAGAAAACAGATGGCACTGTGATAGACTGCATCCAATTTGTTGAGTAGAGTGTTGGAGGGTATTTTATAAATTACATAGCCGAAATCGAGGATCGGTAGGATGGTCAGTTTTACGAGGGTATGTTTGGCAGCAATAGGAAGATGATTCTAGATTTAATTTTGGATTGGAGATGCTTAATGTGAATCTGGAAGGAGAGTTCACAGCCTAACCAGACACCTAGGTATTTGTAGTTGTCCACATATTCTAAGTCAGAACAGTCCAGAGTAGTGATGCTGGACGGGCGGGCAGGTGCGGAAAGTGATTGGTTGAAGAGCATGCATTTAGTTTAACTTGCATTTAAGAGCAGTTGGAGGCCACAGAAGGAGAGTTGTATGGCATTGAAGCTCGTCTGGAGGTTAGTTAACACAGTGTCCAAAGAAGGGCCGGAAGTAAACAGAATGGTGTCATCTGCATAGAGGTGGATCAGAGAATCACCAGCAGCAAGAGCGACATCATTGACATGTACAGAGAAGAGAGTCGGCCCGAGAATTGAACCCTGTGGCACCCCCATAGAGACTGCCAGAGGTCCGGACAACAGGCCCTCCGATTTAACACACTGAACTCTATCAGAGAAGTAGTTGGTGAACCAGGCGAGGCAATCATTTGAGAAACCAAGGCTGTTGAGTCTGCCAATAAGAATGTGGTGATTGACCCCTCCTGTCTCAGCCTCCAGTATTTATGCTGCAGTAGTTTATGTGTCGGGGGGCTAGGGTCAGTTTGTTATATCTGGAGTACCACCCCACATAGCCTGGTTCCTCTCTAGGTTTCTTCCTAGGTTTTGGCCTTTCTAGGGAGTTTTTCCTAGCCACCGTGCTTCTACACCTGCATTGCTTGCTGTTTGGGGTTTTAGGCTGGGTTTCTGTACAGCACTTTGAGATATCAGCTGATGTACGAAGGGCTATATAAATACATTTGATTTGATTGACAGAGTCGAAAGCCTTGGCCAAGCCGATGAATACGGCTGAACAGTAATGTCTCTTATCGATGGCGGTTATGATATCGTTTTGGACCTCGAAATGGTCAGTAATCTGTTTGTTGAGTTGGCTTTCGAAGACCTTAGAAAGGCAGGGTGAGAAAGATATAGGTCTGTAGCAGTTTGGGTCTAGAGTGTCTCCCCCTTTGAATAGGGGGATGACCACTGCAGATTTCCAATCTTTGGGAATCTCAGACGACACGAAAGAGAGGTTGAACAGGCTGGTAATAGGGGTTGCAACAATTTCGACAGATCATTTTAGAAAGAGAGAGTCCAGATTGTCTAGCCCAGCTGATTTTTAGGGGTCCAGATTTTGCAGCTCTTTCAGAACATCAGCTGTCTGGATTTGGGTGAAGGAGTAATGGGGGAGGCTTGAGCGAGTTGCTGTGGGGAGTGCAGGGCTGTTAACCGGGGTAGGGGTATTCTGGTTGAAATCATGGCCAGCCGTAGAAAAGTGCTTATTGATATTCTCAATTATAGTGGATTTATCGGTGGTGACAGTGTTTCCTAGCCTCAGTGCAGTGGGCAGCTGGGAGGAGGTGCTCTTATTCTCCATGGACATTACAGTGTCCCAGAACTTTTTTGAGTTTGTGCTACAGGATGCAAATAGATGGTTTTTGTGACTGCACTTGAAGAAACTTTCAAAGTTCTTGAAATTTTCCGGATTGACTGATCTTCATGTCTTTAAGTAATGATGGACTGTCGTTTCTCTTAGCTTATTTAAGATGTTCTTGCCATAATATGCATGTGATCTTTTACCAAATAGGGCTTTCTTCTGTTACCTTGTCACAACACAACTGATTGTCTCAAAATGAATTAAGAAGGAAATAAATTCCACAAATTCACTTTTAACAAGGCACACCTGTTAATTTAAATGCATTCCAGGTGACTACCTCATGAAGCTGGTGGAGAGAATGCCAAGAGTGTGCAAAGTTGTCAGGGCAAACTGTCTGTGATTTATTTAGAATTCAAGGCACACTTAACCAGCATGGCTACAACACCATTCTGTAGCAATACGCCAACCAATCTTGTTTGTGCTTAATGGGACTATCTTTTATTTTTCAACAGGACAATGACCCAACACACCCAACACACCTGCAGGCTGTGTAAGGACTATTTGACCAAGAAGCAGAGTGATGGAGTGCTGTATCAGATGACCTGGCCTCCACAATCCCCCAACCTCAACCCAATTGAGATGGTTTGGGATGAGTTGGACCGCAGAGTGAAGGAAAAGCAGCCAACAAGTGCTCAGCATATGTGGGAACTCCTTCAATACTGTTGGGAAAGCATTCCAGGTGAAGCTGGTTGAGAGAATGCCAAGAGTGTGTAAGCTGTCATCAAGCCAAATGGTGGCTATTTGTAGAATCTCAAATATAAAATATATTGTGATTTATTTAACACTTTTTTGGTTACTACATGATTCCATAGTTTTGATGTCTTCTAGTATTCTACAATGTAGAAAATAGTAAAACATAAAGAAAAACCCTGGAATGAGCCAGTGTCCAAACTGTTGACTGGTACTGTATGTTTAAAAAAAAAAATTAACAGGACAAATATAATGGGACACGTGCCCTTGTGCCCCCTATGATCATGATGGCTCTGTATGTCTGCTTGTTTGTATTTGTTTGTTTGTGTGTGTTGTCGTGGTAATTTCCTGTATTACTAAATGAGGAGAGTTTACAAACCACACACAAGTCAGAGTTATACTTAAACTTCATATTTTAATAATATGAGCTTAACCATAGCCCTGTGACTCTCAGATCAATTCAGTGTCTATGAATTAATTCTGAAGGTGTCAACATAATGGCAACTGAGATCTTTTATAGCAAAGATTCACCCCTCTCAACTTACATGACAAACCACAGATCTCAGGAACTCTTCACAAAGGGCCTTTTACTTAAAAAATGAGTATCCCATAGCCAGATAGCATTAGCTATAAATTATTGTTCAGTTTGGTCTCTAAAACATGATTCTAATCTCATTCCTGGTACTTGGTCCTTCTGTAGCTCAGTTGGTAGAGCATGGCGCTTGTAACGCCAGGGTAGTGGGTTCGATCCCCGGGACCACCCATACGTAGAATGTATGCACACATGACTGTAAGTCGCTTTGGATAAAAGCGTCTGCTAAATGGCATATATTATTATTATTATTATTACTTCATAATGCCAAAACATCTGGAATGCTTTTTAGGCTTTATTGGCCAAAGACATTGTAAATCTCCTCAGTCAGTGCTGTCTCATAGAGGCCCATCCTCAGTGGAACACTGAACACACAATAGTCTACATATTCTATTCTGTTGAATAAAACAACCATTCTAATGCAATACAAAGATTATAAAATAATCTTACAAGCACTATAACATAATCTTGCAATTTTCCACGATATCTCCCCATCACATGGTATAACAGATACATTCACATATGAAGAAAAAGTTCAATTCTGACTTCTCCCTTTCTGATATTCTGCACATTACCAGACATGTAAAAGACAAGCCTGACCTCACCCCTCTCTGGGCCCCAAGGGACTTTTCCCTAGAGAAGAAAGGAAAATACAACTGCCGACAGTATAGTCCAAAAAAGTCCTTAGGACAAGTATCTCACATAAGCATATTATGAAAGTAAATAAAACATTTAATTTAATGTTTAATGTTACCTAACTAATTCTGATTCAGCCATGACAGTGTGTGTGTGTGTGTGTGTGTGTGTGTGTGTGTGTGTGTGTGTGTGTGTGTGTGTGTGTGTGTGTGTGTGTGTGTGTGTGTGTGTGTGTGTGTGTGTGTGTGTGTGTGTGTGTGTGTGTGTGTGTGTGTGTGTGTGTGTGTGTGTGTGTGTGTGTGTGTGTGTGTTATATCTAGTGGGTGTAAGTGTGAGTGTATAGGATCAAGTGTGTGTATTGTGGTTTTTCTCAGATCTTTGGGTTGGCTTGTGAACCCTTTCCAAATGTCGCTCAGGTCAGCCGTTCCTCTGAGCCCAATCCACCCCGATAAAAGATGTTGATTGAAATAAGATCCACCCTGAGCCAATCAAAGAGGAATTCACACTTTTCTCCGTTATTCTATAGGCTTGATTAGCAAATAACTCTCCCTTACACGTCCAACCACTGTGACCTTCACAATACATCAGTCACATTGGAAGGATGAATACGCACAGAAATTAAGACATAATAAGAACACATTTCCCCGGTCACTTTTCAGTTGGATTTTCTGAAAGGCATTGGTAAGATTATTGGCCTGTTCCCATTACTTACCACAGAGGTTTCTTCCTAATAAAGTCTAACAAGATTGACTGTGCCTCAAGAGTTTTTCACACTACTGACTCAAACCAAGCCAAGCATTACTGAGCATTTCACAAAGGCCAATGTGAAATAAAAATATCAGAGCCGGGCCTCCCAGGTGGCGCAATGGTCTAGGGCAATATCAGAGCCAGTACAGTTTGGTTCAGGAGAGGTAGTGTGAAAAGGGAGAGGTAGTGTGAAATCCACTCACCGTGATGGTGTGTTTGTAGCTCCGAGACACCTCGATCTCATAGCCGTAGACCTCCAAGATGAACCCTCTCACCCAGATGGCCTGCCCCGTGTCCCTCTCCTCGTTCCGGGCTGACAGCTTGAAGTGAGGGAAGGTGTCGCTGCTGCTCGTCTCAGGCTGGGTGGCGGGGCTCTGATCTCCATCATCCTCCCCCACCACCCCGCCGTTGCATGCCGTCGTAGCCAGCCTCAAGGTACAGCTGCTCTGTAGCTCGAAGGGCACACCACCGAACGGAAGGAAGTGGCTGTAACCGGCGGCAACACATAGCGCCTCGGTGCGCGGATGACAGAAATAGAGGCCCTCAAGGCCCTCCTGGCAGTACTCGCCCTCCCCACATGGTGCCAGAGTGCAGTAGACGCTGTTGTCCGAGCCGTTGCAGTAGCAGCGCTCTTTGCACTCCCAGTCGGTCCAGAAGGTTTGGTTGGTGGTCAGCTGCCGGCTGCCAAGGTCGAGGCAGCCGCAGTCACTGCGTGCCACGCACTGGCCATCGCGTAGCGCAAAGCCCTCCTCGCACTGGCAACCCTCCTGGCAGGGCAGTGGGCACGGCTCGTCGGGCTCGTCAAGGCCGGCGCAGGTCAGCTGGCACGCACTAGTGCACTCATCGAAGTGACTGTTCTCTGGACAGGGCAAGGCTGCAGTGGGGGAGAGAGAAAGAAAGAAAGAGAAAAAAGTAGAGAGAAAGACAGATGTCGAACAGAGACAGAAACAAGAGAAACAAAAATAATTAGCAGATGCGTGGTTCATAAAGGAAAAATACATGGTTAGTCAATTACTCAACAACATTCCAAGGTGGTGGTGGTGAGGGGACTAACTCACGGCAATTGGTAGCACTCCTCCAGGCGGCAAGGCCCACCTGGGCGTCCTGACAGGCTGAGGCATACGCTTGCAGCGAAGAGCAGAGCGCCGAGCGGTTTCCCTCCCGCACGCACATGTTGTACAGGCAGTTCCGGAAGAAAGGCGAGGGGTTGACGGCACCGTGGCACGCCAGGAAGGAGCTGTTCCCCGGGTCGTTGATGTTGCCGCACATCCATGGGCTCTGGTAGAGCCGCAGGTCTGTGCACATGCGGTACAGGTCGTCGCAATCGCCGTTACATGTCAGGTCGTCGGCGATGGCCCGCCATCCTTCGGTAAAGAGTTCGGGGGATTCGGCCAGACGGCCGTTGGGTAGACGGAGGTCGTCGCTGGCATTTCCGTTGAAGAGGCCACACAAGCCACAGGTGGCGTTGTAAAAGAGGGTAGAGAGGGAGATGTTGAGGAAGCCCTGGCGGGTGTAGCGGACTAGGACCAATCCGCTGGACTCCACCACGGTGGCGTTGCCCGGGGCGCGGTAGATCATCAGGGTCTCCAGAGGGTGGATATAAGGTAGTAGTACCGGCTCACCGTTCAGCTGGGAATTAGATACATCATAACATTGTGTCACAGACTGGTAAGAGCAGGGTAAATTAATTTGAATTCAATCACTTTTTGACAGCATCCCTTTTGATTTAAACAAGATTTTCCATACATGTTTGCCCATGGAAGAAGTGGTCAGGAAGTTACTTTTTGGACCTGAATGCAAAAACCAGGAGATAAAGGTGCTCAAAGTTGAACCATTTTGCATATCCCACCATATCTTGAGACAACCATGTCTTTATCACTGGGAAAGATAAATGGTTGGGTTTGATATCATTTAAAACTATTTTATTATAATTTCTTTCAAATATATATATATATATATATATATATATATATATACACACACACACACAGCATTATTGTACGTTAAACGTCAATTATCAAACATTTAGTCAATTCTGATTGTTTTCATATTCACGTATGTTGTAGTTTCGACCCTACTTTACATCATCTGTGGGGTTTTTTTTGTGCCTGCCATTGGTTGATACAACATGCTCTTGAATACAGGGTGGGTGTCATTTTGATCATAGAAATGTAATTCATAGATTGGACCTATCCCTTCAGACAACTGCAATTTAGCTAGTACACCATTGAAATTGAATTTACATTTTTACTTCGAATTACTACAACAAAGATGGCCACCGAATCACCCACCGTTGAATGCCAACTTAAATGGTCATGTCTATTCTATTATCTATATTTCTATGATTTCAATAGGTTTCCTATGGAAGATTGACAGTATTATTTGAAACAAAAGATATTCCCATCCAAGTCAACATTCTCTGATGTGTGGACCTCCAACCATCTTTGTGGTACCATTTGAAAGTTGAAATGTAAATGCTTTTAACATTTTTGTAAATGACACCCATCCTGAGCATGACACCTATATTCAAGAGCGTGTTGAGAGCAACCGATGGCGAGCACAACACAAGGTGATGATGTAAAATTAAGTGTAAGCTACAACATATGAGAATATGAAAACTCTATTTCATGCGTTTTTAGATAATTGATGTTTAAGGTTAAAAAAAAATACAAAAAAACATGTCCAAGAAAAATGATCAAATAATTTGACCACCCTGTTTGTAAGCTTTTAAATCAATCTCAACCATTTATCTTTTCCAGTGATGACGACATGACATGGTGGGGTATAAGAAATTGGTCAACTTTGAGCACCTTTATCTCCAATATGTCCCTTTCTGAGCACTTGTACCATTGGCAAATATTTATGGAAGGTTTCATTCAAATCGAGAGGGGTGTTGTCAAAAAGCGATTTAATTGAAATAGATTTACCCGGCAGCAACATTCAATTACTGTAATGTAGTGTTGGGATATACATATTCCAGCTAAATTACTTTGAGCATGAGAATGGTATCTCATGATGACATTAGACTTTCAGGGCGAGTTTCCCAGACTCATAATTAGCCTATCCCTGGTGTAATATTATGTCAAATGGAGTTTCTCCACTGGAAGTGATTCTTAGTCCAGAAGTAAAGGTCTGGAAAACCGACCGGCAACGAGGCCCACAATACTGATGCTTTCTGAATACATTTTCAACAGAATCTTTACAGATCTCTTTATCTGTCTGGAGACTCATATGTTTTCTCTCAATCATAAGACTGAGGTAGTACCAAAATAGCCTGGTCCCATACTGTATGTTTTGCATGACAATGAACAAACACAGAGACAAGTTGGCTAAAGCACAAACAGACTGGAGCACCAGGCTATAATACTGACCTTCACGGTGTCAAAGTCCGATCCACCCATCTGGGCCTCCAGGTTGGCCACCCTGACCACCACGGGCCTCATCCAGGCCGGACCCTTGTTCACCAACCGCCGGCCCATCTTCACCTCCACAGCCGACACGTTGGCCGGCGTCGGCCCGCACGACCTCAGCAGGTAGTAGGAGCTGTCGTCCGGAAAGAACATGGAGGCCCCGTCGAAGGAGGCCGTCACAACGTTCTGGCCCAGAGAACACACTCCCTCCCTGCGGGGGTAACAACCCAACAGGCCGACCTCCGCCACACACACCTCGCCTTCTCTACACGAGTCGTTGAAGCAGGAGACTTCGCCGTTGGGCCCACAGACACAACGCAGGGTACACTCTCTGGCCTCACCAGTGGGGGCCGCCCAAAAAGTGTCGTTGAGGGGGTAGTAAAGGCCGTCACGCTCGCAGCCGCAGTTCTGCCGCCGGACACAGCGGCTGCCACTCAGCACGTAGCCCGGGTCGCACTGGCAGCCCTCGGTGCAGGGGTGGGCACAGTACAGGTGAGCGGTGAGGTCTGAGCAAGAGGCCGGGCAGGCACTGGTGCACACCTGGTAGTGGCTGGACTCAGGGCATGTCAGGGCTGGCAGTAAATCAAAGGAGAAAGAGGATGTTATATTACAAATGATATTCATGAAACATTGTTATGCTGTAATGTGTTAAATTATTACTACTGTAAGTTGTATTGTATTATGATATTGTGGGGGCAAAGAAAGAATGAGAGATAAAGACAGCTGTTGGAGTAAGCAATATTAACCACATCTAACAGAAACATCAAATTACATCTTTATTTTAGGGATAAGTAGCTATGAGTCCCTTTCATGTCCAAACAAAACCTTTCCTACCCCGACATATGTGGGAGATACATGTGGGACAGAAGAGCACCTACCACAGAAGGTGCGTGATCTCCAGGGTCGTATGGTGACCCCCAGGGCTTGGCAGGCTAAGGCATAGGCCTGGATGGCCTGACAGAGGGTGGTAATGTTGTCCCTGTTGCTACACATGTCGTAGACACAACTATAGACGAAGGCCGTGGGGTCCACCACTGCCCTGCAGTCCCTGAAAGGCCCGTCTGTCTTGTTGATGAGTCCACAGTAGTCCGGGCGGAAGTAGAATGCCTCGGTCAACGGGTCACAGATACTGCAGTTCTGAGCGCAGCCATCCGTGCAGCGCCAGTCAGCATCCTCTGCCCGCCAGCTGCCACCTAGCTCCACCACGCTCTCGGCCAGCGAGCCGTCGGGCAGCACAGGGTCGTCAGCAGGGTCATCGTTATAGTTACCACACAGGCCGCATGTGTTGTTGAAGTAAGAGCTAGGCAGGGAGATAGAGGCATAGTGCTGCCCGTCGTAAGACACCAGGAGGCCAAAGTCGGTCTCCAGGGCGACAGCAACACCTGACTGGTACACCCTGACCGCACCCAGCTGGAGTTGGACAGGCAGTGTCTTTACCAGCCCATCCACCTGGAAAAGAAAGAGCTAGGAGATTCAGGGCGGATTATGGAGTTTAGTACCACGTAAACACCATATTCGATAACCAATAGAGAGGTACACAGAATCTGCTGGTCTTACCTGTCAAACTACCTGATCAGACCACTTTTATGTACCTAGCCTCACCTGTACAGTGCCCTGGCTGCCCTTAGGCAGGGTGACACGGTGGCCGTACACCTCCACAGTGACGTCCCTCAACCAGGATACGGAGGCCACGCCGCGGTTCTCGTTCTTTGCCTCCACGCTGAAGAAGGGCAGGCCGGCCACCTCCCAGCATGGCCGCGCAAGCAAATAGGAGCAGGTGCCCTGGAAGTGGTAGAGGAAGCCGTCAAAGGTATGGTAGTGTGGGTCACCGAAAACCACGCAGGTGCTGGTGCGCGTGGGCTGGCAGTAGAAGGCACCCTCCTGCTGCTCGCATGTTTCCAGCTGGCCGCATGGCGCCTCCTGGCAGAGCACCTCATTGTCCAAGTCTAGGCAGCGGCACCGCTGGGAGCACTGATCAGACAGCCAGAAGATCTCGCCGCGGCGATAGAACCGCCCTAGGAGAAGATATGGACATTCCTAATGACTATGGGGTCTTCCCGAACCTAGATATTTGTCCAGTGTGTCAAGTCTTTGTTATGTTCCACTTCATACTCACCATTGTAACTGCAGCCATTGGCTGGGTCTATCAGGGCAGTGTCTATACGGAAGACCCAGCGGCCAGGCAGGTTAACATTGGTCGTCTGCTCGATTTCAACCACGTCATTGGAGCGGGACCCAGGCAGGTTGAGGAAGTGACCAATGTCTCCTCCATTAAAACCTGACTGGAAATGGGAGAGATGGGGAAAGGCAAGTGAGGAGGTTATCACTTACTTAGAGGTGGGAGGCATCAAGATTGATCTGCTGTATTTCAGCTATATCTGGGGGGTTGGTCTTCTGTGTTTTAGAGGTCATAGGTGGGACTTCATGATTGGTCTGATATGGTTTTAGGGGAGGTATATGGGACATCATGGTTGGTTGGTTGGGTGTGTTTTAGGGGTAGTACCTGGGGAAATGTGATTGGTTTGATGTGGTTTTAGGGGAGGTATATGGGACATCATGGTTGGTTGGTTGGTTGGGTGTGTTTTAGGGGTAGTACATGGGGAAATGTGATTGGTTTGATGTGGTTTTAGGGGAGGTATATGGGACATCATGGTTGGTTGGTTGGTTGGGTGTGTTTTAGGGGTAGTACATGGGGAAATGTGATTAGTTTGATATGGTTTTAGGGGAGGTATATGGGACATCATGGTTGGTTGGTTGGTTGGTTGGTTGGTTGGTTGGTTGGTTGGTTGGTTGGTTGGTTGGTTGGTTGGTTGGGTGTGTTTTAGGGGTAGTACATGGGGAAATGTGATTGGTCTGATATGGTTTTAGGGGAGGTATATGGGACATCATCGTTGGTTGGTTGGGTGTGTTTTAGGGGTAGTACATGGGGAAATGTGATTGGTTTGATATGGTTTTAGGGGAGGTATATGGGACATCATGGTTGGTTGGTTGGGTGTGTTTTAGGGGTAGTACATGGGGAAATGTGATTGGTTTGATGTGTGCCGTTGGTGGTATATGTAGGTTATCATGATTGGACTACCTGTGCTGTGGTTCCTCCTAAACCAGTCAGAGGGTCTCCCCCACTTGCAGTGCCTGTGCTCCAGTTGATCTCTCCATAGTTGAACATGGAAAAGCATGACAGACCATCTGATATCAATACTGCCTGAAACGTGTTAACCTATAGAGAGGTGAGAATATGCAGACATAGTAAGTTCAATATGAGCCCAAAGAGAGAGAAAAGAAAAACCCTGAGTGAGACGAAATAAACAAAGATTCACCACCTGGCAGAACGGACCTTTTAACCTAAACAATTAACCATCCATTAGACTAAACAAATACTTACCTAGAGGTTCAATGAGATTTATATTTGAGTCAACATTTACCTTCAGTTCTGGCTAAGGATCACAGACAAACATGATTTTTTAAATTTCTTCTGGGATAAATGGTAATGTCAGTGGCCATCGTCAACTAAGGCCACATACTGTAGAACCCCAATTCAGGTACCATCTCTTTTCCTGTGCGTGTGCCTTGAGGTGTTTTGAGTGTGGAGCATAACAATCCCTGTGATTAGTGATTGTGGTTATTTTACCGGGGTGGTCTGACTGCCTCCGTAGAAGGTGACCTGGTGCCAGGTTGTGATGAAGATCCAGGTGGCTGTGAAGGTGGGCATGTTCTTGAAGTACTTGCGGATGTCTTGTGAGGCCCGCTCCAGTAACTCTGGGTCTGCGCTCTCGCGGTAGTACACGTCTCCGCGGATGCCGTTGTGCACGTCTGCCCATAGTGGGGCGATGAAGGATCTGCTGTCACTCAGGGGGAAGGCCTCGGGGGTGAACTGGCTCACCTGCACGTTGAAGGAGATCACACCGTTGTTGTTGACCTGCAGAGATTGAGAGGGAGGCACGGTCCTGATTGATGTGTTGATGACCAGATTGGTGATAAAAAGAACAATTAATCGTTAGGTGAATGATATGGTGGATTAACATTTCTCTGAGATATTTGCCATTATTGAAGGAAAGAAGGGTATATTAGGAGCTTACATAGATTGAGCGATAGGGGTTATTAAAGAAAATGAATGGCATGAGTATAATTATTTCAGTGGAACTTCCATCATCCATCTTGGGTGTCTCCAGATCTCGGTGGACGGGCCCATAGGGGTACATGATCTCTTGAGAAAGAGCTGAAGGAAGAAGGAGGGAGACAATTGTAACAGATCTAACAAAGAAGGGAGAACAACTGGTCAAATGTTTAGATAGACTACTCATGTCATCTGAGACATTATGGAGAATTCAGTCAAGATAAGATCAATGTTGTGCTTGTTAAACCAGAAAGAAAGGGAAAATAACTTATGCCTTCTAAACATACAGAACTTCTACTCTTTCATAACGGTCTATAAGACAGAGGTCATTGAGTAATTTGCTCTGATACCTCTATATAAGATACAAAAAACATGTTAATCAGAATGGGATCCAGGTCACTCACCTTCTCTTTGAGTAAAGAAGCTAAAGAGCTGGAACAGAATGACTGGAGTGCCTGGCCTGAGCATCCTAGATGGAGGAAAGAGAAAGAGGGGATTGAAGTAAGTCCACCGGGGACAACGAGAGTGAGAATAGTTCATTCAGGACAAAGCATTTAACGAGAGTTATTCAGGAAGGGCTTGTTGATTGTTTTCCGGATTCTTCCATAGCCATAGACCCCCAAAACCTCATGAACAACAGCGCCAGCAACTATAACCCTATGTCTTCTAGGAGGCTGATACCAAAGAAGGGTAAAATGACTCACAGAGACAACTTCTCATAAGCAGGAGCATTTAACAAGAGCACTGGGGAGCAAGGGAGTACCGGCCAGCCGGTCGACGACGACGACACGTAACTTCTTTAAAATCAGTCTCCCATGTCTCCCTTGGGAGTACCCCCTTCTCCCCGCCGCGGTGGCCCATTAAAGGAGCCCTGAAAAGGCCCCATTATGCATTCAGGAACAATGTGTCAGGATCACATTCGCCTTGCGGTCCCGTGTGAGTGGACCACGGTGGGGTTGTGCCCTCTCAAAGCCATGGACCCTGCGGCCCAACCCAAGACTCTCCGCTCCAGAGTCTCCTTGATGGGAGCTGGGCCTGGGAGCTCATTACGTCTGTTTGGGAGCCATGTCTTGTTGGCTAAAGAGAGGGGAGCATAAACAGTGGAGCACTAATAGCTTTAATTGAGCAGGCTTGAATTGCTAGGGTTCTTACTGTGGCCCTCTGGGGTTGCGTCGGTGCCTGGCTTGGCCGGCTTCCCACTGCCAAACCAGAATGTACAGCCAAGTCCATCCAAGGGAAAATTCCTGATCTAATTCAATTCAACATTTGATTGAATGGTAGCTGAATGTTGATTGAATGGTTGTCGTCAATAGAATGTAGAAATATCATTTAACGTTGTGTCCTCTGATTTGTGCCTGTAAGACGCTTGGAGAAAGTCCCAAAGGGGTTCAATGGTTACGGTATTACTTCACATTACTGATTTGAAAAACCAAAACTCAAGGTACTTTTTTGCATAGGTGTTTTTTAAATTGCCTTTGAAAGTGATCACAGAGAATAGCATGTTTTATTCATAATGGACAATGTTAATTGATATCCATGCCCATTGTTCTACAATCTAAATTAAGCGTTTGTAGATGTAGTTTTCATCCTACTGGAGAGTTGATCTATTTACAGCTATTTGTTTGGCTATCCATCCAGGATTTTAACCAAGCCCTGGTTTAGCTTTGTCACTACTAACAATGTGCTATTGTGAGAATGATTATTGAGAGATCTCTTAATAAATGAATATATTTCACTGTTGCTATCGAAGTCATTCCTTTTTTGATATATTGTATTTTAGTTTTATGATGTCACACTTGCACAGACCCAAGTTCCCATCGTATCCACACTCAGTGTTGTTTCTAATACTTGTAAGACTCTACCCCATATGACAAATTGTGTTTTATTTCTGTCTAAAATAATGAAGCAGTATATTCTTCCATTCTCTTAACGTTGGAGTATCATTTGACTCCCAGTATTTAAGTAATAGCATCTTCAGTTTGTCACAAAAATAATATTGTCCAACCCACTGGGTATCTCACCGCACCCCCATTTGCCATGTCTTGGAATATGCAGATGGGTGGATTAAAAGTCAATTTACATGGTCAAACTTCTGACATCCAACTTTCTAACTCTACCTTTAACTTTTGGACTTGATAGCTCTCGCAGAAGTTATGAATTATTGAGTTAGTGTTAGTTTTACACTTAAGACATGACTCTGACATTGTTGTTTCTAATTAAAGCATTTGTATCTTTAAAAATAATAAACTGGTTTGGTGTGTACTCATTTTGTGAGGGCTGTGAGGTGTTTACCAGGTTTATTTGGCATAAAATAGTATGCTTTTTTTAGTTTAACCTGAAGCTGTTGGCTCTCTTCAAAAGTAAAATATCATATACAGTGGGGCAAAAAAGTATTTAGTCAGCCACCAATTGTGCAAGTTCTCCCACTTAAAAAGATGGGAGAGGCCTGTAATTTTCATCTAAGGTACACTTCAACTATGACAGACAAAAGGACAAAAGAAAATCCAGAAAAATCAAATTGTATGATTTTTAATGAATTTATTTGCAAATTATGGTGGAAAATAAGTATTTGGTCACTTACAAACAAGCAAGATTTCTAGCTCTCACTGACCTGTAACTTCTTCTTTAAGAGGCTCCTCTGTCCTCCACTCGTTACCTGTATTAATGGCACCTGTTTGAACTTGTTACCAGTATAAAAGACACCTGTCCACAACCTCAAACCTTCACACTCCAAACTCCACTATGGCCAAGACCAAAGAGCTGTCAAAGGACACCAGAAACAAAATTGTAGACCTGCACCAGGCTGGGAAGACTGGATCTGCAATAGGTAAGCAGCTTGGTTTGAAGAAATCAAGTGTGGGAGCAATTATTAGGAAATGGAAGACATACAAGACCACTGATAATCTCCCTCGATCTGGGGCTCCACGCAAGATCTTACCCCGTGGGGTCAAAATGATCACAAGAACGGTGAGCAAAAATCCCAGAACCACACGGGGGGACCTAGTGAATGACCTGCAGAGAGCTGGGACCAAAGTAACAAAGCCTACCATCAGTAACACACTACGCCGCCAGGGACTCAAATCCTGCAGTGCCAGACGTGTCCCCCTGCTTAAGCCAGTACATGTCCAGGCCTGTCTGAAATTGGCTAGAGAGCATTTGGATGATCCAGAAGAAGATTGGGAGAATGTCATATGGTCAAATGAAACCAAAATATAACTTCTTGGGAAAAACTCAACTCGTTGTGTTTGGAGGACAAAGAATGCTGAGTTGCATCCAAAGAACACCATACCTACTGTGAAACATGGGGGTGGAAACATCATGCTTTGGGACTGTTTTTCTGCAAAGGGACCAGGACGACTGATCCGTGTAAAGGAAAGAATGAATGGGGCCATGTATCGTGAGATTTTGAGTGAAAACCTCCTTCCATCAGCAAAGGCATTGAAGATGAAACGTGGCTGGGTCTTTCAGCATGACAATGATCCCAAACACACCGCCCGGGCAACGAAGGAGTGGCTTCGTAAGAAGCATTTCAAGGTCCTGGAGTGGCCTAGCCAGTCTCCAGATCTCATCCCCATAGAAAATCTTTGGAGGGAGTTGAAAGTTTGTGTTGCCCAGCATCAGCCCCAAAACATCACTGCTCTAGAGGAGATCTGCATGGAGGAATGGGCCAAAATACCAGCAACAGTGTGTGAAAACCTTGTGAAGACTTACAGAAAACGTTTGACCTCTGTCATTGCCAACAAAGGGTATATAACAAAGTATTGAGATAAACTTTAGTTATTTACCAAATACTTATTTTCCACGATAATTTGCAAATATATTCATAAAAATCCTACAATGTGATTTTCTGGATTTTTTTTCTTCTCATTTTGTCTGTCATAGTTGAAGTGTACCTATGATGAAAATTACAGGCCTCTCTCATTTTTTTAAGTGGGAGAACTTGCACAATTGGTGACTGACTAAATACTTTTTTGCCCCACTGTACCTGTTTAAGTTCAGAATTGGTATTATCTTCTTTACCATGTAAAGATTTTTTATATTTTTTTCTAAAATGGAAATGAATACAAATAAATAACTAACTCAGATTTAACTTTAGCAGAGTATGAGATTATCATTCCCCTAAAGGACATCTTAAAAGCATCCCAAATTATGTAGGGGGTCAGCTTTTCTCTGTCCTCTAGGTCTACATCTGTAATACAAAATTAATTTTTGTTTTAATTTACACATTTAATACCTTTTGGGTCTTGAAGATGCAATCTGTTCATTCTCCATATTCTGTCACTAAGTGTATTTTCTGTGGGTACGATACAGGCGAATGATCCAATATCACTATACAGTGCATTCAGAAAGTATTCCAACCCCTTGACCTTTTACACATTTTGTTAAATTACAGCCTTATTCTAAAATGTATTAAATTGTTTTCCCCCCTCATCAATCTGCACACAATACCCCATAATGACAAAGCAAAAACAGGTTTTTAGAAATGTTTGCATATTGCCTCGATCTTGACTAGTCTCCCAGTCCGGACCAAAAGGCTCCTTAACAGCTTCTACCCCCAAGCCATAAGACTGCTGAACAATTTAATCAAATGGCCACCAGACTATTTACATTGACCCCCCCCCATTTGTTTTATACACTGCTGTGCTGCTACTCGCTGTTTATTATCTATGCAGTCACTCAACATCTATCTCAACATGTACAAATGACCTTGAATAACCTGTACCACTGGACATTGAATCGGTACCGGCACCCCCTGCATATAGCCTCGTTGTTGTTATTTTGTACGGTCTACACCTGTTGTATTAGGTGTATGTGACAAATAAAGTTTGATTTGATTTGAGTCCGTGCCACTGAAAAACATTCCCACCACAGCATGATGCTACCACCACCATGCTTCACAATAAGGATGGTGCCAGGTTTCCTCCAGATGTGACGCTTGGCATTCAGGCCAAAGAGTTCAATCTTGGTTTCATCAGACCGGAGAATCTTGTTTCTTAGTCAGGGTCATTAGGTGCCTTTTGGTAAACTCCAAGCGGGCTGTCACATGCCTTTTACTGAGGAGTGGCTTCCGTCTGGCCACTACCATAAAGGCCTGATTGGCGGAGTGCTGCAGAGATGGTTTTCTAGAGGGTTCTCCCATCTCCACAGAGGAATTCTAGAGCTCTGTCAGAGTGACCATTGGTTTCTTGGTCACATCCCTGACCAATGCCCTTCTCCCCCGATTGCGCAGTTTGGCCAGGTGGCCAGCTCTAGGAAGAGTCTTGGTGGTTCCAAACTTCTTCTATTTATGAATGATGGAGGCCACTGTGTTCTTGGGGACCTTCAATGCTGAAGACCTTTTGTGGTACCCTTCCCCAGATCTGTGCATCTCCTCGACACAAACTTGTCTCGGAGCTCTACAAACAATTCCTTCGACCTCATGGCTTGGTTGTTGCTCTGACATGCACTCTCATCTGTGAGACCTTGTATAGACAGGTGTGTGCCTTTCCAAATCATGTGCAATCAATTGAATTTACACAGGTGGACTCCAATCAAATTGTAGAAACATCTCAAGGATGATCAACAGAAACAGAATGAACGTGAGCTCACTTTCAAGTCTCATATCAAAGGGTCTGAATTCTTACGTAAACAAGGTATTTCTGTTCATTTTTTATACATTAGCAAAAATTCTAAAAGCCTGTTTTTGCTTTGTCATTATGGGGTACTGTGTGTAGATTACTGAGAGGGAAAAAATGTGGAAAAAGTCAAGGGGTCTGAAAATTTTCCGAACGCACCGTATCATATATTTTCAAACCCAGTATATTATTGAGTGCATTTTTGTAAATCAAAATGTAGTCAATTCTTGAATAACTTTCCTTACTTTGAGACAAAATAAAGTATTTTGTAGTTGGGAATAATAATCTGCAGAGTTCCTGTAAAATATTTGAAGAGATGAAAATGTTCAGCCTCTTTGGAGGTTCCTTGAATTTCACTTGTTTTATTGCCATTTCTGTCTAAATGGCTGATCACCTGCTAAAATAATAGTTCCAGTCTAGTGTTGATCTAATATAGCTTGAATTATATCTCAAAACACCAGGTTTGCACTACATACAATGAAATCAATGTGTATATTTCCTCATGTAAGGTACAATTCAACTGAGAAAATGTCCTTCTTGGTCCGTATGCTGGGATATACAGTAATGGAAAAGGGTGTATTCGTATTTATGAGGATGCCTACCCCTCTTCTGTTACTACAGTAGGTGGCAGCATAGGCCTCTCCAACAAGATTCTCTTTCAATATTACATTTATCATTTTTTGAGGTGTAGCTCTTGCATAAAAAACAAATTACATAAAGCAATACTTACAGTTGAAGTCGGAAGTTTACATAAACCTTAGCCAAATACATTTCAACTCAGATTTTCACAATTCCTGACATTTAATTAGAGTAAAAATTATCTGTCGTAGGTCAGTTAGGATTACCACTTTATTTTAAGAATGTGAAATGCCAGAATAATAGTAGAGAGAGTGATTTATTTCAGCTTTTATTTATTTCATCACATTCCCAGTGGGTCAGAAGTTTACATACACTCAATTAGTATTTGGTAGCATTGCCTTTAAATTCTTTAACTTGGGTCAAACATTTTGGGTAGCCTTCCACAAGCTTTGCACAATAAGTTGGGTGAATTTTGGCCCGTTCCTCCTGACAGAGCTGGTGTAACTGAGTCAGGTTTGTAGGCCTCCATGCTTGCACACGTTTTTTCAGTTGTGCTGACAAATTTTCTATAGGATTGAGGTCAGGGCTTTGTGATGGCCACTCCAATACCTTGACTTTGTTGTCCTTATGCCATTTTGCCACAACGTTGGAAGTATGCTTGGGGTCATTGTCCATTTGGAAGACCCATTTGTGACCAAGCTTTCACTTCCTGACTGATGTCTTGAGATGTTGCTTCAATATATTCACATAATTTTCCTTCCTCATGAACCCATATATTTTGTGAAGTGCACCAGTCACTCTTGCAGCAAAGCACACCCACAACATGATGCTGTCACCTACGTGCGTCACGGTTGGGATGGTGTTCTTCAGCTTGCAAGCCTCCCCATTTTTCCTCCTAACATAACAATGGTAATTATGGCCAAACAGTTCTATTTTTGTTTCATCAGACCAGAGGACATTTCTCCAAAAAGTACGATATTTGTCCCCATGTGCAGTTGCAAACCGTAGTCTGGCATTTTTATGGCGGTTTTGGAGCAGCGATATAGGACTCATTTTACTGTGGATATAAATAATTTTGTACCTGTTTACTCCAGCATCTTTGCAAGGTCCTTTGCTGTTGTTCTGGGATTGATTCGCACTTTTCGCACCAAAGTACGTTCATCTCAAGGAGACAGAACGCGTCTCCTTCCTGAGCGGTATGACGGCTGCGTGGTCCCATGGTGTTTATACTTGCGTACTATTGTTTGTACAGATGAACGTGGTACCTTCAGGTGTTTGGAAATTGCTCCCAAGGATGAACCAGACTTGTGGAGGTCTACAATTGTTTTTCTGAGGTCTTGGCTGATTTCTTTTCATTTTACAATGATGTCAAGCAAAAAAGGCACTGAGTTTGAAGGTTGGCCTTGAAATACATCCACAGGTACACATCCAATTGACTCAAATGATGTCAGTTAGCCCATCAGAAGCTTCTAAAGCCATGACATACTTTTCTGGAATGTTCCAATCTGTTTAAAGGCAGTCATCTTAGTGTATGTGAACTTCTGACCCAAGGGAACTGTGATACAGTGAATTATAAGTGAAATAATCTGTCTGTAAACAATTGTTGGAAAAATTACCTATGTCAAAGTAGCTGAAAAAGCATGCACAAAGGAGATGTCCTAAACGACTTGCATGCAGGTCGCTGGTCTGTGGAGATCTTCACAACTGCTATAATAATATGCGCAGAATCTCAAACAGCTTGGATCACTTGCATTGTGTACTTTTAATGCAATCTCAACTGCAATTCAGGTCATTTGGTTGTGCTATGAGATGAAGCACAGTGATCAAATGTATTCCCATTTTAACTCTGTTGTGCTATTAAATGGTTGAAAGCCCAGTGATAACACAATGGGATTTCAAAAAACTTCTGACAGTCTTTTTGAGTGGGTAAATAAAGGCTGAAATCTCATTGAACAGCGTCTCAACCAAATATTACCCAAATGTCCATGTTGAAATGGTGTGCCCAGTTATCCTCATTGTGATCTCTGGGGAATGTGATGTGAATGAAGTATGTCTCTCCCAAATCTCCACTGTCATCTCTTTAATGCGTGTACAGTATTCAGCCTGATGGTAAATTGTGTTCAGGTGTGCCAAGGTTAGTGGACCCTGGTGAGAGGGGATCATCGTTCAGTCATCGCCCTGTCGTCATGCTTTGTCAACACAGAGATTACCACAACTGCTTTTTCACTCCTTCAGTTCCCCCCACGCTATCTGACAGACATTTACTCCATAATGTTTCAACAGTACAATGGCGATAAAGCCCGGGAATGCACTCAGGGACTGCACTTTCAAAAGAAAGAGCTCTTCTAAAGGTGTAAACACAACCCCTCTGAGCTCACACTCCAGTGCCCTAAACTTCTGAATGTATCAGGAGTTTACTCTAGCTACAACTAATAGAACACAAACAATTGTGGGAGTATCCAATTCATGAAATAATACAGCTAGCAGAACATTCAAATATAGCATAATTATTGCCATGTATCTGAAGACACAAGTAGATTTAGGGACTGATGGCTAATGTTACTGAAATGCTAAAACGACAGACTGATTAACTTCTCAACGCACATCTTCATTAGCACATACTTGTCAAGTCAAACTATATTGCCAGATGCTCAGCAGTAGCAATGTTATAACACTGAACATATCATCTTAATACAGTATTAACTAATGAAAGAAAGGCATTACATTATTCCAAGACCAAATGCCAAGGATAGCTCCGTCATCTTCCCTGTGAGACATCACCATACACATGCTCATAAAGCAATATGACGCCCTCTATACTCTCATGTCCATATTTCCTAAGAGCTGAAATGGGTGACGCTATAAAATGTCCTGATACCTTAAATGCTGTATACACCATGTCTATCAGTAACAGGGATTATCTTCAAAAAGCTATGAGATGCCAAGGATAAACAAGTATAAAACACACACCTATCCAGGAGTCAGATTCAGGTGCACCTTAACTGTCCACTTGTTGGTGAGGAACCTGCTGGAGTGAAAGAGAGATAGAGGAAGAGGTAGATAGATTGACCACTCACCTGCTTTCAGAAGATGGACATTTAGCTCCTCACCACTCTCACCAGGCTGCCTCCAGTACACAGCTGTGTTCCATCCAGCTGGGAACATCCACAGAGTTTAAAAGAAGTGAGGAGAGGACTGGAGAAAGACTGAGGGGTGGTGGTGGTTGTTGTGGTGATGGTGGTGGGAGGGGAGGGGGGGGGTGGACATCCAAACAGAGGAGCACTTCTCGTCCACTTCCAGCAGGATTAACGGTACTGTAATAATGGGAGTCCCAGAAATCAGCCGAATCCTCGCCTAGGGCATCCAATGGATTTCAAAAGGAGCAGGGAGAAAGAGAATACTTGAATGAGAGGAGCAGAGAAAGTGTAAGCCCCTGCCGAAGCTCTGGAAGGAACTTTACTAAAAGAGGCAGGTGCAAACTTTACCGGGGATAGTGTTCAACTTAATCAGAAATCAGTGTTTGGGGAAAGGGGAAAGTGGGGAGGGGGACTTTGAGAGTGCAGAAAGAGGGAGAGAGAGTGTGTAGAAAGTGAGGGAGAGAGCAAATAAGAGATCCTGGAAATGAGGGAGGAAATACTACACAAGCAAAGGCAAAATATTGAAACTAGACCTTATTTCCCTCCAAGCATGGAAGGCAAAACTGTTTAAACAAATAGGAATTTGTCAGCCCCTTGGATTGGGCCCTGATCCCCCCCCCATCAGCCCTGTCGACAGGGTCTGTCTATGTATGGCTAAAGCTTTCTACCGGAGTGACTCAGACCCAGCCAAAGCAGCCCAGTCTCACTCTGGGTTATTTTATGGACACAAAGAGAGAGAAAAACACACATACTAAAACCTTGCTTTTTCAAGACCTTGGGTAGTTTGAGTTACAGAATTAACATGAGTCACTTAGGACACAATGTGTGCTTCTCTTTAATTAGGGACGGCCTCATTTACAGGGACACACAGCGCACCTCATTTCCATAGATCCTGGAGAGATTAGGCATAAGGGAAATCGTAGGTGGATCCGTGCTGATAGGGTCTGGGAAGGAGAGGGGAGTCACTTGGGTCTTTGTTGTAAGGGGGACAGTGGAGGTAACTGGAGAGGTGGGAGCAGGATGTGTGAAAGGCTGCAGGACTGAGGGTCGACCCGGGGCTCCCATTGACCAGTGTAGGGGCTCTCTGTGGAGGATTCTTTTACACCTCCCATGCCTTGTTGTGTAAAAAGCACATACTCTTAACCAACTTGTGAAAGAGAGCGACACACAAAAGGGGACAAAAAACAACATGATCCCAGTGGGCCTGCCGGGACCGGGATCCTCCTGTGCTAACGGTCAGTGTTTTGGGAAATGTCGAGGACAAGGAGAAGTGGGAGAAATTGAGATGGGGATGATAGGCCGGATTTTCACTTGAGCCCTCTCTCTCTCGCATGGACTCACTCACACTCTCATCTGCCCAAACAAAATTCTTTAGACAACAAGGACATGATAGTGAGAGGATAATGGTCACTCCCTCTCCATTTAGCTCACTGGGAATGGGGACAGTGTTGTATAATCAAATTGGTTGTTACATACTGAGCTCGGCTGAGGTGACACTGCATATTTGCCCCATGTAAGGTGTGCACACATCTATGCCGAAATGGAGGACAGGATGACATAGATATTTCCAGGAACATAGTCTTCCTAAAGAGGTTGAACTATGACTAAATGGTCTGATTGTCGTTTCAATTGTAAAAAAGTTGAGAAAATAAAAGTCAAGGTTGAAACGGACTGATCCATTTACCTCAATAAGTAAAAAAGCATTACATCAACCGTTTATGTGGGACCACAGTGACAGGTGAGAACAGAGTCGGGCATATCAAACATCAGAAGTTCTGGAGAGCCCATCAAGCTTGACCAACCCTCCCAAAAAAATAATCCTGGAATGGATTCTGGGTGAGCTCAGCACAACAGTCACCCAATCCCCAGAGGGGGCCACTCCATATCAACACTCTAACCTCCCCCTATGCCCAGCAGTTGGCCTTGCCCTCCTCTCCTCTTCTTTCCTCCACAATGTAGAACCTCCTTGTGGTAACCCAAATCCACCTTCCCAAAAGACTCCTTCTCCTGGGCACACAATGGGCTCCGTTCAGCCCAACCTGCCCTTGGTCCAGCTCCATAATGCAATGGGGGAGATCAGGATACCGCCTGCCCGGCCAGGTCTTAGATACGGGACAAGGGCGTGAAGAGGTAACGCAACAACTCACCCCCCACCACCTCCCAACCTCTGTGTGACCCTGCATTAGCGGGGCAGCCTCGTTTTCACAGCCTGGTAACCCTATCACCAGCCTGTTTGTCTCCAGAAGCCTAGACTTCCCTCTGTGGAGGAACTGGAACTGGTGGGCCTGGTGCTCCAGTCAGAGAAGGCCCAGGCCAAGGAGACCTCAGCTCAAACCCCTGCCTGGTGGCAGAGCTTCTGCTGGGGCTGGAAGTTGGGATTTAGAGCCGGCCGGCTGAATTGGTTGAGGGAGGTCGCGATGGCATCAGCCAAATGTGTCTCATGTGGTTCACAGTCACACCATGGCTGGAGGATGGGGAGTGAGGGGAGGTGGAGATTTCAGCACCTCCAGGCTGGGTGACACCAATTAAGCCTGATTATTTTGCAGCAAAGTTGTTGCAGTGATCCAGGCGGTTGTGGGACTGGCTCCAGTTGGAAGACTTGAGCTCCGAGGTGGTGACTGCAGTAGTTGGCTTTTTCAGGTCTCCCACAAAACAGGTCAGGAAAGCAACTTCCTATCAGTCAAAACTATAAATTATGAAATGTATGACCTAAAGCCAGTGGATCATAATCAAAAACCACCCAGATTATTTGCATTGCCCCCCTCCTTTTACACCGCTGCTACTCTCTGTTGTTATCATCTATGCATAGCCACTTTAATATCTCTACCTGCATGTACATATTACTTCAACCAACCAGTGCCCCCGCACATAGACTCTATACCGGTACCCCTCCTTATATAGTTTTGCTATTGTTATTTTACTGCTGCTCTTTAATTACTTGTTACTTTTATTTCTTATTCGTATTTTTATTTAAACTGCATTGTTGGTTAAGGGCTCGTAAGTAAGCATTTCACTGTAAGGTCTAAACCTGTTGTATTCGGCGCATGTGACTAATACAATTTGATAGGTCTTGCAGACACGGCATAGTTAGAAAGACACCAGCCAACAAGAGTGCAGACATCATTTGCATCAGGAACCAGACAACTCTATTTAAAAAGGTGCGAGGCCAACGAGAATGCACCTGAGGAAGGATTCCCATTTCGATAGAAGTGAACAAGGTATGACGTGACATGATACATGTCTGTGAATATCTTCAGATGCCACAGAGTTGTCAAGTCACACCCAGACGCGTATAACCTCTATCCCACTAAATGTGGACCCATTTGGGATATGAGAAGCACCTCTGAGCCTAATCTGAAGTCCCTAATGGGTCTTGAGTTCCAGTTGACACCCTTCACCGGGATAGTGTTGCACTGAGTTGCCTTGAGAAGGGGTCTTGTGGTGGTGGACATAGCTATACCACTCATAGGCTCCGGATTAAATACATTTGGGTGGGAAATGAAGGAGGGGAGTAGAGAGGGGAATCCCCAGAAACCCAACACCTGGCACCTATGGAATGGAAACATAGCTGCAGCTAAGCTTAAACATGAATGCCAGAGAGAGAGAACCTAGGTTTGTGGAATGGACCTTATGTGTATACCTTACTGAGCCCACAAGGCTACTGCAGCCTAAGAAATGGAGCTGCATTGGCTGGACTGTATGCAGGCAGCGTTTACAAAATCGTCAGTGGACTTGCTTACATCGTATCGTCTGAAAATTCTAGATTGGAAAGCAGCCGTGGTCATCCCCCTCTTCAGAGGGAGACACTCTAGACCCAAACTGTTAGACCTATAATCCATCCTGCCCTGCCTTTATAGTCTTCAAAAGCGAAGTTAAACAGATCACCGGCCGTTTTGAATCCCACCGTACCTTATCCGCTCTGCAATCCAGATTCCGAGCTAGTCACGAGTGCACGTCAGCCACGCTCAAGGACCAAAACGATATCTTAACCGCCATTGATAAAAGACAGTACTGTGCAGCCGTCTTCATCGACCTGACCAAGGCTTCGGCTCTGTCAATCACCACATCCTTATCGGCAGACTCAACAGCCTTGGTTTCTCTAATGACTGCCTCGCCTGGTTCACCAACTACTTCTCAGATAGAGTTCAGTGTGTCAAATCGGAGGGCCTGTTGTACGGACCTCTGGCAGTCTCTATGGGGGTGCCACAGGGTTAAATTCTCGGGCAGACTCTTCTCTGTATATATCAATGTCACTCTTGCTGCGGGTGACTCTGATCAATCTCTATGCAGACGACACCATTCTGTATACTTCCGTCCCTTCTTTGGACACTGTGGTAACAAACCTCCAAACGAGCTTCAATGCCATACAACACTCCTTCCGTGACATCCATCTGCTCTTAAATGCTAGTAAAACTAAATGCATGCTCTTCAACCGATCGCTGCCCACACCCGCCTGTCAGACTAGCATCTCTACTCTGGACGGTTCTGACTTGGATTATGTGGACAACGATAAATACCTAGGTGTCTGGTTAGGCTGTGAACTCTCCTTCCAGACTCACATTAAATCATCTCCAATCCAAAATTAAATATAGAATTGGCTTCCTATTTCACAACAAAGCCTCCTTCATTCATGCTGCCAAACATACCCTCGTAAAACTGACCATCCTACCAATCCTCCATGATGTCATTTATAAAATAGCCTCCAACACTCTACTCAACAAATTGGATGCAGTCTATCACCGTATCATCTGTTTGGTCACCAAAGCCCCATACACTACCCACCACTACAACCTGTACGCTCTCGTTGGCTGGTCCTCACTACATATTCGTCGCCAAACCCACTGGCTCCAGGTCGTCTATAAGTCTTTGCTAGGTAAAGCTCTGCCTTATCTCAGCTCACTGGTCACCATAGCAACACCCACCCTAGCACACGCTCCAGAAGTATATTTCACCTGTCATCCCCAAAGTAAACACCTACTTTGCCTGCCTTTCCTTCAAGTTCTCTGCTGCCAATGACTGGAACGAATTGCAAAAAAAAAAAAATAATAATAAATCACTGAAGCTGGAGACATATCTCCATCACTAACTTTAAGCGTCAGCTGTCAAAGCAGCTTACCGATCGCTGCAGCTGTACACAGCCCATCTGTAAATAGCCCATCCAACCACCTACATCATAAACAAATATGAGTTTCTGCTCTTTTGCACACCAGTATTTATACTTGCACATCCTCATCACTGGTGTTAATTGCTCAATTGTAATTACTTTGCCACTATAGCCTATTTATTGCCTTACTTAATCTGCACACACTGTATACAGAGCTTCTATTGCGTTATTGACTGTACGTTTGTTTATCCCATGTGCAACTCTGTGTTGTGTCACACTGCTTTACTTTATCTTGGCCAGGTCGCAATTGTAAATGAGAACTTGTTCTCAACTGGCCTACCTGGTTAAATAAACAACAACATTAAAACAGTCATGTGACGATATGGTCCTAAGCCTCTATGTCAGCATACAGTTAATATGATAAAGTTAAAGAAAAATGCAATGCTTTATTCCTTAGTCCAATATTTACTAAATAATATAAAACAAACAATTATATAACAATTTCCTTCTGGTTTCTTTGGCATTCATTGATACAAAGACCACTACCACAATTTGGTGGAATGTTTCCAACTATATTGAATTCCTTGAAATACATAGATTAAGTTGCAGAAAATATCCATTGTTATCCCGTAATTCCGTTATAAAAGAAGTTCTAGGTAAATACGTTTTGAAATAGGGCTGTAAAATAAAGCATTGCCAACATAAGAGAACCATAAAACACCACCATAATAAAGCAAAACATTCTCATAAAACCAGAAGTATCTAAAACATTTATTTACAGATATCAAGGCAATGGTTAAAGGTTGTAGACAGAAGTAAATTACAGTGCTACAAATAGTTAGATTTAACAGTCTGCAGGAAAGCATTGGTACATAAATTCTACGTGTGCATTCAATTTGATTTTAGCCAAAGACAAAATAACATAACAAAATGTACTGGAGGCATTGAAGCTTTCAGAAAAAATCTTAATCACTAAACAATAGTTATCGATCTGATCATCCTCCAATAACTTCATGTAACATCAGATAAACACATATGTACTATAGTATACACTTTTAGTGTAGGTTCCTCTAATTAGTTAAAAGTCCATGCAATCCCAAATATTAAATGGCCCACTTTTAAAAAATCCATGGTCCCAGCCCACATACCCTATATTACACACTTTACCATTACCAATCATGCAAACACAACATATTAAAGGATCAAGAAGCACCTGAGATTCACCTAAAATAATTCCCAAAGGACAAAAGTCATCCAGTTATTTAAACAAAGCCTAGCTGTGACAGATAGTCACGTTCATTCAGCTTTTGCAAACGTACTTTTCTTACGTTTTTCCACATAATATGTCATGTAAAAAACAGGAATTTAGATTAAAAAGGGAAATGTAATTGGTAGAGTAATTGGTAAATAAACCCAGTATGTGGTTCACCTTGGTTTACTGATTTCTCCCATCTATAAGAGTAGATGCAAACTGATGCAAACAAACGCTGAGTGAAATTATCCATAGGACTGGGGAACAACAAGATGTGATTTCCCATTGGTCATTTCTCACATCTATCCGCCAATTGGAGAAAGTCTCTGAATCTGAAGACACCTATTGGACAACATGCACAAATGGGAGAGCACAAATTCTGGGGGTGTATCATTGACCCAGGGTTGACTAAAACAATGGACACTGGTTCCAGTGGAGGTGTGAGACGGGGAGAGAGGACGAGAGAGGGAGCGATAGAGAGAGGTGAGGAAGGCCACAGCCTGTTGGGTGAACCAATTGAAATCCAAGCACAGAGGAAGTGACCGTGACACAGCGGCCGGTGTGTGGTTACCCAGTGAGGTTGGGCTGGGGTTCTCCTTCCAACACCCACTCCCCCTCACATCCCATCCCCACTCCCCTCAGCAAGGGGGTAGAGAGCTGCTCCATTCATGAGGAAACAGACAGCAAGACGACCTGAAGCAACCTGAGTGCAGTGCACCTCCCCTCCTCCTCTTTCCGCCAGGTCACCTGTGTGAGTTGAGGTCAGTGATGTTCCATGTGGTCTCTGTGTGTCACAAGCTCTATCATCCTCAAAGCTCAATGGAGCGTCTCTCAGTGCACCACCCTCTAATTCTGACTCAGAGGTTACCTCAGGACATCTGAAGCATGTGGTTCAAGACTGAGTGGGAGAGAGGGGGACTATGCTATTGGGTTAACATTACTTAAAAACCATAAATATTTCTGATAAAAGACTTCTGTGCTCTCTTTTGACAGACCAAACAAATGGCAAATCGTAGTGCAACTAGCCATAAATTGAGCCCTCAGTGTGATAGTGTGCATGTAGCATACATGCGTGAGTCGTGTGTGTGTACAGTAAGAGGCTTTGCTAATAAACATCTTTACAATCAACGTAATTTAGGAAACAGAATAAAACAAAAAAAGAGACTGCATAGAAAGTTGGTGGCCAGAAGCTGGTCAGTCTGTAATTAAGCCCCGAGTCCTCCACCACACACACACCACTTCTTAGGAGTCCGAGGAGGTGGATGAGATGGTGCGGCTCTTAGTTTTGGGCACCACCAGGATCTCATCCCCGTCTTGGATCATGTACGAGTGGAGTGCCCGGCTGCTGTACTTCATCTCTTCAGGTCCCAGCGCGGAGCCCAGCTCGCGGGCGATGTAGTACAGTCGCATGCCGTTGGCTGGCAGCCCCACCAGCGCCCTGAGCTCCTTCTTGAGCTCCCCAACGGTCTGCTCCAGCCGCAGGCTCAGCGCCTCCGTCCGCTCGCCCCAGCGCACCTCCAGGGTGGCCGTGCAGGGGCGGACGCAGGTCCACCTCTGCCAACGGGGCAAGCTGCCCGTACTTGGACACCAGGACGTGGTACCTTTTGAGATAGGACAGGATGGATGAGAGGTTGGGATTGGTCATTTGTTCGAGAATAGTGGTGATTGGTCATTTGACAGGCAGTCTTGTACATACAGTACCTTCGGAAAGTATTCAGACCCCTTGACTTTTCCACATTTTGGTAAATTACAACTTTATACTAAAATTGATAAAAATAAATAAAAGAATCCTCAGAAATCTACATGCAATACTCCATGACAAAGTGAAACCTTTTTTTTTTTTATGTTTGCACATGAATAAAAATAAAACAGAAATACCTTATTTACATAAGTATTCAGACCCTTTGCTATGAGAATCGAAATTGAGCTCAGGTTCATCTTATTCCATTAATCATCCTTGAGATGTTTCTACAACTTCATCGGAGTCCACCTGTGGTAAATTCAATTGATTGGACATGATTTGGAAAGATACACACCTGTCTATATAAAAGGTCCCGAGCTGGCTGCCCTGTGAAACTGAGCAATCGGGGCAAAGGGCCTTGGTCAGGGAGGTGACCAAGAACCTGATGGTCACTCTGACAGAGCTCTAGATTTGTGGAGATGGGAGAACCTTCGGGAAGGAAACCATCTCTGCACACCATCAGGTCATTATGGTACAGTGGCCAGACGGAAGCCACTCCTCAGTAAAATGCAAATGACGTCCCGCTTGAAGTTTGCCAAAAGGCACCTAAAGACTCTCAGACCATGAGAAACAAGATTCCCTGGTCTGATGAAACCAAGATTGAACTATTTGGCCTGAATGCCAAGCATCACATCTGGTGGAAACCTGGCACCATCCTTACAGTGAAGCACGGTGGTGGCTTCGGGACAAGTCTCTGAATGTCCTTGAGTGGTCCAGCCAGAGCCCGGACTTGAACCAGATCGAACATCATAAAAATAGCTGTGTAGCAACGCTCCCAGTCCAACTGACAGAGCTTGAAAGGATCTGCAGAGAAAAATGGGAGAAACTCCCCAAGTACAGGTGTGCCAAGCTTGTAGCTTGTGGAGAAGGTCCAGGGGTGTGAATACTTTCCAAATGCATTCAGAAAGTATTCACACCCCTGGACCTTCTCCACATTTTGTTGTGTTACAGCCTGAATTTAAAATGGATTCAATTGAGATTGTGTCATTGGCCTACACATAATACATAATAATGTCAAAGTGGAATTATGTTTTTAGAAATGTGTATAAATTTATTCAAAATGAAAAGCTGAAATGTCTTGAGTCAATAAGTATTCAACCCTTTGTTATGGCCTAAATAAGTTCAAGAGTAAAAATGTGCTTAACAAGTCACATAATAAGTTGCATTGACTCACTCTGTTGCAATACGTTTTTAAGATGATTTTTTAATGTCAGTCTCTAGCCGCTTGCTACTTTCAGTCTGCTACTCTGTGGCAATATACACCGCTGTCCTGGTCCAAACACCACAAAGCAAGCTAAAAAACTATGCCCAAACAGTGGTAAGACCGAAGAACTCAAAAGCAGTGGCCTGTGACATTTGTGATGTGTTTGTTCACAAAGTATGGAGATATCCAACCCCTTGTCATATATTGAAGCTGTAAAGTCTCAAAGTAACATTTACCCTGTTTGCAATGTATGCTGTTTAAACGCAGCGCCAAACATTGGGATGCTGGACACAAGCAGGGATGATGAGTGCAATCTAGATGAGATAGTCGACTTATCAGTAGTGGGGACAGACAATGACATGTTTGACTGTTACAATCGGAGAGGATTTCACTTTATCCATATGAACGCATGGAGACTGCAATCGGAATTAAAACACCTTGCTTCTAACACCTGGGCTGCAGTAGTTGCTGTGACATGGCTCGATGGGTCAATTGAGGACAATAACATTGAGCTAACGGGGTTATAGCATTCATAGAATTTACCGAAACGGTGGCGGTTTTTACTTTTATTTATATTTTATTTTTATTTCACCTTTATTTAACCAGGTAGGCTAGTTGAGAACAAGTTCTCATTTGCAACTGCGACCTGGCCAAGATAAAGCATAGCAGTGTGAACAGACAACACAGAGTTACACATGGAGTAAACAATTAACAAGTCAATAACACAGTAGAAAAAAAGGGGAGTCTATATACAATGTGTGCAAAAGGCATGAGGAGGTAGGCGAATAATTACAATATTGCAGATTAACACTGGAGTGATAAATGATCAGATGATCATGTACAGGTAGAGATATTGGTGTGCAAAAGAGCAGAAAAGTAAATAAATAAAAACTGTGGGGATGAGGTAGGTGGAACGAAAGGCGGCCGAATGAGGTGTTGGCTTTAGGGATGATCAGTGAGATACACCTGCTGGAGCGCGTGCTACGGATGGGTGTTGCCATCGTTACCAGTGAACTCAGATAAGGCGGAGCTTTACCTAGCATGGCCTTGTAGATGACCTGGAGCCAGTGGGTCTGGCGACGAATATGTAGCGAGGGCCAGCCGACTAGAGCATACAAGTCGCAGTGGTGGGTAGTATAAGGTGCTTTAGTGACAAAACGGATGACACTGTGATAAACTGCATCCAGTTTGCTGAGTAGAGTGTTGGAAGCAATTTTGTAGATGACATCGCCGAAGTCGAGGATCGGTAGGATAGTCAGTTTTACTAGGGTAAGCTTGGCAGCGTGAGTGAAGGAGGCTTTGTTGCGGAATAGAAAGCCGACTCTTGATTTGATTTTCGTTTGGAGATGTTTGATATGGGTCTGGAAGGGGAGTTTGCAGTCTAGCCAGACACCTAGGTACTTATAGGTGTCCACATATTCAAGGTCGGAACCATCCAGGGTGGTGATGCTAGTCGGGCATGCGGGTGCAGGCAGCGATCGGTTGAAAAGCATGCATTTGGTTTTACTAGCGTTTAAGAGCAGTTGGGAGGCCACGGAAGGAGTGTTGTATGGCATTGAAGCTCGTTTCGAGGTTAGATAGCACAGTGTCCAATGACGGGCCGAAAGTATATAGAATGGTGTCGTCTGCATAGAGGTGGATCAGGGAATCGCCCACAGCAAGAGCAACATCATTGATATATACAGAGAAAAGAGTCGGCCCGAGAATTGAACCCTGTGCCACCCCCATAGACTGCCAGAGGACCGGACAGCATGCCCTCCGATTTGACACACTGAACTCTGTCTGCAAAGTAATTGGTGAAGCAGGCAAGGCAGTCATCCTAAAAACCGAGGCTACTGAGTCTGCCGATAAGAATATGGTGATTGACAGAGTCGAAAGCCTTGGCGAGGTCGATGAAGACGGCTGCACAGTACTGTCTTTTATCGATGGCGGTTATGATATCGTTTAGTACCTTGAGTGTGGCTGAGGTGCACCCGTGACCGGCTCGGAAACCAGATTGCACAGCGGAGAAGGTACGGTGGGATTCGAGATGGTCAGTGACCTGTTTGTTGACTTGGCTTTCGAAGACCTTAGATAGGCAGGGCAGGATGGATATAGGTCTGTAACAGTTTGGGTCCAGGGTGTCTCCCCCTTTGAAGAGGGGGATGACTGCGGCTGCTTTCCAATCCTTGGGGATCTCAGACGATATGAAAGAGAGGTTGAACAGGCTGGTAATAGGGGTTGCGACAATGGCGGCGGATAGTTTCAGAAATAGAGGGTCCAGATTGTCAAGCCCAGTTGATTTATACGGGTCCAGGTTTTGCAGCTCTTTCAGAACATCTGCTATCTGGATTTGGGTAAAGGAGAACCTGGAGAGGCTTGGGCGTGGAGCTGTGGGGGGGGGGCGGAGCTGTTGGCCGAGGTAAGAGTAGCCAGGCGGAAGGCATGGCCAGCCGTTGAGAAATGCTTGTTGAAGTTTTCGATAATCATGGATTTGTCGGTGGTGACCGTGTTCCCTAGCCTCAGTGCAGTGGGTAGCTGGGAGGAGGTGCTCTTGTTCTCCATGGACTTCACAGTGTCCCAGAACTTTTTGGAGTTGGAGCTACAGGATGCAAACTTCTGCCTGAAGAAGCTGGCCTTAGCTTTCCTGACTGACTGCGTGTATTGGTTCCTGACTTCCCTGAACAGTTGCATATCACGGGGACTATTCGATGCTATTGCAGTCCGCCACAGGATGTTTTTGTGCTGGTCGAGGGCAGTCAGGTCTGGAGTGAACCAAGGGCTGTATCGGTTCTTAGTTCTGCATTTTTTTTGAACGGAGCATGCTTATCTAAAATGGAGAGGAAGTTACTTTTAAAGAATGACCAGGCATCCTCAACTGACGGGATGAGGTCAATGTCCTTCCAGGATACCCGGGCCACTTGGTATTACTTGGTATTAAGTTTTTTTAACCCTTGTTTATAACAGAAATAGGTCTTGAAGTTGCATGGGTAGATATACTTCTTCCTAAATGTCATCCTGTCACTGTTGGTGTCTGCTTATTGGCTTCCTAAGCAGAATAATGTCTATAATTTACTTGAATCAAATTGGTGTGATCACAAAGTATTTGCTGATAGAGAATGTATTCTGCTTGGTGATTTTAATACAAATGTGCAGTTATCACCCAAGAACAGTACACAAGTAAATGCCCTGTATAACTTTAATCAGTTATTTGGACTGAAACAACTGATTGTTGAGCCAACCCAGGTATGTATTGACAGTAAGTCAACTTTGGACTTGATTATTGTGTCAAACCAAGGGAACATATGTCAGTCCAGACTTTTAAATATTGCATTTAGTGATCATATGGTAACCTACTGTACCTGTAAGAAATCCAAAATGCTGCTTGAGCCAGGTAATAACTTCATGAAGGTACGGTCTATGAAACAATACTCAAAGGAATGTTTTGTAGAAGTACTTGGGAATTTGGATTGGGCTCATGTACTAAACTGTGATGTTGATCAAGCTTGGTATCTTTTTAAAGATCTGTTTGTCGGCACTCGACTCTCTGGCTCCGATGAAACTAATTAGAATCAAACAGTGGTCAGGGAAATGGATCACCTCCGAGGTCTTAGACCTTATAAGGAAAGGGATCACTACCTGGCCAAAAGGACAAATCTACAATACGATTATGATGGTTGTATTAACCATAGGAAAGATACAAAACGGATAAGGCCAAATCCCAACATTATAACGACGTTGTTAATAATGACAACTTACACCAGCCTCGTAAACTGTGGAAAATGTAATAACATTGGCTCAAAAACTCCCCATTAGGTAAAATCCTGTAATATTGGCCTGGATATTGATTATGTTTTATGCTATGAACAAGGTTTTACCACTATAGCCTCATCTCTGGTTAAGAAGTTACCCACCTGCTCTGGACACTATGGCCAGTCTTTCATTAATAACTTTTACCATAGCAAAAGGTATGTTTGAGCTGTGCATGGTAACAGAGGACAAAGTTTCCAATCTACTATGCTTAATGAGCACAAACAAAGCAAATGGGCTGAATAACCTTCCTGCAAGATTCATAAAGGATAGTGCTTGTCACTGCTAAAAATATAATACATATTGTAAATCTTTCTATTAGTGCTGGTACATTTCCCAATGATCTCAAAAGTCTGGGTGGTTACGCTCCACAAGAAGAGCAGTAAGACAAATTTAGGAAAATACAGGCCTGTGTCGATCCTCAGCACCTTATCCAAAGTTGTTGAGAGAATTGTTTTTAAAATCAACTTGAGGGATACCTTCGAGCACAAACTTCTTTATGAACTCAAATCTGACTTTACAACAGCTCATTCTACTGATACTTGCCTTATACACCTTTTTGACCGCGTCAAGCAGGAAAGTGAGAAGAGGAACTATGCAGGTATGGTCATGTTAGACTTGCAGAAAGCATTTGACACTGTGGACCATGATATTCTCCTGATGAAACTGAAAATGCATGGGTATAAATGATGTAGCAGTGAATTGGTTTAGGTCTTATCTGAACAACGGAACACAAGTATGTAATGTTGGTGATGTTCTGTCAGAGGCCAAAGATATATCCTGTGGAATACCGCACGGATTCATTTTAGGGCCTCTCTTATTTCTAATATACGTTAATGATATGCCAGAAACAGTAAAGTGTAAACTACTACTTTATGCTGATGGCTCAGCCATAGTGGTATCTGGGAAGGATACATTTTACATAGAGGAGAACCTGAGTAAGGAATTGCATTTTGTTAGATTGGTTGACTGACAACAAATTGTCGCTACATTTAGGAAAAACTTAATCAATTTTGGTTGGAACAAAACTTAGATTGCTTAGGGCTGACAAGATAAAAACGGTAAACTGTGCAGGCCAGGATAATTAATCTAAAACAAGTGTACCTTATCATGGTCTGTCCCTACATCAATCCCTTTCTGGAGACCTGCTAAAATTATTTCTAAAATGGTGAACAAATGTAATTTTTTTATATCATAACACTAGATATTTTAACATTAAAGTTAAGAAACTGCTGGTCTCAACCTTGATTCATTTTGATTATGCCTGCTCTGCTTGGTATAGTGGGCTATGAAAAAAGTTGAAAAAGAGAATGCTGGTCATGCAAAATAATGTTATCAGGTATATGCTTAATGTCCCCTCTAGGACCCATATAGGGGTACAGGAGGTGGGCTTGTTACATTTGAAGTGCAGAGTGGACCAGCTTAAATGTAATCTTATGTTTGACATCTTAAATGATCATGCTTCAGGCTATATGAATAACCACATTGATATGAGTCTTAACCAACACAGTCACAATACCAGCGCTAGTGTGATGTCTTGTAAAACCCCAAGAGTAAACAGTACTGCGAGGAGCACGTTTTCTATACAGGCATTTGTCTATGGAATAGCCTCCCCTTGGAGATCAAGCAAATAAAAAGTATAAGCTTTAAAAAGCAGGCAAAGGTTTTTCATTTGGACATGGTTGTCTAAGTAAGAGAAACCCCTCCACTGCCCCTTGTGCCCCCTACTGCTGGTCAGGTGGATTTATTTGAATGATAGGTATGATGTGCAGTGAAGATTGTTTTTTAAGGTTGAAATGTGAAATGAATATGGTTTATTTTTAAGGTTAGGGAAAAGTGTAGTGAATAGTGACACTTTTTAGTATGTCAATAAATGAATGCATTTATGGTAGTTTGTCATTTTGTCTAGTCTTTTATTCATTTGTGTTATTGTATTTGCCAATCGAGAACCACGTTGGAAACAAGCGTTTTAATTCATAATTTTAAGTGATATCCTTGGTCCACATTTGTACATTTTGTTGCATGTCTGTTAGCCAAAATAAATTCAATTCAATCTCATCTCTGTACCCCACGCATAGACTTGTCTCTAAGGTCCCCGAGTCGAGCAGTAAATTTCAAACACAGATTCAATCACAAAGAACAGTGAGGTTCTTTGTGAGGGTACCTATTGGTAGATGGGTTTTAAAAAAGCAGACATTGAAGAATATCTCTTTGAGCATGGTGAAGTTATTAATTACACTTTGGATGGTGTATCAATGCAACCAGTCACTACAAAGATACAGACATCCTTTAATGGCTGTGATAGGCGATAACCGAGTATGGATAAACAACATTGTTGTTACTCCACAGTACTAACCTAAATGACAGAGTGAAAAGAAGGAAGCCTGTATAGAATAAAAATATTCCAAAACATGCATCCTGTTTGCAATAAGGCACTAAAGTAAAACTTTTTTAAAAATCTGGCAAAGAAATTGGCTTTAGGTCCTGAATACAAAGCTTTATGTTTGGGGCAAATCCTACAACACATCACTGAGTACCACTTCATATTTTCAAGCAGGGTGGTGGCTGTATCATGTTATGGGTATGCTTGTCATCACCAAAGATTAGAGAGTTAATTAAGATAAAAGAAACAGAAAAGAGTCAAGAACATGCAAAATCTTAGAGTAAAAGTCTGCTTTCTAACAAACACTGGGAGACAAATTCACTTTTCATCAGGACAATAACCTAAAACACAAGGCCAAATATACATTGGAGTTACTTATGACACTGAATGTTCCTGAGGAGCCTTGTTACAGTTTTGGCTTGAAAATGTCTGTCTAGCAAAGATCAACAACCTACTTCAAAGAGCTTGAAGAATTTTTAAAATAAATGTTCAAATATTGTACACTCCAGATGTGCAAAGCTCTTAGAGACCTACTCAGAAAGACATTCAGCTGTAATTGCTGCCAATGGTGATTCTAACATGTATTTGCTCAGGGTTGTGAATACTTATGTAAATTATATATTTCTGTATTTAATTATCAATACATTTGCAAAAGTTTATACTAACACATTTTCACTAATTGTGTGTCGAAGGGTGGGAAAAATAATCACTTTAAATCAATTCTGAATTCAGGCTGTAACAACAAAATGTGGAATAATTCAAGGGGTATGAATACTTTCTGAAAGCATTGTACATTATGGGACACAGACCATTTTAATCCCACATGTTTTGCAGACGTGATGTACACTGAGACAAACTGTTCTCTCAAACAAGCATATTATTTTTCAGTTTAATACATAATGAATATACCTGAACGATAACACCAGTGAAAACATAGTGAAAAGGTTTGCAGTATTTTATAGTCTAATTATTATCAAAGAAAAAAGCTTTTTCTGACACTGTGGGGGTAAGTTGGGACAAATGTGTTAGTGAATGAGTGTGTGTTTGTGTGTGCTCGCTAAGAGTGGTGTGCTCGTTTGGAAAACACAGTGAGCCCTCTACCCCTCTCTCAGCCGTGAGAAAGCCCCCACTCCCCCCTCAAGGGAACACTGAGGTAGAGATAAGGAACGATTAAATAAAATCCCAGAGAAAAAGCCTTTCTCTTTTCAAAGCTACTATACCATCTGGGCCAATCAAAGCAATTTCCCCTTCCCACCCCCAAAAACCCCGCTTGGCCGGGGTTTCAGTGCGTGTGTGTGTGCCACCGCCATGGGAATTCTACTCCAAGGCCCCAGTCAGTGCACAAAGTGCCATTCTGTGAGAAGCCCATTTCTACTCTCACTTAAAGGTCTCATTTAATGTGGTAACTAACCACTCATACACCTCTGTAAATTACATTGCGAGAGACAATGGAGGTATGGTAATGCTAAATGCCATATTTAATGGTCCTGTGGTGCCTGACAAAAAGCTGTGGCATTCATTTAATACCCGTGTTTCTATACACGGCCAAAAGTATTGGGGCTAATACCTTACCTTGTATCTACCCGAGATCTCTTAGGGACTTATCGTCTGGCATTTCATGCCACTCTCACCCTCTGTTCTTTAATCCTCCTCAGCTGCCTGGTTGAGAGATGACGTGCTAAAAGGTTTGTGTTACGTTGCATTTCCTCACTTCCCCGGTATGCCCTCAATCCCCTTACTCTGTCTCTTAATAATGACCCCATGCCCCATCTCTACATATCACAAGGCCCTTCCTCTTTATAACCCCCCCTTCTTTACCCAGACCCCTCTGTAGCCCCTTCTTTCTCGCCTTACCTCAAGTGCACTCCTCTCCACACCCCTCCTGTAAACCCCTCCTCTCTCTCCTTACCCCAAGCCTCCCCAGTCTCTCCAGTCTCGCATCGTTTCAATCTCCCCAAGCTGTTTCAGAAAGCTGCTTACGACCACCAAATAGCTCTATTTTCATGACACCTGACCATAGCACTGGTTCAAATCCAAGTGCCAATTCCGTTTATCAAACTCCAGACGGTGCTTTGATCAGTTGACATGAAAATAAATATCTTTGCCATGCACAACAGCGGTGGTTTTGGTGTTGAAAAACAGAAGCATATGCAGAAAAGTAGCTCATACGTACTGTAAAATATGGTGGTGGATGTTTGATGTTATGGGGATTTTATTTTAAAAAATGTTTACTTCCACTGGTCCTGGATCCCTTAAGGTCAACGGCATCATGACCTTTACTAAGTACCAGAGCATTTTAGCCAAAAACCTGCTTGCCTCTGCCATGAGACTGACACTTGGCCACAAGTTGATCTAGCAGCAAGAAAATATGCCAAAACACATCAAAATCCACAAAGAAATGGTTAATTGACCACAAAACCCACATTTTGCAATGGCCATCTCAGTCTCTGGTCTTGAACCCCATTGAAAACCTGTGGTTTGAATTGAAGAGGGCAGTCTTTAAGAGCAGACAAATTATATCAGGGATCTGGAAAGATTCTGTTTGGAGGAATGGTCTAAGAACCCTCCCAACGTGTTCTCCAATCTCATAAAACATTGTAGAAAAAGACTCAGTGTCGTTATCCTCGCAAGGAGAGGGTGCTACAGTATCGCAAACAGAATCTCTTTCTCTGAGCAATTGTATTAGTATAATAATATATTATTTTTAGCTGATCTGTTTATCTATAGCTATGACTAAGACTAGGCTACGGTTATTCAAAGGCAGCTGTCCGTCAAATCTGTGCAGGCTGCAGTGTTCACCAGTTGTTTAAAAAGCAAGGAGAGAGAAATATAATTAAACAGAGGAAAAGTGAGCAAAAGAAAACCAAGAAAGCGGTTTGCGGCTTTGAAACACTTCCATTGCAGTACCCTGATTAATCTGAGACACTGTGGGGACGCTGTGTTGGTTTGGAGTCATTGGTCCACTGGCAGAAACACACCTGCAAAGAAAAAGAAAACCCAAGCACCCCCCCACCAAAAAAGGCACTTTCCCCACATAATTAGGAGGACAATATTCACACAGAGCCGAGCTACAACAGGTCTGGTTACACAGGGAAATGAGTCAAGCTCTCAATCTCCCCCTTAAAGGAAAAGAAAAGAGAGCGAATGAACGAGTGAAGGAGGAGGAGGTCAAAAAAATAATCTACCTGCCACCTTGTGTATCGGTTTTCCGATCTGAGTATTCAGAGGCACAAAGAAGTCATTGAGTAGGCAGTGACTGGTGCCATTGTCTCGCAAAGGTTACTTTCCCCCAGTCAAGGAGCGCGCTTTCCCCCCGAAAATCCTCCCATCACATTCTCCTAAGGTTAAGTGGAATGTGGCTGGCAAAAAGCGTGGGCAGATTCATTTTTATGCATGGGCCCGAAACCCCCCCAATAAAATTCCCATCATGGGAAGTCCTGAGATGACAATATGTTACGGGACGTCAGATGTGTTAGAACACTGAGGGGAGTGTTAACATAAGCAGAGAGGTAGGCAGTATCTGAGAGGTACTGACTCAGTGATTCCTGTCTGCTGTTGAGGTTGTTGTCTCAGAGGAATGATATTGCTATTAAGAACAACCTCCATCTGATTCACATCAGAAGAAAAATGTGTGCGTGTGTTTACAGTTCCTCTGACATACAGTAGCTCTACCTCAACAGAGTGTGGAGTGTGTCAACAGTACCTCTGAGGCAGCGTCTCTTCAGAACAGTTCAGGTAATGTCTGATGAAGAACCTCTCAGCGTCTTCCCTCTCTCCTTCCGTCACCACACTCCCATTCAACACAGTCACAGATGGCAACCTGCAAAAGGACAAAGATTATGAGTGTGTGTGTGAGACACATTTACACAAATCAAACAGGTGTGTATTCAGTTGTGTTTGTGTGAACCTCTTCAACAGGTTGAATAACCCCCTTCCCCAATCTCAAAGAAATAAGTAACACCCTACCATTGTACTTGTACTTTTCTTGCACTAACACCTGTACTTGTCTTTTCTCACTAGTAGTGACTTTGCTGATAGCTGCTTAATTGAAGAAAATGTTTACATGCTATTGTGACATGTGGTTGCCTTTCCTAGCTACCTTAAGATGAAGCACTAACTCAATCACTCTGGATAAGACTAAAATGTAAATGTGTGTGTGTGTGTGTATACACTCACTGTGCCACGGTGAGGCTGCGTCTCTCTTTGTTGGTGTAAGGCTGCAGTAAGGGAATCCCCATCAACCTCACCTCCTCCAGTTTAGGGAAGAAATTCAGCCTCTCTATGTCCTCCCATCGGTTAAGTCCTTTAGGACACACGTGCAAAAACACGCATTCATGCACACACCCAAGGATATGGAAATGATCAGCACTCATTCTCTATGGAAGGCCAGGATACAGTATTGACTATGGCGTACAGAAGTAGTACAATACAATACATAGTCCTCATCAGAGAGATCATAGAGGGCTCTTTCAGTGATTGAATGTGTGTGTATATTAGTTTAATTTATTAGCCTATATAAAAAAGGGGGTAAAATGCCTTTAAAATGCCAAATGTAGTGTTAAAATACATTCCAAAGTAACAGAACTCAAGCTCTTCTCAGTAGACCTACTGATTTCCAGAGGGTTCCCTGTCCTGCATGAGAAAGGTACAGAAGCAGAGGAGTAAGAACAGGAGAAAAGGGAAGGAAAACAGGAATAGTGGATGAAGAGTTATTAGGTAGAGGAAAGAGGGATGTGTTTATTCAACGGATGGGTCTAATCCTGAATGTAGATTAAAACCGCATTCCAGAAGGTGTCTATTCCACAAGTTAACACCAGCTAAATCTACGATGTTAAAATGCTCATTTACTCTGTTCCATCTCACTGCGCAATCTGTCTCATCAGCCCAGCCAGTATCTCACATTTCTTTTAGACTAACATTGTTGTTTTCAACAGCGGAGATTTGTATAAACCTTGCAGTCTGTCTCTCCGACATTTGCAACATTGAATTTGCATATTTGAACAATCTCCAGATGTCCCTCCATATTAATGAACATGTCAGGAGTTGGGACGAGACACAGGCAGGCAACCTTTCTCAGCCAGTCGAAATCATGAATCAGCATCATTTTTATGGATATATATAGTTGTAGCCAAAAGTTGAGAATGACACAAATATTAATTTTCACAAAGTCTGCTGCCTCAGTTTGTATGATGGCAATTTGCATATATTCCAGAATGTTATGAAAAGTGATCAGATTAATTGCAATGTCCCTCTTTGCCATGCAAATGAACTGAATCCCACCCAAAAAAATTCCACTGCATTTGAGTCCTGCCACAAAAGGACCAGCTGACGTGTGAGTGATTCTCTCGTTAACAAAGGTGTGAGTGTTGACGAGGAAAAGATGGATATCACTCTGTCATGCTGATTGAGTTGGAATAACAGACTGGAAGCTTCAAAAGGAGGGTGGTGCTTGGAATCATTGTTCTTCCTCTGTCAACCATGGTTACTTGCAAGGAAACACGTGCCGTCATCATTGCTTTGCACAAAAAGGGCTTCACAGGAAAGGATATTGCTGCCAGTAAGATTGATCCGATAAATGGTTGATTTAGGTGCATCAAGAACTTCAAGGAGAGCGGTTCAATTATTGTGAAGAAGGCTTCAGGGCACCCAAGGAAGTCCAGCAAGCCCCAGTATCGTCTCCTAAAGTTGATTCAGCTGCAGGATCGGGGCACCACCAGTACAGAGCTTGCTCAGGAATGGCAGCAGGCAAGTGTGAGTGCATCTGCACGCACAGTGAGGCGAAGACGTTTGGAGGATGGCCTGGTGTCAAGAAGGGCAGAAAAGAAGCCACTTCTCTCCAGGAAAACATCAGGGACAGACTGATATTCTGCAAAAGGTACAGGGATTGGACTGCTGAGGACTGGGGTAAAGTAATTTTCTCTGATGAATCCACTTTCTGATTTTTGGGTCATCCGGAAAAAAGCATGTCCGGGGAAGACAAGGTGAGCGCTACCATCAGTCCTGTGTCATGCCAACAGTAAAGCATCCTGAGACCATTCATGTGTGGGGTGGCTTCTCAGCCAAGGGAGTGGGCTCACTCACAATTTTGCCTAAGAACACAGCCATGAATAAAGAATGGTACCAACACATCATCCGAGAGCAACTTCTCCCAACATCCAGGAACAGTTTGGTGACGAACAATGCCTTTTCTAGCATGATGGAGCACCTTGCCATAAGGCAAAAGTGATAACTAAGTGGCTCAGGGAACAAAACATTGATATTTTGGGTCCATGGCCAGGAAACTCCCCAGACCTTAATCCCATTGAGAACTTGTGGTCAATCCTCAAGAGGCGGGTGGACAAACAAAAACCCACAAATTCTGACAAACTCCAAGCATTGATTATGCAAGAATGGGCTGCCATCAGTCAGGATGTGGCCCAGAAGTTAATTGACAGCATGCCAGGGTGGATTGCAGAGGTCTTGAAAATGGTCAACAATGCAAATAATGACTCTTTGCATCAACCTCATGTAATTGTCAATAAAAGCCTTTGACACTTCTGAAATGCTTGTAATTATACTTCAATATTCAATAGTATCAGCAAACTTTGTGGAAATTAATATTTGTGTCATTCTCAAAACGTTTGGCCACGACTGTACAAAGAACTATCAATAGAAAACAGGTAAAACACAAAGTGCAGCTAGTTTTCAGTCTTTCCATTTTCAGTTTAAGTGGTTGTGTTAGCAGTGTTGTTGGCTAACTCGTCTGAATAAGTGTCCGGACGAGAGAGCACATTTTTTACGGCAGGCGAAATCGCTCATCATTATCTCATTGTTACCGATGTATCCAAATAAATGTCACAAGAAAACAGTTTAAACAAACGCAAATGCAGCTACTTTGCTGTTATTCTGGCTGCACTGTTTGACGTGACTGTAAGTTAGCCGTGGTTGGCTGGCTAGCAAGCAAGGGATAAGAACGTTGGCAGCCAGTATGGCAATGGAACATTTAGAATGAACGACTGGGTCGCGTCTCTGGCAACCGAACCAATAGAATGTTAGACCAGCCGGCTTGGGTAGCAACCCTAGATTTGTGTTGGGACTATATCTTGTGGAAGGATGAAATAGTATGAATAAATTAATCAAAAATATTTTAAAATATGAAACTATGTCAAATCTTTATTTGAATATGTTGGTAAACCATTGTAAAAAAGTGTTAATGCCCTCAAAGCAGGTGTTTGGAGGACATATTGTCCCGGTTTTCCTGCCAGAGATGAAGACTTGGGCCTAACAACACACGTGCCAATATATCCTCCAAACACAGGCTTCTCGAGCATTATCACTTAAGTATGCTCCTGCTGTGTGTGTGTGTGTGTGTGTGCGAGCCTGTGTGTGTGTGTGTTTGCATGTGTATGAGACTCCCTTCGCAAACCTGAGTTGTTGAGGTTGATGCTGCGCAGGTTAGGAAACAGGCGCTGCAGTGTGTCCTGAGGTGTGTCCTCCTCCACAGAGCTGAGTCTGTTGTTGGACAACACCAGGGTGTCCAGGCACGGGTACATCGGCCCAATCTTACGGACCTCACTCCACTCCTGTAGCTGGTTGTCTGTGATCTGGAGCAGGCGTAGGGAGGGGCAGGGGACCGGGGACTCAGCAACCTGGTCATAATCATTCAGACAAAGGAAGAGCTCCTCCAGTCTGCAGGGGGAGATAGTATGAGTATCAGAGGTAGCTGGGTCGTTCCACAAAGAGTGCCTTTTGCATCCCTTTTTCACTTAAAATATCACTTTGTACACCAATATTGAATTTTAAAAGCCTGTTATGTTAAATGAAGTGCCCTTTAATATAGACCACATGGAGAATTCAATAAACAGATATCATTTGTTTTATATAAAGACTTAATAAGTGGCCAAATTCTGCATTTTGACATGTCCCACAGTCAACCCTGTGCCACTTCTAGGACGTTTCAACCCACTTAATCCCAAAATGTATCCATGTTTTTAACAATCATTGTAAAGCCATAGTTATTGTGTTGCTTTGATAAAGTAATTTCTGAAGATTACTATTTATTTAATGCGATTAGTGATTCATTTGTTCCTCGTTTTATGGTCAACCCTGTTATGTGAACTGATCTCACATTTTAATACTGTATAACTATATCTTTTTAAATATTTTTTTTTCAAAACAAACATTGAACATGTAATAGTCAAATCATAGTGTAAAAACTGGTGAGGTCAACCCTGGTACTTTATTTGGCACTTAACAGGCACGTACTAGTGCTTTTTTTGTACCTTGAGATTGAAAACGTGTTTATGAAGTTGAACATGTCCTCTTTATGACAATGTTAAAATTAAAAATATATTTTGGACCAAGTTACACTTCTTAAAAGGCACCGAATTGTATTCACGTGTGCCATGTCTAGTTTGTGATTCACAGTCCACTATCTGTCATGACTTACTCAGGGGTCTGGCGTGTGAGTGTGTGTACCGTGTCCCAGGTGACACGCGTGTTGATGAGGACCAGGCGGCGGACTCGGGAGAACACCTCAGCCAGGCCTGGCTCCAGTTCAATCCCACTCAGAGGGTTCATACTCAGGTTAAGGAAGTCCAGATTGGGGATGTTAGACACAATCGTGCAGATCTGGCAACCCAAAAGACAGATTGGAGATATTATGCACAAATCACACTGTATGTCACATGCACCAAATACAACAGGTGTAGACTTTCGCTACAACACAGAGTTAAAAAGGAAGAAGGAGCAAAAAAAACAATCAAATAGTAACACAATAACATTGGTTTTGGTTTGTTTCATTGAAAAGGGGCTGATAACATTGATTCGACCACAGAAAAAAAGTTGATAATATAGTGCAAACTAATGGGGCAAACTCGGTGAAATTCAATCTTGTGCGTCTCTGTGCAGCATGGCATTCGTTCTGCGCAGCAGTTCTGGAGGAGGTGCGCAGCGGCCAGTTCTGGAGGATGTACGTGTGCAGTTGAGGGAACATTGCATGTATGTAGGGGTAAAAGTGACTAGGCAATCAGGATAGATAATAAATAAATAGAATAGCAGCAACATATGTGGAGTGTGAAAGTGTGTCTGTGGCATCAATATGCACTGTGCATAATATGTGTGTGTGTGTGTGTGTGTGTGTGTGTGTGTGTGTGTGTGTGTGTGTGTGTGTGTGTGTGTGTGTGTGTGTGTGTGTGTGCGCGCTGGAGTGTCAACGTAGCATGTGTGAATGTGAGAGTAGAGTCCAGTGAGTGTGCATAGGGGTCAATGTTAATAGTCTAGGTGGCCATTTGATTAACTGTTCAGCAGTCTTATGGCTTTGGGGTAGAAGCTGTATACTGTAGTATACACTGTAGTGTACTGTGTTAGGAATTATGTTCTGATGATTATTCCCGATTGGAAGGCCTGGGACCTTGAACCATAAACTAGGTCATGGTGTCCTTAAGCAATCAAGACATTTGAAATGTATAGTCTATTCAAACCCTAGGTCTCATCCTTGATTTAATGTTTTAGCTCCAGGCATGGAAGGGTGAAAGCACAAGAAGATAATACACAAGTGTTTAGGTCTGCCCTGCGAACCCCTTAGAGGAAGGCATCTGTTTTCTCATTTGCATATGCCTGTCTATGTCGCTCTATTAAACCTTTGAAGCAGCAATATGTAACTTTTTGGGTGACCCACAAATGTGAGTTATAGATCTGTCATGCTCATAGAACGCAAGTAAGAAACAGTAGATTTCTTCTATGTGCGCTATTTATATGCTTCCCGTTATTACGTTTAGTTTTATAATCATTTACTTTTGTACACCAGCGGTTTTGAACACCATAGCTGAAAATACAATATTTTTGCTAATGGAAAATATATTTTACAGCGGTTTAAATGGTACAATGATTCTCCACACTATAATTGCTTGTTTTGTCACAAACTGAAATGGTGGAGTGCACCTTTAAATATATAGCCTTATACTTATACATAATTTATACACACGTTGACCGGTTTTAAATTCCTGTATTATTTACTAGAGTGGTTTTATTTTTTTATGATCTTTTTGGGTCTTTCTTCAAAGAAACCTCCTAAACAAATACTAATAGAGCAAAAAGTAGGTAGGATTGGGGTCTGAACGGCTAGGCTCAGCACTTCTGCTCTTTTTTTATAACTTGTACGGAGCACAATATATTAGTCTACACTTGGCATGTACAGTTGAAGTCGGACGTTTACATACACTTTAGCCAAATATATTTAAACTCAGTTTTTCACAATTCCTGACATTTAATCAGAGTAAAAATCCACTGTCTTGGGTCAGTTAGAATCACCACATTATTTTAAGAATGTGAAATGTCAGAATAATAGTAGAGAATGATTGATTTCAGCTTTTATTTCTTTCATCACATTCCCAGTGGGTCAGAAGTTCACATACACTCAACTAGTATTTGGTAGCATTGCCTTTAAATTCTTTAACTTGGGTCAAACATTTTGGGTAGCCTTCCAAAAGTTGGGTGAATTTTGGCCCATTCCTCCTAACTGAGCTGGTGTAACTGAGTCAGGTTTGTAGGTCTCCTTGCTCACAAACACTTTTTCAGTTCTGCCCACAAACTTTCTATATGATTGAGGTTAGGGCTTTGTGATGGCCACTCCAATACCTTGTTGTCCTTATGCCATTTTGCCACAACTTTGGAAGTATGCTTGGGGTCATTGTCCATTTGGAAGACGCATTTGCGACCAAACTTTAACTTCCTGACTGATGTCTTGAGATGTTGCTTCAATATATCCACATCACTTTCCTGTCTCATGATGCCATCTATTTTGTTAAGTGCACCTGTCCCTCCTGCTGAAAAGTACCCCCACAACATGATGCTGCCACCCCAGTGCTTCATGGTTGGGATGGCGATCTTCGGCTTGCAAGCCTCGTCGTTTTTCCTCCAAACATAACAATGGTCATTATGGCCAAACAGTTATATTTTTGTTTCATCAGACCAGAGGACATTTCTTCAAAAAGTACGATCTTTGTCCCCATGTGCAGTTGCAAACCATAGTCTGGCATTTTTATGGCGGTTTTGGAGCAATGGTTTCTTCCTTGCCGAGCAGCCTTTCAGGTTGTCAATATAGGACTCATTTTATTGTGGATACAGATACTTTTGTACCTGTTTCCTCCAGCATCTTTACACGGTCCTTTGCTGTTGTTCTGGGATTCATTTGCACTTTTCTTACCAAAAAAACATTCATCTCTAGGACACACAACGCGTCTCCATCCTGAGCAGTATGACGGCTGCGTGGTCCCATGGTGTTAATACTTGCGTACCATTGTTTGTACAAATGAACGTGGTACCTTCAGGCGTTTGTAAATTGCTCCCAAGGATGAACCAGACTTGTGGAGGTCTACAATTCTTTTCTGAAGTATTGGCTGATTTCTTTTGGTTTTCCCACAATGTCAAGCAAAGAGGCACTGAGTTTGAAGGTAGGCCTTGAAATACATCCACAGCTACACCTCCAATTTACTCAAATTATGTCAATTATCCTATCAGAAGCTTCTAAAGCCATGACATCATTTTCTGGAATTTTCCAAGCTGTTTAAAGGCACAGTCAACTTAGTGTATGTAAACTTCTGACCCACTGGAATTGTGATACAGTGAATTATAAGTGAAATAATCTGTGTTAACAATTGTTGGAAAAAGTACTTGTGTCCTAACAGACTTGCCAAAACTATAGTTTGTTAACAAGTAATTTGTGGATTGATTGAAAAGCTAGTTTTAATGACTAAGTGTATGTAAACTTCTGACTTCAACTGTAGGTTTTGCACTCATGGGTGACAGAAATTTAAATATGGGGGATGGGAATGGGCTGACAAGGTACAAAATCTGTCGTTCTGCCCCTGAACAAGGCAGTATGGTCCATTTGCTACATGCTTCTTTAATGCTAGCCAAGAGGTGCTGGACATTTAAAAAGTACAATAGTTGGTTATTTTGTAAAAACTGTCCAGATAAAACAACACCTTAGATGTGTAGAAAATAAGTCAAACTTTTATCAAAAAAGTTAACAATCTCTGAAAATTATGAAAACAATGAAAAATAGGTAAAAGAAATGTGTTGACCATGCCTTCGTGCCAATAACAAGCTGCTTATAAATAAAATGGTGCATAACATGGTAGCAAGGGTGAGGAGGATAAGGAGAACTACAGTACCCACCTCCCCCCAGTCTTGCAGCTGGTTGTGGGACAGGTCCAGCTCCACCACATGGGCACAAAAGGTGGCCACCTCAGCCTTGTCCCCAGCTTTACTGATGCCACAGCCATCCAGGACCAGCACACTGGGCAGGTTCAGACGATCTGGAGCGAGACAATCTTTCTAGTGAATAATTGTTCTTTATTTAATCAAACTGTACCGTCAATAAGAATCACATTCACATTACAGGGGACAACAACCTGGTATTACTTATTGTCATTACTTATTTTGGCATCACTACATAGGCAGTATCATTGGGGCGTTAAGGCATTAGAGAATGACTCATGATGTGTAGATACCCTATAAGGGATATAGTGTAAGTACATGGAGTTTGCAGTATTCCTGGGTAACTAGAAGATGATAACTTGTGTGATTTCCCTGTATAACACATGCAAGTAAGCCTACATGGGGTTATTACTGCTTAATTCAGGTGTTTTTGTAAAACAGAAAGTAGGCTGTAAAGTATGGCCCTTGACTCTTCTACCTTGAGAAGTAACAACTTTTTCAGTTCATTAGAGTATAAATCACATCGCACCCACCAACTCAGTTTAGCATGTAACATAACAAATGCTACAGAGAAAAGATGCATAGGCCACCATATCACTGAGTTTTTACTCAGTCAGCGCGCTAATGCGGCCTTCAAATGCTTGTCAGAACTGGAAAACTTCAAAGTTATGAAGTCATAAGTCCGACATGACTGTGTTCAGGTGGTTTTGAAGTCAGAATAATTCCTCAAACAATGAGATTTTATCTAGCTAGAGGAGCTAGATAACATTGCTAATGATAAAGTTAGCTAACTTGTTTAACGTTGCCAATATGGTCAAACTAGCTACATTATCTACATTGATAAGTTTGACAATGTCAAAAATGTATTTGCTTTATAATCGTCACAACTAGAGTAAAATGACCTCCAACATTCCCACGGAACCTCGTATTTCCTACTTGCGAGGAGCATTTGAAGGCAGCATAAGCTACGGATCCAAACATCCTGATTTCTGACCTTTGATGGGCGACCCCTGTGGACGAGACACTACCACGACACCCATGCCGTTCCCACGACAGTATGGGAAATTCTCTGGGTTGTACTTCTCACTGACCACCTGGACAAAGGTGCGCCCCTCCTCTTCATCAGAGGACTCCATGGCCCCAACTGTCTGATCAGAGAGAGCGAGAGGCTTACACCCAGGGGTATGGTTACAAAGTACAGTAGGACTTGTTGGGTACACCACATGTCCATGCCAATCAGACTTGGAAACACTTGGTATAGCATATAGAGGCTATAGGTCTTTACAGATAAAGCACATGGCTTTAGTTACATGCCCTTTCAACTGACTTGTCTACTGCTAGCATACATGCTAACAAGTAAAATCTTGTTCACGTACCAAAACATTGACTTAAGGTTAGCAGGGAATGTTTGAAATATTGACTCACAAATATGACTCCTCTAGGGGTAAAGTTGGTGTGGACCACAGACAGACACCTCTGGGCTGTAGTATTGTGAGGAGGTTGCTGTCTCTCTCTCCCTCTCTGGCACCGGCCAGGCCTGGTGGATGAGGAGGCAGTGCCAGTGGCTCACGCAGCACAGGCCTGGAACACTGCGGCTTCGGGAGAGAGAGAGGGCCCAAGGGGGGAGAAAAAGAAAGCGCGTGTCACATGAGCTAAAAAGAGTGAACCCATTATCCTTCCACATTGTGACATCATCTCAATGAAGTAACCATAGATATAATAATGACCTTTTCAATAGAAGTAACAATGATTCACTCTGTTCTTTAACATATCCTGTTCAACTCTCGTTTGATTTAATACTAGTCTGACAGAAATCACTGATCTCTAACATTTGTGGTTCACTTAGCCTGCATAAGGTTTATGCAACAGTCTATATGTTGAGTCAAAAGAAAAGTCCATACACTCTCTCCAACTCCAACGGTCATGGAGTGCTACTGGGTACACAGGCTTTAGTGAAAGCATACAAAGATTCCAGTTTTTAAACTGCAGTAAAAGGGCAGTAACTGCAGTCGACTGTGGTATTATGGACGCAGTAATTGCAGTTACACATTCTGGATGCAGTATTTGCTGCATACTGCAGTTATACTGCATTCTAACTTCAATATTTTTTCGTAAGGGCAGCACTGTTTCAATTTAAAATAATCAACTAATGATGGTCTTCAGTCTGACTCTGAACCACAATTTGTTGAATCAAGGCCTGGTGTGTTTCTGCTGGGCTGGAACAAAAGCCTACACTCTCAGTGGCTCTCCAGGTATGAAGTTAGAGATATGTAATCCCTTTCGTAAGAACACAGGTGTCTGAGCAGGTGTCGGATTCTTACAGTGCTTCCTAAATGATCAGACTTATCGGATTCGCTATCTGATTGGGTTAAGCTCAGTCTGTCTGCAAACTGATTCTTTGGCCTGGACCAATCTGAACTCACAACATACCCTTTTCACACCATCATGCTGACTCGAACCATACAGAACTAGCCTAACTCAGGTATTTTATTTTCACTTTGCCCTTTCCAGCACTATGGTGGATACGTAACCAGGCCAGCGCAGTTCAGCTTGGCTCAGGAGTGTAAAGCAGCCAATAAACCAGTAGGCATATCTCAAGTGGTTCTGTTCCCAGCCCTGAGCCGTCTGAGACAACATGATGACACCATACAGACAGGGTTCTGTCAAGAACCTGTGTGAAGTCCAGTTAGAGAAGGTTTCCCATATCAGAGACCCTCTGGTTTCAATCTTCGATACACCTGGGATCAAAGACGTGACTCCTAATAGCCCAGATCAGGTGCTTCCGACGGCAAACTGGGATTAACACTGAGATAACTTTGTGTTTGAGTATGAATCCAGGAAGATTAGCCCTGATAGTCATGGGTATTTTAGCTCATTGTAAGGGCCAAGAGAGTGACAGTGGTACTACAGGTGCAACATTTGTTTATAGTTACATTTACCAAGCGATCTTGGCTGGTATTTTCAAGTATGTCCGATAAAATAGACTATAGCAATGTGATTTTTGTGGTTCTAAACCACAACCATAGCCTGCTTGCCTTGACAAGTCAGCCAGACTTGAGATATGCTCTTCAATAATAACTGGAGTTAACTCAAATTCTTTAACACGCTTGTTGACAATGTGAACACTATTCTGTAACCACTAGGCAAACTGTACACTCAAACATAGGCTACTACCTCAAAACATGAGCATATGCCATATCATAAGGACACAACAGAAACAGGTTTTGGATATCAAGGTTACATGTGACAAAACTCAACGATAATCTCCGATAGATCACGACTTCCATCACAAAAGACTACCGGTAGGGTATATGTATGTATATTTATTATTAGTTTGTATTTTTTTCCTTTTCGGTAGGGTATATTAATGAAGAGCGGAGGACATGGTTGGCCTTTGGGAGAAGGTGGGGGTAGGGGTCATGCGCACAGCTGCCATGACAACACCTTTGTGGCCCAACGCGTAATGAGGGGGGGCATTAGAACAAGATAACAACAATAACAATTAGTTAATAATTCTTGAACGTGGCCAATGTGACTGTGACGTAATTGCAGTGGATTTCCTACATTGTTAGGAAACTTGCTATTCTACTTGAATAAACTCAAATTCTTGGGGATTTTTTTGTATGTGTATTGAAAACTTGCACGGTTCTATACGTTTATGTATCCTGAACCGGTTCATGCAATGCCGCAGCCAATTTTTTGAATTGAGAAAAACATTCCCCGAAATCAGAATGATTCCAGAAAAAAAAAAATCGACAGTGAATAAAAACACCCAAAATGCATCAAATTACATTGCTTTGAAACCAAGCTGTATAAATCGACAAGATCAATAGATTATTATTTGATTGCGACAATGATATGTGTTTGAAGTAACAGGTTGTAGGCTACTTGTACGGTACATCCATGCCCATCTACTGTAGCTATGATTTAGGGAATATATTGTAACCTAAAACAATGGTCCTTAACAAAAATCATCGGGAAATATACCTACGCCGTCAGACCATTGAAATATATATATTTCGAATACGCATTGAGAGAACATTCGATTCCACTTACCGTTCTCTGTCGTTCACTTCGAATGTTTGTTATTTTCGTTCGGTTAGGTAAGGGTCGTCACTAGTTACAACACAGCCACAAAGTCATAAACCCCGCCTATTTATACAATTTCTCTTCTTAAAATACGATTTTAAGCCTAACCGTAACCTTAACCACACTGCTAACTTTATATTAAGACCAAGAAGTTATTTTACGATGTAGTTTACAGCTATGGCTGTAATATCTACTATAGTGGAAATATTAGGTGACACTCAAAGACCCACCTCCTTCGTTGAGGAAGTGACGCAATTTAAAAGAACAGTCAATCAACTCTCAAAAGAAAACACTTTTTAAAAGTCCATTTTGTAGATATTTTACAGATGATGACAAAACAATGTCGTGGAGAAATACTGTGCAAATGACTAAATACAATTCCCAATCGCATTGATGAAAAAAAATCCCCAGTGTTATGCAAATGAGGATATAGGACCTATGAACACACTGGAATAATGGAATAACTGTGATTCATCACACATCATGCTTATCAGGAGCAGAAAAACGAACATTTTATGACGCAATGTTTTTATATATATAATATAATCCAGAGCCATATATAGCTTTTCATGGCTCTGAAATAAACAGTGAAAAAGCATTTCCATGTCTCGCTGTATCAGCCATAAACCTGACCTAAGTAATGTCAAAGTGTAGATATTCTAAAAAATAAATAAAACTAATGGTCAGAATTCACAGACGCACAAGTAGGTCAATGTATTGAATCTGAAGAGAGACACCTTTAGTTCCCTCTACTGGAGAAAGAAGTCATTGTTCTGGCTGTGTGTCTCCTGTCAATAGAAATACATAGTAATGGCGTATCCCTTTTAAACTCTACCATGGTTGTCCGATCTCCTCTCTTTTATTTATTTTAGCCCCAGATTTACTAGCCGTATTTCTTTAAAAATCTGATAATTTAAAAGGGATACGTATTTTTGGTAAAGATATAAATATCAGTCAATGTGCAATGATGCTGCCCTTTTCCTAAAGGATAGAGCGGCTATTCCCTTGGCTATTGACAGCATCAAGACATTTTCAATGGCCTCTGAATTGACTCTCAAATTTAACAAATGTGATCTCATGCCAATTCATTGCTGTGACTCCGTCAACATTGCCTCCATACCTGTTAAAAAGGTAGTTAAATATTTAGGAATTGTTATCACTTTAACGTTTCAGATAGATAATCTTTAAACGTCAGTAATACAATTAATTCCATGAGAGTTTCATTAAGTCAATGGCTGCAACGTGATATCTACATTTTGGGTCGTATTCTTTTGTCCAAGACTGATGGTTTATCAAGAATCATTTACCAAAGTCCCTCCCTTTACCTTTCTTCTAAAAACATCGAAAACAGTTAATTCTGTTATACTTAGATTTGTTTGGAGGAATAAAACACATTATAGTTGGGAATCTCAATTAGTGAAAGACTATGACCGTGGAGGTTTACAGGCTATTGATTTTAAGTCGTTAGTGGGTGCTTTTAGAATTAAATGGTTGAAATTGTCTGTATTCCTACCTCTAGATGGTATCATAGCCCTAACAGTTGGTTTTATAAACTTCGTGAACTTAAATTCCGAATGAAATGCGATTTTGACCCTCCAAAATTACCTGTGAAACTGTTTAAGTTTCACCAGCAAATTAGATTTTTCTGGTAAATGATATTCAAGCACAAAACATTGATTTGGAATAATATAGTTATTAAAATTAATAGGAAATCCATTTTCAAAGGCCTTTGGTTTGACAAGGGTATTCATTTTGTATGTGATCTGTTCGACAACACTGGGGAGTTTCTGTAGTTTTATGAATTAATTGGTACAGTTCGGGTTAATATTACTCAGAGAGAATTAATGAAGGTTGGCAAATCAATTACACATCCTTTACTTGGACTTATTAAGAACACTGTTATATTATGAGGTTGTTCCCTCTTTTCCAAGTTTACAAATGAATGACACCTTAATAAAAATCTACAATAAGTGGATATGATTGGCAGTTAATGAAGTATATTTATAATTCAATATATTGCTATGGAAGTGACCAACCCATGCTATGGTCAAAAACGACTACCTTTAACCTTAATTATCCAGTTATGTATAAAAAAAAATATTGAAACTAATTTTAAAATATTTTCTTCCATCTACCCTGTTTTAAGGATTTCTTCTTCAATTTTGGAAAAATGCCTTGTGTTTTTTGTTCCTCTGATTCAGAATCTATAAAGCATTTATTTTTTCATTCAGCCATTCTAGTAAACTATGGATTGAAATTCATGAATGGCTGTGTATAAATTCTCCAGAATTATCTTTGATGATGTTAAATGGGATTATGCTTATCCTTGTAATTCCGACCAGAACTATTTTATTAACATTATTCTCTTGGCCAAATATTATATTCACAAATATAAATGGGGTGGAAAAATTCCTATTTTATTGTTCTTTTCATTTAACTGTTACAATTTTATAAATCCCTCAAATTTGTGAAAGTTGAAATGTTGGATAAATTATTAGAATTTACGCCTCTGAACGTCTGTTAATGTCTCATTGCCTTGTCACATATAAATGATGTCCTGAATTATTATTATTTATTTATTTTCTGGGGGGGGGGGGTGTTCACCTGTTGTTTTGTTTTATTTTTACAGGAATGTCCCTGTATTGATGTGCAATATTGTTATTGTTGCAATTAATTTTTATATATTTTTTAAACTCTACCATGGTTTGTTGGACAAAGCCTATGGAGAAAATTAATGGCGTTCTTGTAGGGTTTTTTGGATAAACGCTGAAAATAAGTTATGTGGTATACACAGGTTTAGGAGATTTTCTACGTTTTGTTCTATGAGATAACCTTCATCAGCGAACGTAACTTTTTGTGAATTTTTAAGCATTTACGTAATAAAAAACACAAAGCACATAATTCATAAAAGGTTATGTTAACTGACTGCTATTATCACAAACCCAAACGTATAAGATCTCCTAAGCCTGTGTTAACCTCAGATGTCATTTTCAGGGTTTTTCCAAAACCCTATTCATTCCCAATTCATTTTCCCATAGGGATGGCTAAATGAACCTGCATTTTTGCACCACAAGCTGGCGAGCTCTATTTAGTCTAAAATAGGTTCATTAGTCAAGGCTTTGATCAACAGTGTTCAGGAGTGTCACCTGCTGGTCAAAAGAATTTAGAGCAGCCAAATCATTATAGATGATGTCCCACACTCCGTAGCTTGTGTGCATCGAAGGCTTTTTGTCTTCTAACAAATCACTACCAAACCAATCAGGTGGTTGTTCGACAAAATGAAGCTTCGGACGTCATTTATCACGTGCTTCTGATAACGTTTTTGTATAAATGTATTTTATTGCCAATGAACAAATACAATAAGGCATAACATGCATTCAAATAATCAGTGGGAATTAGAGCACACAAGGGTTACACCACAGCTAAATAAACAAACCATAATACAAAAGCAAATAAATAAACCATAATAAAATAAGGGCTACAAATTAGGCATAAATTAAGCTATGGGGTCTTCTAATAAATCTAATCTATTAATCAATTTTATGTTAAGCGGTGAGACACAGGGGAACCCAAGAGCATTCTCAGATAAGGAAACTGGGATGAATGAACCAAAGTATTAATTGTTATTAAATTATTACACATGGAGTGCAGATCCGGGAAGCTCTGATGAGTTTGCAGAAAAAACAGATGTGGAGACTGAGGTTGGAGCAAGCCGAGTAGAACAGGGTAAACAGGTCCTGAGGGGAATCCAAGTTAGTGGTGTTGAGTAAAATCCAGAGCAAGGGAGTTGGGTGGTGAGATGTGGAACAGGACACAGGAGCCAGAGACAGAGAGGTAACTACAATGAGAGGATAAACGGTGGCAGGCAGGGAAACAGGCACAGCAGTGTAACAGGATCTTGCATAATCATAAATGGCTAGAATCATGAACTGACTGAGCAGAGATTACGATCTGGCAGAGTGGAAGTGGCAGGACTGAGTGTTTGTAGAGGTCTTGATTATGCAACAAGTTGCAGCTGGTAGGGATCTGCTCTGACTCCAACACACCTGTCTCCAACCACACAATCACACAGAGAGGGAGAGTGGGAGAGAAAGTGTGTACAGGGGGAGTAACTGCAGGTCAAGAAGATACCGGATGAACACCAGAGGGCATGGCAGGAGTCTTTTAGACAACTTTTTTTCCATACACATTTCAATGAATTGAAGTAATTAACATATTATTTCTGAAAAACAATAAGCAAAGGCTATATTTAATTGTCATGAATATAACATTTACCAAAAATAAGTAAAACATTCAATAGAAATTCTATGTTCTTATCTTCCAAGTTTTATACCGAAAGTTACATTATCTCTAGTAAACTGGGTTATTGGAAAGATTTTTTCTTCTTCTAACCAGTCATACATATCACTCGAGGATGTTGCTGTAAACACAAATGGTCTGTAGTTTCAAATTCTGAGACACAAAATATGCAGTTATTGTGACCAAAATTTAATCTATGCCTAAGGAATTCTCTCGGGGGATATATATCATTAAATATTTTGAAGTGCAATTCCTTCACTTTAGGCGGTACAGGAAAAGACAAGTAATTAATACATTTCCTAATAATGGGTTTAGAATAAATTAGAGATATGGACTTTTTGCTGAATTGCATAGGAAATAAATAGTTGGTTTAATGTTGATGGATTCATTTGTTTGGCAATTTATCACTTGCGAAATCATGCCCATCAATCAGTAATGACGGCAAATGAGGGATGTCAACCATATGAGGTACTGTGTTTTTAACAATGAGAGCAAAATACTTTGGGATACTCTTGAAGAGACAACCTTGCTTTATGACATATCTCCTTATAATGTTGTTCACCACTGTAGAGAAGTGTCCATTTTTGTTCATAAATGTTTTAAATTCTTTGTAAGAGAGGACCTCGCACTTACAGATGACATTGATTTTGTAGAAATTCCCTGGTATCAGCCACCAGATTCTGATATTGGTAGTTTCATTGATAACCTTTTTAAAATTTATTATGATGTATATTTTTTTGCCCTTTTTCTTCCCAATTGGTAATTACAGTCTTTTCCCATCGCTGCAACTCCCGTGCGGACTCGGGAGAGGCGAAGGTCGAGAGCCATGCATCCTCCGAAACACGACCCTTCCAAGCCGCACTGCTTCTTGACACACTACTCACTTAACCCAGCCGCACCAATGTGTCGGAGGAACCACTGTACAGTTGGCAACCGAAGCCAGCATACATGCACCCAGCCGCCACAAGGAGTCGCTAGAGCACAATGGGACAAGGTTATTTCATGTTAATTGTATAACATTTTTGTGAATGTAGGTTCCTTCCTCTCTGTCAAACAAAAAACTGATGGAAATCCTTTGGATTACATTAAGATTACATTCCCTTCTCTGCTTCAGTTTGATCCTCCTGATGTAATGGAGGTGATGGAGATAATTGTTAACTTTAAGATATCAGCAGCAGGTCATGACAAGATTGGTTCCTCTGGGGAAATCAGTGTCTTCCTCAATTACTGAGCCTCTGAAATATATCTTCACCAAATCAATGCAAACGGGTATTGTTCCTAAATATTTGAAAATTGCCAATGTTATTCACCTCTATAAATCTTGCGATTCCAGATCTTTCACAAATTATCTCTCAATATCTGTACTAGCATGTTTTTCTAAACTCATTGAAAAATTGGTGACTAAGAGAATATTGAAACATTTAAATCGACACTGTATTCTATATGAGCACCATTATGGTTTTCGTAAAAACTACTCCACAGATATGGCTCTTTTGCAACTTGTGGATCAAATCTTTACAGCCCTGAACAACAATGAATACCTCTAGGCATCTTTTTTATATTTAGCCAAAGCGTTGGACACGGTCGATCATGAAATATTACTTTCTACATTTTATTATTACTGTTTTCACAATTTTATATATAATTGGCTATATACTTATCTTTATGTTAGAGAACAATATGTTTATGCAAATGTTTAAATCATTTGTTTTATTTAGTATAGTAAAAGCTTTTGTCTTAAGCATCCTAAATAATGCCATAGATTCAGTTTTTGAAAAATAGTCAACTTCAAGGCAAAAAAAGGGGAAGCATGATGTAAACCTAGTATTCCAACTGATTATAAACTACTAACATGCTGACCAGACCTGACATGTAGCAAAATAAATGTAGAAATACATGTTATTCAATTATTGCTCGCGCGTGAACCAGGGACCCTCTGCGCACATCAACAACAGTCACCCAAGAAGCATCGTTACCCATCGCTACACAAAAGCCGCGGCCCTTGCAGAGCGCACTATTCCACCGCTAACTAAGCTAGCCATTTCACATCCGTTACACTCACCCCCCCTTTTGACCTCCTCCTTTTCCGCAGCAACCAGTGAACAGGGTCAACAGCATCAATGTAACTCTGCACACATCAACAACAGTCACCCACGAAGCATCGCTACCCATCGCTCCACAAAAGCCGCGGCCCTTGCAGAGCAAGGGGAACTACTACTTCAAGGTCTCAGAGCAAGTGACGTCACCGATTGAAACGCTATTTAGCTGGCACCACCACTAACTAAGCTAGCCGTTTTACATCCGTTACACCAACGAGCATCTGCGATGCCAAGAGCTAAAATAGAACTCCTTTCTATTTCTGTCGCAGATCGTGCTGAAAGTCCTACCTCTATAGAAGCAGGTACCCACGTGCCATCTCCTCATTGATTATACCCACATGGGTGATTGAAAGATGAACTGTTTTGCTGGTTGTTGTTGTTTGAATGTTAAATGACGAGACAGAGGCGAGTAACCAGTCTTGTTCAGTATATCACAACCCATAACATCTTCTACATTACACCCATAACATCTTCCATTTAATAAAATAGGACAGGAGGTGTCAATTCACTAACAAAACAAACCTAGTAACAATTTCCAACATGAACAGTTTAGTATTTCTTTTTCTTCTTTTTTTCTCAGGTAACAACACATTTTGATATTCTCTTCACTTTTATCTCTGTCAAAAATCCATGATGGGAAACCTACAGATTAAGTATTTTTGGTGGCTGGGACAGACGCCCGCAGCGTGAAAAGACAGGGGGCTTGTCACCTGAATGTCTAAGGGGAGAATTGATGGGCGAGGGAGCGGCCGCCCTGTGATCCCCTGGCTCTTCGCCCAGTGCCTCAGGCCCCATGTGACTTGCTGGGGTTCTGTCTTTTGTCATGCGACCCCTTTGGCCATCAGGGTTCTGAGTAGGTGCTGGCTCAGCAATCCGAAGGTCAACCCTGTTATGACGGTACAGTGATCCATTCACTTCGACCAAGTAGGAGCGTGGTGCCACTTTCTGTACACAGGATCCGAGTCTCCAGAGGCCTGTCCGGTCCCCTGGTAGTGGCTTCATTCGCACCGTTTCACCCACCCTGAGCTCAGTTAAGTCTTTTTCTGATTTGTCGTTGATGAACTTGGAGACCTGTCTTCTGTGACGTAGCTTAACCAGCACGTCTGTCATCACACATGGCTCCAGGAGAGTGCTGGCTACTGGCAGAGCTGCTTTTAAGCGCCGTGCCATGAGGCGCTGTGCCGGGCTGCTATCCATGCCTTCTGTCGGGGTATTGCGCCACTGCAGGATTGCTTTCCAGGCATCTTTGCCCTCTCGCAGAGCCTTTTTGCAGAGGTTCTTTGCCATTTTTACTACGGACTCCGCCTTCCCATTAGCTTTTGGGTGTCGTGGTGATGAAGTGACGTGCTCGAATTCCCATCCTACAGCAAATTTTCGGAACTCAACTCCGGAGAATTGGGGTCCATTGTCTGAAATTACCCTAGCTGGCTGGCCATAGCGGGCAAACTGAGCCTTGCAGCGTTTGATCGTTGTCTCTGCTGAGAGGTTGGGGAGGAGGTCGATCTCCCAAAAGTCTGAGTAATGATCGACTACCAGCAGAAAGTCTTTGCCACTGTGCTGGAAGAGATCTAGACTTACTATCTGCCAGGGGCGCATCGGTAGCTCGTGGGACATCATCATCTCTCTCTGCTGCTCAATGGCATATTCATTGCAGATTGTGCATTTAAAGACATATTCTTTGATTCCACTCTGCATTCCTGGCCAATACAGTGTGTCACGTGCTTGTCTGTAACAGGTCTCACCTCCTATGTGACTTAAGTGCACGCGTGCCAACATCTCAGGGCGCAGAGACCGGGGAATAACGACTCTCTGACTCTTGAATATTACTGAGCTCCTCTTTGACTGGCCAATATTCTCTGACGGCTAAAGCAGTTTCTTCCCTGCAGTCGGGCCAGCCCATCAGAATCACAGACCTCAATGCCTGGAGTTGCCCGTCCCTGTCTGTGTGCTGTCTGATTTGTATAAGGTGCTGGTCCGTAACATTCAGGTTGTCAGCCTGGTTGATGTGTTCAACATCCACTTGCTCTGTTTGTAAGCTGCACACTGCGTGTTGTTCATGCATGGAGCGTGTGTGAGTGCCTAATGCAGTAGCCCTGCTGAGCGTGTCACTCACATACATCTCTGGCCCTGGCTTATACACCACCTTGAGGTTGTAGTTTTGTAGGGCCAGTAGCATGCTCTGCAGTCGTTTTGGGGCATTCAGGAGAGGCTTGCTGAATATAGCAATAAGGGGCTTGTGATCTGTCTCTGCGGTAATATTGTCGCGCCCGTACAGGTAGTGGTGGAAGCGTTGGCATGCAAACACAATGCTGAGGCACTCCTTCTCTATCTGGGAATAGTTCTGCTCTGTTGGGGTGAGTGCCCTAGAGGCAAATGCCACAGGCTGGCCCTCCTGCATGAGGCAACAGCCAAGCCCATACTGAATCGTGACAGGTTTTGACACATTGTAGTATCGCAGTACAGGTGTCTGGGTGACCAGTTGTTTTATTTCCCTCACCACTGCGTCATGTTTTGGGAGCCAATGCCAGATGGTGTCCTTGTCCATGAGCCTCCTCAGTGGCTCACACACTTCAGAGTGCCGCGGTAGGAATTTGGCCAGGTAGGTGACGAATCCGACGAAGTGCTGCACTCCCTTCACGCCAGATGGGTGGGGCATTTCCAAGACAACCTTCACTTTTTCAGGATCCGCCTTCAATCCGGTGGAGTACAAGATGTGCCCATGAAAGCGGACCTCTGGCACTTTAAACTGAAGCTTTTTTATGCTTAGCCTTAGCTTGACCTGTCTGCATCTGACCATCAGGGCCAGCAGCTTGGCGTCATGGTCACATTCTGCCTCCTCATCACTGTCCCCACAGCCCACTACGAGGATGTCATCTGCTATGGGTTCCACGCCACTGAGTCCCATCAACAGCTCATGCTGTTTCCGCTGATTCACCTCTGGAGACACCAAACGGAAACTTCAACCACCTCTTCCTGCCCCAGGGTGTCCAAAAGGCATCCACGAACGTGAAGACTCTGGCCTTTGGGAGCTTGTAAAGAACATCCTCCAACGTGGGCATAATGTAATGTGAACGTCGCAGAGCCCGGTTGAGGTGTTTAGGATCAATGCATATCCGTAGCCTGTCTGGTTTCTTGACGATAACCATATTACTTATCCAGTCCGTAGGCTCGGTGACAGATATGATGTGGCCATCTGCTTCGTATTTGTCAAGCTGAGCCTTCGTAGCTGCTTTCATGGCCACTGGTACATTGCAGGGTGCACACTGGACAGGCTGGATTGCTGCGTCCAACTCAAAGTGGACTTCCCCGGGATCTGACTCAACCGGTGCGTTGAAGACATCATGGTACTTGCTTAGGAATGTCTCCTTGCTCAGGGGCCCAGCCTGGACTTTGTCTATAATGTTAAGATCAGCTGGATGGTGAAGTTAATAAGTCCAAGGCGTTCGCATGTAGAACCTGACAGTAATGGCTGTTGACTAGCCTCAACTATTTCAAACTCAAGGGTGTATTTCTGACTTCGTAAAACACACTCTGTCACAAACAGGCCTAAAGAGGTCATGAACTGGCCTGAATACAGTTTCAGCTTGGTGCTACTCTGTGTGAGTTTGTCTCTGGGCGCGAGCCTCCTTTTGTCTTTAAGGCTCATAAGTTGCATGTGGCCCCTGAATCTAGCTGGCATTGCTGTGGTTTATTATTAAGTAGCAGAGTGACAAACCACTTTTGTCCTTTTGCCCTCACTGCCCCTATGCACTCGCTAGCATATACATCCTCTGTGCTGTCGTTCCCTTCATCTGTGTTTGTTTCCATGGAGTGCACTTTACCCTCCTTTCTCTTGCTTTTCATGCAGACCCTTGCAAAGTGATTAGCTGTACCACAGGATTTGCATATTTTTCCATAGGCTGGGCAGTGTTCTTTTCCTCGTCCATGAGAAATGCCACAATATCGGCATGTATTGGGGTTGTCTACTGCAGAGTTGGCTGTAGTATTAGCATTAGCTGTGGCAAAGGGGAATTTCTTTACTGGCTGCCTGAATGTAGCATTGACATTGTCCATATGTTGCCTTTCTAGCTCCATGGACCTTATCCGTATATCAGTAAGCTCTGCTGCACGGCATGTCTCCACTGCCAAGGCCAGCGTCAGGTCACGTTCTCTCAGCAAACGTCTGCGGGTGCCCTCATCAGTTATGCCAAGCACAATCTTATCTCTGATCAGTTCATCTCTTAAAGCACCATAGTCACATGTAGCTGCCTTTTCCCTTAACCTAGTGACAAAGCTGTCAATGGACTCCCCGTCCTCCTGTTTGCAACGACCGAAAACATATCGCTCGTAGATGACGTTCTTTGCTGGCGTAAAGTAATGTTCAAGAGCATCAAGAATAGCAATAGCGTTACCTTGCTGAGCTGCTGGTAAGTTCAGGTTGTGTTTGTATACGTGTCGGCATTCAGTTCCCATTATAGTCCTCAAAGTGGCAGCCACTACCTCATCGTCCTTTTCCAGAAGTCCCGTTGCTAGCGCATAGTCCTCCCATTCACTTCTAAACGTATCCCAGTTCGTGCTCCAACCCCCGCCAAGCTTCATAATGGTGGGAGGGGGAATGTTCGCTGCCATGTCTAACCGGTGCTAACAACACTGAAGCTAACTACCAAACTCACTCTAGCTAAGGCCAATTCCGGGCAAAATTTTACACAACTAAGCATTTGTTTGTAAACCAGAGCAGGTGACTCTAATTTGCGGGAAGCATGGTTAGTTATCTGACTCTGACACCATGTTTTAATGTTAAATGACGAGACAGAGGCATTGTTGCGAGTAACCAGTCTTGTTCAGTACCTCACAACCCATCCGGGTATCTCAAGCACCCCGGTAAAACACAAGAGTTGCAGTAATGAACATTTACCAACAGATGGCATCTTACACTCATAACAGCTGTGGTAATACTATGAAAGTTTAGATGCGATCACCATATAAATTCAAAGATGAAAAATCCGGGAAGGAGGAGAGATGACTAGAAACGATTCGGGTGGCCGTTATATGTGTGGATTATTGTCGGAGTAGAGGACCTTATGCATTTCAGGTAAAATAAGAACTCAATGTTTATATCCCAGGACAAATTAGCTAGCAACAGCAAGCTAGCTAAATAGGACAAATTAGCTAGCAAGTGCAAGCTAACTAGCCAAATTGCCATACATGTTTAATGCTTTTCGACCTGTCCCCAAATTAATGTCATTAGTTCAGAGTTTGTTTTGATATTTTAACCTGCGTGTCGTGATCGCGTTTGGTGTAGGGGGACAAAATAAATGTGCGCACGATGGCGCCGGTTTGAGTTCCGTGTAAGGCCAACGATTTATCGCTGCGCCACGGAATATGTATGAAGACAGCGGAGGAAAAAAACTTATATCTGAACATCCCACGCTGCTATTTATTGCTGACCAGCAGATGTCACTAATGAATATTATGAACAGATAATGATGCTCTGACTAATGAACCGTTTTTTCAGCAACAATTTGGTGAAAGGGCTCGGAGCTTTAAGAAAGCCTCGGTTTCCCATCAATACTAAGGGTCCGTTCATAAATGCACTCTGGCTATCTACTCCGATTTCAGAGCACTCGTCTGAGCGTGCAAGAGCGCAGAATAACTGATTAATTACAGCACGCATTGAATATGGCAGGTGTCAGTGAACGTGGCAACGGTTACAATCACCAACGCTCTAGATAACGTGAAAACAGCCTAGTTTTTTGTTTGTTTTGGTAATGGATTAATAAAGATGCATGTATTATTGTGTTGGTTAAATTAAATGTTTTGTCTCTTCTTGGCCATTTGTAGTGTGGAGATCCCAGATGGATGCCTGGTATTCTATTGTTGTGTGTGCTTCTCAAAAATCGACGGTGAGTGAACTAAAACGTGTTTACAGCACTGAGGAATGTATGCTTGCCCTGCAGGATTGTTATAGTTCAAGCTCCACTCCAGTGGTTCCCTCTCAGTCCTTACAATGCTGACAGAAGTAGGCCTAAAATCTGCCTCTGGTTGCATTGTGGTTTGAACATGGGTCACTTTTCAAGTGAGGGGGAATAGTAGCCCAGCTGGACATTCATGGCAATTGGTAATGGATGGTTGGTTGCCCTATACTTCTGTTACTTTCAACATCTTGATGGGATATAATGGACTTCAAAAATAAACACTGTGTCCAGCATAGGTTACCTAAATGGGCTTTACATTTTTTAAATATCAAAAGTAGCCTACTTCCTATTTCATAATGAATGTCACTGTATGAGTTCAATTAGGCCTACATAGTTTCATAAGAGTTTCTATTGTAAACGAATTGAGTTACAATTGTATCCGTTTTAATTTCAAATTGCAATTTTCTTGTTGACAACGCAAAGGGGGAGTGAACGAGTGCACACTTCTGGAGAATGGTAGAGAATCGGTAGCAGCCATAATAAATGGACTCAGTGATAAGACCCTAACTCAAGTGTATACTGCTAAACATCCCGTGGTCCCCAAAGAGCCTTCCTCTGTATAGTTATGGGCCTATCCATGCATTACTGCCAGGGCCGGCCCGCTCATTACGTAGAGTTTCCACCACTTCAGAATTTGCCAAAGCCCTGCCCCATTCAATTTCAACAGGAGCACGCAAAGAAATGGGCAGGGGATTGTGGGAAGGTGAGCTGGCGAACCCTTCTTACTGAGCAGACGTTTGCTTGAAAGTCTTCCATTCATGAAACATAGTTCCAGACAATCACAACCAAAATAGATGGAGGAAAGCCAATCCCTGCTGTGTCTGGTTTTCCAATTATATATGGTTTTGCTTTACTAGAATACAGAGACAAAATCATAAGGTCAAAAGCATGATTGCAGAGACTGTTGGTGTTGATGGTGAGTGAAGAGAGATTTGCACGCTTGCTTGTGCTGCTAGCTAGTTATGAACATCGAGCAGCCTAAACCTCAAAACTGAAATTGTGAAATGTCCCACCAAAGGATAGAAATCACCAGTAACATGCATTAAAAACATTGTAAATGATACACTAAGAATGAATTGTCCATGTAATATGCTACCAATGGTATTATGGTATCTTGATTCTCATATTATAGCTTATCGCTCTTTCATTATACTGGTGTCATGGCATTGAGTCTAGCTATTCTCTGCTTCAGATGTACAATGACAAGGGGCACATTGATCGCACATGCCCATTAGACCAGTTATGTCATCATACTGTAGGACTATAGCTGCATTGATGCATGACATTATGATAAGCTGCATAATGAGTTTACATGGCTGATATCCTGAGACAGTGACAATTAAATAAAAACCAATTGGAGAGCTCACAACTGGACAAAAAGGTCATGTAATTTGAGAAAGCAACAAAGACAAATTAGACATTTATTGTTGAATAAAACATTTGCTACCACAAGTGCACATACAACCCATGGCATACAACGATGTGCCAGAAGTCTCTTGGGGCATTCACTGGGCCCTCTTCATCTGCAGACATGCTTTCACAGCTCTCCATATCCAAGGACAGACATCAAAGAAACAGGCTTCACTTTATTACAATTAGACAGCCCTGACTTATCTCTCTGTCTGTCTTCAGTTTTCCTCTCTAGGGACTAAAACTGGAGAATATTTTAATGTTGTCATCCCACAACCCGCCCTATATTAACTAGTCCACCTACACCCTTTAAGACAGCTGGAGCAGGAAACCCTTTCACCCTTTTCAATTGCTGTTATCTATACTGAACAAAAATATAAACACAACATGCAACAACTTTACTTAATCAGTCAATTTAAATAAATAAATTAGGCCCTAATCTATGGTTGTGAGGCCGGTTGGACGTACTGTCAAATTCTCTAAAACAACAGAGGCAGCTTATAATAGAGAAATTAACATTTAATTATTTGGCAACATCTCTGGTGGACATTCCTGCAGTCAGCAAGCCAATTGTACGCTTCCTCAAAACTTGAGACATCTGTGGCAGTGTTGTGTGACAGAACTGCACATTTTATAGAGGCCTTTTATTGTCCCCAGCACAAGGTGCACCTGTGTAATGATCCGGCTATTTAATCTGCTTTTTTAAATAAAAAATGCCACACCTGTCACGTGGATGGATGATCTTGACAAAGGAGAAAATCTCACTAACAGGGATGTAAACAAATGTGTGGACATTTTAGAGAAATAATATTTTTGTGCATATGGAATATTTCTGGAACGTTTTAATTCAGTTCATGAAACATGGTACCAACACTGCATTTATATTTTTGTTCAGTACAAATGCATTTGGAGCATACATTTTTAATTTACAATGATACATAGACAAACGTCAAGATAACTTCATATTAGCTTGTTAACGTTAGTTGGTGATAGTTCACTTAGTTCTGTAAAGTTGGCCAGCTAGCTAACAAGCAGCTCAATAGCATACACAGCTAGCTAATAATACTTTAAAAAAATATATATAACATTTTCCAAATGTATTTACTTACTTGAATAGGTTCACGCCTACGCCCATGATGCGGCCAATCTCTTAGAGCGAAGAGTTGTCAAACTCATCACTTCTGGTCGAAGCATAGCCTTTGCAGCGCAGATTGATGGCGGACATTTCTGAACTGACCAAGGCGCACCTCCAACAACAAATAAAACCTCACATTATTTTGCCAAAAAACAAAGACGATTTAGCTCAACCAGTGGCATATGGGCTTGTTAGGTGAGCGCTGATGCCGCCCTGTGATAAGCAGTGGTCACCTTTTCAATAGCGCAAAATAGTTCACTTGTCCATTCCGAGCACGCCTCTACATGGTGCTGTTGGAGAGACGTGAGGCTTCACCAACTTCCCGTCCCCCTAAAACATTTGAACATAAATCACGTAGCAGATAGACTACATCATTGAGGTTTCTCCGATCAAATAGCCTAACCTAAATGGCACCCAATCCCCAAAAATATGAACAAATATCCCCCCAAAACAGGAGAGGTCAAAGTAAATGGACAATCAGGCTACTCACAACTGCGGTCCAGGAGTTTCCTTTACGAAAAAAGATTGCAGTCAGAGTGCAGTACGACTAACTGTAGTATGCTGTACATACTGCGTCCAAAATAATGTTTTACTGCAATCACTGCGTCCAAAATACCAGTCGACTGCAGTTACTGCACTGTCATAACATTTTTTGTATGGTTCACCCCGTGGGCTAAGTAGTCATGATGGTTTCAAGTTTGTATCCATCAATGTTTTATGATCATAGCGAAAAATAAAATACATAGACATTTCCCGCTGTGTACACACATTGATTCTCGTTGCAATTAGGCCCAGGATAACTCCTGATAACGTTGTGTAGCTGCTGATATTCATCTTATAAATAGTCATTCATTCGTCACAGGAATCAGGACTAAAGCCAATGCAACGGCCTGTTTTACAAACGGTGGGCCTACCGCAGATGGGCATTCATAAAATTCCAATGCCACCAGACATGTAGCCTAAACCCTAGTGTAAGCAAGGACCGACGCAGACGTCTTTTATGCGTATTTTTTTGGTCCCATCTGGACCAGCAGGCTTTTGGTGTTTCACAAACATTATGCCTACCACATTGATGGGCATTCATAAAATTCCATTGTAGGCAAGCTTAGTTGGCGGTGTACACCCCAGTGTAACAGTATAATTTTAAACCGTCCCCTCGCCCATACCCGGGCGCGAACCAGGGACCTTCTGCACACATCAACAACAGTCACCCACGAAGCATCGTTACCCATCGCTCCACAAAAGCCACGGCCCTTGCAGAGCAAGGGGAACTACTACTTCAAGGTCTCAGAGCAAGTGACGTAACCGATTGAAATGCTATTTAGCGCACACCGCTAACTAAGCTAGCCGTTTCACATCCGTTACACCAGTACACACAGACCGATGCCGTTGACATATTTTTTTGGTCCTGTCCAGACCGGCTTAGATTTCCACATTGATTTTTAGTCCTGACCAAATCTGAACCAATCATAGACGTCTATGTTTGGTCTAGAATTTGTCCAGTCTGGACTAGCCTCCATTTGGGCTATATACTTCCATGTTTGGTTCAGGTTTCAACCTTCATTTAGAACCTAACTTCGGGAAAAAAACAATATTTTCAAAACTTGCTTACTGGGACTATTCTATTTTGGAAAGGGGGGCAATGTTTTTTTGTCATGCCTAGGGTGGCAGAAAGGCCAGGTCTGATAACTGCTGCTCTCCTCAGAGCACATATCATCCAGCCTAAGTTCACAGATCTCTTCAACTACAGTGTACCTGTGGAACCAAGAAAGCCTGTTTGCATACAGACACTTTGCATTGGAAGGTCTGGGGGTGTTAAGAGCCTATGAGCAGACTCAGACCGAGCCAATCACATCCCCGTGTCTACTCCCCCGCTTTGCCCAAGCAATGTTGATGTATTTGATGTGTTTCCAGTCGATAAAGTGTGTTACAATATTACATTTACAGTTGTTTCAGATCTGTAAACAGACACACACACAAACCACACCGAACACATTTCAATTAGATGAAGTAAACCGTAGAATAAAGGACTCTTGATTTATTGTGTGACCAAATGGAAAGCAGTGGTTGTTGGTGTCAGAGTATGCTGTTGGGGTATTAGCACACCTCCAGCAGGCCCTCCGACCAGAGCACCAGGGCCATCTGGACTTTGTCATTGTCCAATTGCCTTTTTAGCTGAGACACAGGGATGGGCTGTCCCGCCTGCAGCTGCCTGATGGCCGGGAGGTCTTCGAAGGGGAAGGTCATGCCGGGGGTCTAGGAGATACGTGGAGAGATATGACAGACAGAACTTTACAGACAGTTTCAGACATGACCATGCATTTTGCCTGTGTAAACAAAATATCAGGAATTGGGCCTTATCTACAGACATATAGCTTCTGATTCGATACTTTGATGAGAGTCAATATGAATTACACAAACATCTTCATTCATAAACTATTAAAATCCTGGCTGACTGGCAGTGTATAATATACTCTAAGAATCCTATATAATATCCAAATGGTAGAGGTACTTTAACTCAAATCCTATATCTTGGCTATGTTCTGTTATAATCTCCACCCGGCACAGCCAGAAGAGGACTGGCCACCCCACATATGCTCTCTCTAATTCTCTCTTTCTTTTTCTCTCTCGGAGGACCTGACCCCTAGGACCATGCCCCAGAACTACCTGACATGATGACTCCTTGCTGTCCCCAGTCCACCTGACCGTGCTGCTGCTCCAGTTTCAACTGTTCTGCCTTATTATTATTTGACCATGCTGGTCATTTATGAACATTTGAACATCTTGGCCATGTTCTGTTATAATCTCCACCCGGCACAGCCAGAAGAGGACTGGCCCCCCACATAGCCTGGTTCCTCTCTAAGTTTCTTCCTAGGTTTTGGCCTTTCTAGGGTGTTTTTCCTAGCCACCGTGCTTCTACACCTTCGTTGCTTGCTGTTTGGGGTTTTAGGCTGGGTTTCTGTACAGCACTTTGAGATCAGTTGATGTACGAAGGGCTATATAAATACATTTGATTTGATATCCATATTGTCAACTAAGTACATTGTCTTGGCAAAATGTGCCAGGTTACCTCAGAGGGTGCATCTTCCTCCTCTTCACCACTATCATCATCACCACCACTATCATCATCATCATCATCATCACCACTCTGTCCCATCATATGTTTCTCCCTTCTGTTCCTCAGAGAGTGCATCACATCAACCACCAACGATACCGACCCATCCTAAACACACACAAACACACACTTTAGTCCAAGAGCAGCTAGGTAAAATATGTAAACTGTTAAAACTGAAGGCACTTACTGATGGGCTTTGACACGTCTCTAAAGACACCAGGATGTGGTCTTTAAACCTCAGACACACCGTATCTTCTAAAGCAGGCATCTTTCCAGCTGTGAAGAACACACACACACAGAAATAGACAGAAGGACCTAGGCTAATACATGTATACTCATGCCCAAAACTCCTCCTGGGAACTTCTTGTAGCTCTTAAAGGATTGGATAAGTTGTACCATATTAGTTACTTAATACTCTTGTTACTTATTTTATATATATATATATTATATAAATATATTAATGTATTAATATATTAATATATATATAAATAAATAATATATAAATATATAATATATTATATTAATATATATAAATTATATATATATAAATAAATTATATATATATAAATATATTATATATATATAATATATATATATATATATATAATATATATATAAATATATTAATATATATATATATATATATATATATATATTATATATATATATGTATATAATATATAAATATATTATATATATAATATATAAATATATTATATATATATATATAATATATATATAAAATATATATAAATATATTATATATATATATAAATATATATATATATATATATAAATATATTATATATATATATAAATATATTATATATATATAAATATATTATATATATATAAATATATTATATATATATAAATATATTATATATATATAAATATATTATATATATATATATAAATATATTATATATATATATATAATATATATATAAATATATATATATATAAATAAATATATAAATATATTATATATTATATATATAAATATATATATATATATAAATATATATATATATAAATATATTATATATATATATATATATATATATATATATATATATAAATATATATATATATATATATAAATATATTATATATATATATATATATATAATATATATATATATATATATAAATATATATATATATAATATATATAAATATATATATATTAATATATATATTAATATATAAAAAAATTGTTACCTTTAATTTAATATATTATATATATATATATATATATATATATATATATATAAATATATATATATTAATATATATATTAATATATTAAAAAAAATTGTTACCTTTAATTTAACTAGGCAAGTCAGTTAAGAACAAATTCTTGGCCTCCCGGGTGGCGCAGCGGTTAAGGGCGCTGTACTGCAGCGCCAGCTGTGCCATCAAGAGTCCCTGGGTTCGAGCCACTATCATCATCACCACCACCATCATCATCATCATCATCATCACCACTCTGTCCCATCATATGTTTCTCCCTTCTGTTCCTCAGAGAGTGCATCACATCAACCACCAACGATGCCCAATTGGCCTAGCGTCGTCCGGGTTAGGGAGGGCTTGGTCGGTAGGGATGTTCTTGTCTCATCGCGCACCAGCGACTCCTGTGGCGGGCCGGGCACAGTGTGCGCTAACCAAGGCCAGGTGCAAGCTGTACCCTCCAACACATTGGTGCGGCTGGCTTCCGGGTTGGATGCGCGCTGTGTTAAGAAGTAGTACGGCTGGTTGGGTTGTGTATCGGCGGACGCAGGACTTTCAACCTTCGTCTCTTTCGAGCCCGTACGGGAGTTGTAGCGATGAGACAAGATTACTACAACAATTCGATACCACAGAAATTGGGGGTAAAAAAGAAAAATCTTATTTTACAATGGTGGCCAAACCCTCCCTTAACCCGGACGAATCTGTGCAAATTGTGCGCCGCCCTATGGGATTCCGACCACAGCCGGTTGTGATACAGCCTGGAATCAAACCAGGGTCGTTAGTGATGCCTCTAACACTGAGATGCAGTGCCTTAGACCGCTGTGCCACTCGGGAGTTGAAACTTAACACTCTTGGTTCTGAAGGAAGGTGCTAAAGTTTTGTGCTGCTTTCTTCGCCTTTGGTAATGACAGGTACCATATTACTGAGATAAATCTTTTCAGATCTACAAGAGGCAGGATTTGACCATGGAATAAGTCTCCTTGCTTTATTATTTTACAGCACAAGCATTGGTTCCAAAAGGCTTAGTTTCAGCAAGATGGTGACTGGTCTTTCTACAAACTGTGATACCAGTGAGGATTTCCTACGCTGGACAACTTATTACAGCTGTTGAAAACCTCTGGGATTTTTGCACCAGGAATGGCATAAAGTCACCCAACATCAATGTGAAAGACTGGTGGAGATCATGCCAAGATGCATGAAAACTGTGATTGGAATAACCCTGATTTACACCAAATATTGATTTTGAACTCTTGCTAAATTAAAACATTAGTATTGTGTTGTCTTGCAGTATTCGAGGTCAGACAACACTGCATCCTTCTTGTTATTATAAAACAAAAATGTTAATTTAACCCAAACACATACCTACCTATAAATAACAAAACCAGTGAAACTGATCATTTTGCAGTAGTCTTAATTTTTTCCCAGAGCCATATGTACAGTTGAAGTTGGAAGTTTACATACACCTTAGCCAAATACATTTCAACTCAGATTTTCACAATTCCTGACATTTAATCAGAGTAAAAATTCCCTGTCATAGGTCAGTTAAGATCACCACTTTATTTTAAGAATGTGAAATGTCAGAATAATAGTAGAGAGAATTATTTATTTCAGCATTTATTTATTTCTTCACATTCCCAGTGGGTCAGAAGTTTACATACACTCATATGGCCCATATTTGGTAGCATTTCCTTTAAATTGTTTTACCTGGGTCAAACGTTTATGATAGCCTTCCTCAAGCTTCCCACATTAAGTTGGGGGAATTTTGGCCCATTTTTTTGCTTCAATATATCCACATCATTTTCCTGCCTCATGATGCAATCTATTTTGTGAATTGCACCGGTCCCTCCTGCAGCAAAGCACCCCCACAACATGATGCGGTCACCCCTGTGCTTCACGGTTGGCATGGTGTTCTTCAGCTTGCAACTCACCCTTTTTCCTCCAAACATAATGATGGTCATTATGGCCAAACAGTTCTATTTTTGTTTCATCAGACCAGAGGACATTTCCCCCAAAAGTATGATCTTTGCCCCCATGTGCAGTTACAAACCGTAGTCTGTATATTTTATGGCGGATTTGGAGCAGTGGCTTCTTCCTTGCTGAGCGGCCTTTCAGGTTATATGTCGATATAGGACTCGTTTTACTATGGATATAGATACTTTTGTACCTGTTTCCTCCAGCATCTTCACAGGGTCCTTTGCTGTTGTTCTGTAATTGATTCATACTTTTCGCACCAAAGTTCGTTCATCTCTAGGAGACAGAATGAGTCTCCTTCCTGAGCAGTATGACGGCTATGTGGTCCCATGGTGTTTATACTTGCGTACTATTGTTTGTACAGATGAACGTGGTACCTTCAGGCGTTTGGAAAATGCTCCCAAGGATGGACCAGACTTGTGGAGGTCTACATTTTCCCCCCTGAGGTCTTAGCTGATTTATTTTAATTGTCCCATGATTCAAGCAAAGTGGCACTGAGTTTGAAGGTAGGCCTTGAAATACATACACAGGTACACCTCCAATTTCCAAGCTGTTTAAAGGCATAGTCAACTTTGTGTATATAAACTTCTGACCCACTGGAATTGTGATACAATGAATTATAAGTTAAATAATCTGTCTGTAAACAATTGTTGGAAAAATTAAGTGTCAGGCACAACGTAGATGTCCTAACCGACTTCCCAAAACTATAGTTTGTTAACAAGAAATTTGTGGAGTGGTTGAAAAACAAGTTTTATTGACTCCAACCTAAATGTATGTAAACTTTCGACTACCACTGTACATAAATGTAAATTATTACATCTTAGTCATTTAGCACACTCTTAGCACACTCTTGCTCAATGGCACAGACATATTTTTCAGTCTGCTCGGGATTCAAACAGGCAACCTTTCAGTTATTGGCCCAATGCTCTTACATTTACATTTACATTTAAGTCATTTAGCAGACGCTCTTATCCAGAGCGACTTACAAATTGGTGCAAGGCTACCTGCCGCACAATTGTATAATATTGATGTCCTTGAAAATTACAATTAAGTGCTTGAAAAAGTCCATGAATTTGACTTGCCAATGTCTGTATGAACCCTGCTTAAAGGATGTATAGTCCTAGGCCTATGTTGTATATGTGGAGTTATGGATCAATTTGCATATATTCCTCAAAGTACACATGAGGAACTACATTTTGATCCCAATGTCACACATTGGCCCCATTATTTATAGAATGACCCGATCCAGAACAAAGTGGCTAGCGATACTGTACCTATCCATATTCAATGCCCCAACACTATTTTCCAGACCTTACTATAAATATTACTCTCCCTGCTTAGCTCAGATTCAGCAAGCGTCCGGACAGATGTTAACAAATATGTTAAGTCTGTCAGAAAAACGTAAGAGGCGCATTCTAAAGTATCAATGCACATCACTATTTAAATGCATATCTGTAGCCTGTACAGAAACATCACTTCTTAGTAGAAAAACACCCCTGTCCATTTCTAATTTAAATTGATTCATATCTCAGAATATGGCTGTGACCAGTTACTGTTTCACATTCTATGGACAACACACACTGTCTGTAATAAACATTCTACTCATTGGACTTTTAAATATTATTCAGCAAGACACACACCTGATGATGAGATGTCATCTTGCTCTGGTGTGTAAGGTGGCAGTCTGTGGAGGGCAAAGTCCCTCTTCATGTCCCCGGCACGGAGTTCGTGTTCGCCCCTCTCCATCTGATCTGCCACGCTCCTCAATAATGAGGCCAACTGCCTGCTTGTGTCTGGGGCTGCGTTGGCTCCCTTGTACACACACAATGTTATAGAGCTTAATAGATAGCAGTAGGTAAGACTGAACTACGCAGATAGGACACTATTATTTTCAATAGGCATACATTGTAATTTCTATTATGAAACTAAATTTAGCAGAACATGCAACCAGTGAGAACTAAAGTTTAGACATTAAACATTCAACACATCGTTCAGTGCAAATTCCTTATTCCTCCTTTAGGTAAATCACTGAACTGTAAGTTATCACTCACATTCACCAATCTGACCATGGCAGATGAGTGTTGCCCTCAATGAAGGACAGAAGGAAGGATGAAATGTTTAAGTGTTGGAACAGAGTACGGAAGCAGACCTCACCATCAAGATTCTCCTGGGCATGCCTACCCTCCTGGTGATGTCACTGGTCTTAAGGGAGTCATATAAGAAATTGGGGAACACGTTGGCCAGATAGTCTCCCCATGACCTGAGATGAAAAAAATGTAAGTAATTTTACACATCAAGATTATGAATTTCCACTGTTTCAAATGAGAGAATGAAGAAGTGGTGGGGCTGAGATAGAGTTGATGTTAGAGAGGTATAGCCAATTCGAAACCCAGGGGAAGATCTGTCAGGCTACGACTTGGCAAATTCTGACTAAGGCCATTGATGGCTGAAACATGATATTAATAGCGTATTAAAAAAATATCAGGTTTTTAATAATGTGCAAGCGTTGCGCGTATTACTTTTCAAGGAATGAGTTCGCAACCAGAGGGTCGCTGGTATCAATTTCTTAGGTGCCACAGTGAGTCTCACGTACGTGTTCTGGTAGGTACTGAGGGTTAGGTGGGTAGAATGATCCACTCCCACGGGGGTGTCCGCCTGATGGATGGTTCCTCTGGGGAAGTAGAGCAGATCACCTGCCTATGGAAAAAAAGGTCAAACACCCCCCTCACTTAACCTCAATAGCTCAGGCCACAAGTCACACTATGTTGCAAAATACTCCAATGAAGCGTTTTCCAAATGTGGATCAAGACTTAAGTGCACTACTGTGGATTACTTTCGGGTTGTGGCCTTTGACTGGTCTTGCCTAGAGAGACATTGGTTTTGTTTAGTCGACAGGAAACCCCTAAAGCGTGATCACCCTGCCACTGTTTTGGTCAAATTCATAGACAAAGCTATGGATGCAAGGACTGACCGTCCATGGTATTAAAATGATGGTTAAAACTTGTTTTGAAGCTACACAGTGTTTGTTTACAATTACATTGTTTGCAAACAATGAAGTAAAACAGGCTTAAATGTTGGGTTCTGATAGTGTATGACAGTTAAACTAAGCTCATGAGGCATTTATAGTTGGGCCGGGACAATATCAGTAGGGCGATACTCAATATCGATACTCAATATCGTGGCAAGGAAACAAACTTCTATAGGAAAATAGCCCTACTATTGGAAAAAAACATAATGTTGTCATCCAGTCACATTTATTTATTTTCCAAGCTATAGCACACAATATTTGACATACAGCAAGTTTGTACAGGACCAAAGAGTCTATGTAGTCTGCGATACTGGTAAATAAAATCAAATCAAATGAAATATCACATTTACATAAGTATTCAGACCCTTTACTTAGTACTTTGTTGAAGCACCTTTGGTAGCGATTACAGCCTCGAGTCTTCTTGGGTATGACGCTACAAGCTTGGCAGGCACACCAATATTTGGGGAGTTTCTCCCATTCTTCTCTGCAGATCCTCTCAAGCTCTGTCAGGTTGAATGGGGAGAATCGCTGCACAGATATTTTCAGGTCTCTCCAGAGATGTTCAATTTGGTTCAAGTCCAGGCTCTAGTTGGGCCACTCAAGAACATTGACTTGTCCCGAAGCCACTCCTGCATTATCTTGGCTGTGTGCTTAGGGGCGTTATCCTGTTGGAAGGTGTACCTTCGCCCCAGTCTGAGGTCCTGAGAGCCCTGGAGCAGGTTTTCATCAAGGATCTCTCTGTACTTTTCTCCGTTCATCTTTGCCTCGATCCTGACTGGGTTTCCCAGTCCCTGCCGCTGAAAAACATCCCCACAGCATGATGCTGCCACCACCATGCTTAACCGTAGGGATGGTGCCAGGTGTCCTCCAGGCGTGATGCTTGGCATTCAGGCCAAATAGTTCAATCTTGGTTTCACCAGACCAGCGAATATTTTGGTGCATTTTGGCAAAATCCAATCGAGCGGTCTTGTGCCTTTTACTGAGGAGTAGCTTTCGCCTGGCCACTCTACCACAAAGGCGGGACACAATGCAAATAGTCCGGGTAGCCATTTGATTACCTGTTCAGGAGTCTTATGGCTTGGGGGTATAAAAGCTGTTGAGAAGCCTTTTGCTCCTAGACTTGGTGCACCGGTACCGCTTGCCATGCGGTAGCAGAGAACAGTCTATGACTAGGGTGGCGGAAGTCTTTGACAATTTTTTGGGCCCTCCTCTGACACCGCCTGGTGTAGAGGTCCTGGGTGGCAGGCAGTTTGGCCCAGTTATGTACTGGGCCGTACGCACTACCCTCTGTAGTGCCTTGCGGTCGGAGGACGAGCAGTTGCCATACCAGGCAGTGATCCAACCAGTCAAGATGCTTTCGATGTTGCAGCTGTAGAACTTTTTGAGGATCTGAGGAGCCATGCCAAATCTTTTCAGTCTCCTGAGGGAAATAGGTTTTGTTGTGCCCTCCTCACAACTGTCTTGATGTGTTTGGACCATTCTAGTTTGTTGGTGATGTGGAACTTGAAGCTCTCAACCTGCTCCACTACAGCCCCGTCGATGAGAATGGGGGCGTGCTCGGTCCTCCTTTTCCTGTAGTCCACAATCATCTACTATGTCTTGATTACGTTGAGGGACAGGTTGTTATTCTGGCAACACCCGGCCAGGTCTCTGACCACCTCCCTATAGGCTGTCTCGTCGTTGATCAGGCCTACCACCGTTGTGTTGTCTGCACACTTAATGATGGTGTTGGAGTCGTGCCTGGCGATGCAGATCTGTGCCGACACAATCCTGCCTCTGAGCTCTACGGACCATTCCTTCGACCTCAAGAACTGGTTTTTGCTCTGACATGCACTGTCAACTGTGGGACCTTTATATAGACAGTTGTGTGCCTATCCAAATTATGCCCAATTAATTGAATTTACCACAGGTGGACTCCAATCAAGTTGTAAAAACATCAATGATGATCAATGGAAGTAGGATGCACCTGGGCTCAATTTCAAGTCTCATAGCAAAGGGTCTGAATACTTATGTAAATAACATTCTCTAAAAATCTGTTTTCACTTTGTCATTCCGGGGTACTGTGTGAAGATTGAGGAAAACACTTAATTTAATCCATTTTAGAATAAGGCTGCAATGTAATACTATGTGGAAAAGGTCATAGGGTCTAAATACTTTCTGAAGGTACTGTAGTCGTGGCCAAAAGTTGAGAGAATGACACAAATATTAATTTTCAAAGTCTGCTGCCTCAGTTTATATGGCAATTTTGCATATACTCCAGAATGTCATGAATGATATGAGTGACCAGACGAATTGCAATTAATTGCAATGTCCCTCTTTGCCATGCAAATGAACAATCCCCCAAAAACATTTCCACTGCATTTCAGCCCTGCCACAAAAGGACCAGCTGACATCATGTCAGTGATTCCCTCGTTAACACAGGTATGAGTGTTCATGAGGACAAGGCTGGAGATCACTCTGTCATGCTGATTGAGTTGGAATAACAGACTGGAAACTTCAAAAAGGAGGGTGGTGCTTGGAATCATTGTTTTTCCTCTGCCAACCAGTTACCTGCAAGGAAACACGTGCCGTCATAATTGCTTTGCACAAAAAGGGCTTCACAGGAAAGGATATTGCTGCCAGTAAGATTGCACCAAAATCAACCATTTATCAGATCATCAATAACTTCAAAGAGAGCGGTTCAATTGTTGTGAAAGAGGCTACAGGCTGTCCAGGAAATTCCAGCAGGAGCCAGGACCGTCTCCTAAAGTTGATTCAGCTGCAGGATCAGGGCACCACCAGCACAGAGTTTGCTCAGGAATGGCAGCAGGCAAGTGTGAGTGCATCTGCACACACAGTGAGGCGAAGACGTTTGGAGGATGGCCTGGTGTCAAGAAGGGCAGCAAAGAAGCCACTTCTCTCCAGGAAAAGCATCAGGGACAGACTGATATTCTGCAAAAGGTACAGGGATTTGACTGCTTAGGACTGGGGTAAAGTCATTTTCTCTGATGAATCCCCTTTCCGATTGTTTGGGGCATCTGGAAAAAGCTTGTCCGGAGAAGACAAGGTGAGCACTACCATCAATCCTGTGTCATGCCAACGGAAAAGCATCCTGTGTGGGGTTGCTCCTCAGCCAAGGGAGTGGGCTCACTCACAATTTTGCCTAAGAACACAGCCATGAATAAAGAATGGTACAAACACATCCTCCGAGAGCAACTAATTCCAACCATCCAGGAACAGTTTGGTGACTAACAATGTCTTTTTCAGCATGATGGAGCACCTTGCCATGAGGCAAAAGTGATAACTACGTGACTTGGGGAACAAAACATTGATATTTTGGGTCCATGGCGAGGAAACTCCACTGACCTTAACTTCTTGGTGACAGGGGGCAGTATTTTCACATCCGGATGAAATGCATGCCCAAATTCAACTGCCTGCTACTCATCCCCAGAAGATAGAATATGCATATTATTAGTGGATTTGGATAGAAACACTCTGAAGTTTCTACAACTGTTTTAATCATGTCTGTGAGTATAACAGAACTTATTTAGCAGGCGAAACGCCGCGGACAAACCATTCAGATTCTTGTTTTTTGAGGTCACTCTTTTCAATGGGTTTTCATTGGGAATCCAGATTTCTAAAGGAACCTTCTTGCAGTTCATATCGCTTCCACTGGATGTCAGTCTTTAGAAAATGGTCAAGGTTATTCCTTTGTGTAATGAAGAAGTACGGCCATCTTGAACGAGGGTCACTTGAAGTGTACTGTTAGATAGAGGCGCGTGACCAGAAAGCTAGCTACAGTTTGTTTTCCTCCTGTATTGAACACAGATCATCTCATCTTCGATTTTAACTATTATTTACGTTAAATACCTAAAGTTGTATTATAAAAGTAGTTTGAAATGTTTTGGCAAAGTTTACAGATTACAAAATATCTCAAAAGTTGTCACGTTACGCAAGTTGGAACCGGTGTTTTTCTGGACAAACGCGCCAAATAAATGGACATTTTGGATATATAATCAACGGAATTAATCGAACAAAAGGACCATTTGTGATGTTTATGGGACATATTGGAGTGCCAACAAAAGAAGCTCGTCAAAGGTAAGGCATGAATTATATTTTTATTCTGTGTTTTGTGTTGCGCCTGCAGGGTTGAAATATGGTTTCTCTTTGTTTACCTAGGTGCTATCCTCAGATAATAGCATCATTTGCTTTTGCCGAAAAGCCTTTTTGAAATCTGACATGTTGGCTGGATTCACAAGTGTAGCTTTAATTTGCTATCTTGCATGTGTGATTTAATGAAAGTTAGATTTTTATAGTAATTTATTTGATTTTGACGCTCTGCATTTTCCTTGGCTTTTGGCCTGGTGGGACGCTAGCGTCCCACATATCCCAGAGAGGTTAATCCCATTGAGAACTTGTGGTCAATCCTCAAGAGGCGGGTGGACAAACAAAAACCCACAAATTCTGCCAGCAATTGCAGAGGTCTTGAAAAAGAAGGGTCAACACTGCAAATATTGACTCTTTGCATCAAATTCATGTAATTGTCAATAAAAGCCTTTGACACTGCTTGTAATTATACTTCAGCATTCCATAGTAACATCTGACAAAAATATCTAAAGACACTGAGGCAGCAGACTTTAAAAATGTATATTGGTGTCATTCTCAAAACTTTTGGCCACGACTGTATATCATTCATTTTAAAGTCCCAAAATGTATGTCGCAATTGCCCCCAATAAATGCAAACTGACACAGATTATGGGCAGCGTCACCCTGCTCCTAACGTACTTTCAGTATGATGTCGTGTGTGGGGCTGCCGATCTGCTCCTCAAGCGCCACGCAGTACTCTCTGGCCAAGGGCACCGTGGGGCTGTACAGACGCCAATGTTTCTCACCCTCCAACTGGAGGATAAACACCTGGGGAAAGGCGTACACATATTTAGCAGATGTTATCGCAGGTGCAGCAAAATACTTGTTTCTGGCTCAAACAGTTATACCGAACATTACAAAACAATACACAAATCCCCAAAATTCTAAGAAAGAAATGTAGAAATAGCATAATGAGCCATGTCTGTGTCCAGAATATAAATATACACACTGAACAAAAATAAAAGCAACATGTAACAATTTCAAAGATTTACAGTTCATATAAGGAAATCAGTCAATTGAAATACATTCTTTAGGCCATAATCTATGGATTTCACATGACTGGGAATACAGATATGCATCTGTTGGTCACAGATACCTTAAACAAATGGTAGGGGCATGGATCAGAAAACCAGTCAGTATCTGCTGTGACCAGCATTTGCCTCATGTAGAGTGACATCTCCTTTGCATAGAGATAATCAGACTGTTGATTGAGGGCAGTGGACTGTTGTCCCACTCCTCTTCAATGGCTGTGTGCTTGATATTGGCGGGAACTGGAACACGTCGTTGTACAAGTTGATCCAGAGCATGAAGAGCACGCAGATGAGCTTCCCCGAGATGGTCTGTGTTTTGTTCGACTTACTGCTAAATTCTCTAAAATGACACTTCTGGTAGAGAAATTAACATTCAATTCTCTAGCAACAGCTCTGGTGGACATTCCTGCAGTCAGCATGCCAATTGCACGCTCCCTCAAAACTTGAGACATCTGTAGCATTTTGTTGTGTGACAAAACTGTACATTTTAAAGTATACTTTTATTGTCCCCAGCACAAGGTGCACCTGTTTAATCAGCTTCTTGATATGCTAGATCTGTCAAGTGGATGGATTATATTGGCAAAGGAGAAATGCTCACTAACAGGGATGTAAACACATACGCACAACATTTGAGAGAAATAAGCTTTTTGTGCATATAGAAAACTTAGGGATCTTTTATTTCAGCTCATGAAACCCAAACTTAACATGATGCCTTTATATTTTTGTTCAGTGTGTGTGTGTGTGTATATATATATATATATATAGTGCTCAAAAAAATAAAGGGAACACTTAAACAACACAATGTAACTCCAAGTCAATCCCACTTCTGTGAAATCAAACTGTCCACTTAGGAAGCAACACTGATTGACAGTAAATGTCACATGCTGTTGTGCAAGTGGAATAGACAACAGGTGGAAATTATAGGCAATTAGCAAGACACCCCCAATAAAGGAGTGGTTCTGCAGGTGTTGACCACAGACCACTTCTCAGTTCCTGTGCTTCCTGGCTGATGTTTTGGTCACTTTTGAATGCTGGCGGTGCTTTCACTCTAGCGGTGAGACGGAGTCTTACAACCCACACAAGTGGCTCAGGTAGTGCAGCTCATCAGGATGGAACATCAATGCGAGCTGTGGCAAGAAGGTTTGCTGTGTCTGTCAGCGTAGTGTCCAGAGCATGGAGACAGGCCAGTACAGTACAACAACCCAGCAGCAGGGCCGCTACCTCCGCCATTGTGCAAGGGGGAGCACTGCCAGAGCCCTGCAAAATGACCTCCAGCAGGCCAAAAATGTGCATGTGTCTGCTCAAACGGTCAGAAACAGACTCCATGAGGGTGGTATGAGGGCCCGACGTCCACAGGTGGACAGTTTGATTTCACAGAAGTGTGATTGACTTGGAGTTACATTGTGTTGTTTAAGAGTTCCCTTTATTTTTTAAAGCAATATATATATATATATATTGAACAAAAATATAAACGCATCATGTAAAGTCTTGGTTTCATGAACTGTAATAAAAGATCCCAAAGTTTTCTATATGCACAAAAAGCTTATCAAATGTTGTGCATATGTGTTTACATCCCTGTTAGTGAGCATTTCTCCTTTGCCAATATGATCCATCCACTTGACAGATCTGGCATATCAATATATATATATATATATGTGTATATGTATATTGGCCATAGTGGTGTTTGGAGTGTGACTGTTTGAGGTTGTGGACAAGTGTCTTTTATAGTGATAACAACTTCAAACAGGTGCCATTAATACAGGTAACGAGTGGAGGACAGAGGAGCCTCATAAAGAAGAAGTTACAGGTCTGTGAGAGCCAGAAATCTTGCTTGTTTGTAGGTGACCAAATACTTATTTTCCACCATAATTTGCAAATAAATTAATTTAAAATCCTACAATATGATTTTCTGGGGGTTTTTTCTTCTCATTTTGTCTGTCATAGTTGAAGTGTACCTATGATGAAAATGACAGGCCTCATCTTTTTAAGTGGGAGAACTTGCACAATTGGTGGCTGACTAAATACTTTTTTGCCCCACTGTGTGTGTGTGTGTATATATATATATATGATGGTGTGTAGACAGTATATGAATAGGAAAGGTGTACAGCAGCAGATATATAGGATTACTAGAATACAGAATATACATATGAAGTGGGTAAAAGAGTATGTAAACATTTAAATATTGTCTAACCCTCAAACTATACTACAAACGTTGCAGCCAGGGTTATGTTCAGTAGGGAACACTGTAGCAAAATGATTTGAAATGTAAAGGTAAAATGTTAGTTTCTTATGGGTAGCTATGACATGTTCTGGTTCCCACTGAACACCACCCTGATGTGGACCATTTTGGGGCCAGTTCAGTGGTGTACCTCCACGTCGTCGTAGTGTGGGGGTAGTCCTTGGGAATCCTGTGGGGTGATGTAGACGTTGGAGCCCACAAGAGCGCCGAAGAAACACTCCAGCTTCTCCTGAATCCGCCACAACTCGTCCTGGAGACACACGGTTAGTTAGAGGAGAGCAGGCATCTTAGAATCTCAGAATAGAATACTATTGGGTTCAGCTCTGCACAAATATGGAATGATCAAGATGTTCAGATATCTGTGCAATAGATTTTAATTCATGTTGTGTTCAGCAACATATTCAAGGCGTTCACATTTAAAATAGGCAAATCTGAATCTGAGCTAAACAACATCTTAGCTAAAGGATATCTGTCACTACCAGTCCCTTTCTGTTACCACAGAGCCACTGCCACAGTGCTGCATTAACTAGGACCTTCACTCCATTTTCTACAGGGATGCAGTTTTGGCAGGCCAAGATCTAATAATACCTTATTCAACTGATCAACAGTCATAATTAATACAATCAAGCTGAATCAGGTGTTTAGGTAATAATGCTAGGCTGGGACAACCTTTCCCCACATACTGTGGCCCTACAGGAGCAGTCATGTTCAGTAGGCACAAAACATGTTCTCCTGTTTCATACTATCACAGACCAGAACCCATGACTCGGGAGTACAAAACACTGTGGATAAACACATGTCCACTACTCTCACCTTAAACCTCTGAGGCTGGTGGAACTGGATGGTGGCCTTCTGGTTGAAGTCCTTTTTGAGCTGGCTGTAGTTGACACGGCCTTCCTTGTTCAACACAGTCTTGTTGCCCTGGACGCTGCGGCACACATTGAGGTCTCTGGCATACGTCAGGCCCTGGGCGCACAGCCCCTTCAGGTCTGAAAGCTGGAACAGAGACTTGTAGTAGGAGGCCAGGCCTGGGTCAGACCTCTGGAGGTGGAGGGGCTTCTTCTCCCAGTAGTCAGTGAAAAATTCCTCCTGTCCCACTGGGGAAATTAGGCTCTGGAAGACAGTGTCTGGGGTGTCGAAGCAGAAAGGAGAGGGGACGCCATTGGAGTCTGTTTTCCTATGTTTGGGAGCGACCTCTTCATCTCCGGATGCTGCTTTTCTTCCGTTCCTGGGCATCTTTAGCTGATAGAGAACGTTACATCAGTGACATTAGATTAGAAGATAGCTACTTAGCAGTTTCAATTTTGCATTGCTATCAAATTAAGATTAACAGTGCCCTTGGTGAAGTGCAGTTGGAATAGCCCGTTCGATAGCAAATACTTGGTGTTATGTAGCTACTGTAGCAAGCTTCAGATACAAACGTTAGCTAGCTAATAACAAAGTTTATGGGCTAACGTTAATTAACGTTAGCTAGCTTGCAAACTGTAGCTAACGTTATATAATGCTAAAACATAGCGAACGTTACCTGTTTTGCTTATGTTCCCACCTTCGGATTTAACACATATTAGCTATAAACTCTCCCTTTTCCCAAATCAGTTTGATAGCTACACGTGAGAATCGTGTTCTGTCCTGTAGCATAAAATGTCCGAAGGCAAACAAATACTTTCCATTCCGCTCTGGTGATTCATGTCTCGAGTGTGGATTATTTCCAAATTGTATTCAATACAGAAAAGATACGCAACCACTACAATAAATGTTTGCATGTTAAGGCTAACGACTTTTATTAGTTGACATTTATCTTGAACACAAAACAAGCAGAGCAGGTTCTGTAAGGAGACCGTTCTATTACAACAGCTAGCTAGATCAAAATTTTAGTTTGAAAAGGGGGAAAGGTAGGGAGATGTCATTAAAGTGAGATGCACAACAGAGGGGCTCGTCGACTTCAGCAGTGAGCTCTCATCTAATCAAGATCCAATGTCCAGTAAAAGATTAAACACATACAAAAAGTTAATTTATTTACACATTGGCTCTTTCAACATTTTGATAACATGAGGAATGGATCTCTATAATAGCTATCTCTGTGATAGCACAACATTCAAATATCAGACTACTTTATGTGGAATTCAACAAACCCATTATGTGGAGTTCTAATAGAAAAGACGCAATTATCACAATTTTCTGACCAAAATATTCACGTTGAGGAAATGTGAAATAACACTAAAAATAAGAGGCCACTTGAAAATGCCAAAATGAAGTTCTATTAACTGTTGTTTTTCCTGTGTATGGAGGGAGGCAGGTGCAGTGTTTTGGTAAAAAATAAAAAATAAAAATGTATTTCTTTGTAGAGCGGCGGGAGGATGAACTCTGCCTTGGTTGGCAGACGCTCATCTTAAGTCCAGGCAGGAGAGAATTTGATGTCCAATCACAGGACCCAGCCTGCTCTCCATTACTGGGGGGCCTCTGTGTCCCCTGGATGGGGGCCTGTCTCAGGGAGCTCCAACTTCTCGCACTCGGTCAACTTCAAAGTTAAGTGCTGGGCAATCTCATTGGGGTCAGTATACAGAGCAGCAGGGACGTTCTGGAAGGCAAAGAGAGAGAAACTAAATGCCGTTGTCTTTTCTAGATATTGCCATTGACTAATTGTTCTCCATTTACAATAGTGGTATGATTGCATCAGCTGCACAGTGACATATACGCATGTAGCTGGAATGTTTTGGACAATATTTTAGTGATGTCACTGCACAATGCTGAGCTTGCTCTGACTTGCCAGCGGACTTCCGCTACACATGTACTTTTCAAACAGAGAAGAAAAATCTCACCTTCAATTCTGAAATTTTGCTTTCCCGAGTGCTAAACTCTCTGATCATGTAATTCTTTCCAGTCTGTAAAGAAAACCTCTGTAAGCGATTAGTCATTTCATAAGTAGGCATAACCATTATGTAGTTGAAGTTTACATAGAAGGAAATGGACATCACTAAAGTTATCCACAGAATTTGATTCCAATGCACATCCATTCTGGTGGTTACCGTTAATCGATTGCTATTTCCCAGGAAAGCCCAGTCACACTTGCCTCGTGATAGAGCCGCGTGTCATTTATCCGGATCAGAACTCCATCCACCCGCAGGAAGAACCGCAGAAGCAGGAAGAAACTGGTGGGCATCACTCTCTGTATCACACAAAAGTGAGTACGAAGGGAGTAAGTCATTCTTCAAAATCTCCTCAGAACAAATGAATCTGTCTCTCAAAGATGCAAGCGTTTAAGAAAATCCATTAAACATGAGTACTATAGGTGAATATAAAAATCCTTTTTTATTCCTGGTCTTACAGCCCCCGCAAGGACATGTCCTTTGGTGCTTGTCACACAGCCACAGACATCATATGGGGCGAATGTGCATCATCATAAAGTGTCAGTTCCTGTCTGAAAGTGGCACTCACTATTTTGACGCTGATCATGGACACGCCGTGGTCGTGAAGCTCGTCCTCAAACAGCAGTACGTCATCGAAGAACATGATCTGTTCTCGCGCCTTCAGCTTCTCCATGTCGATGCGCTCCAACGTTTCTGTCGCCTGATGGAATAAAGAGTGATTTATTAGTGCAAACCGTAGCAAAAAAACTAAATGTTTTGCAACTGAACATTTTTTTATTGGACACATTCAGGTAGGTAGGTCTCTCGTTGTTTCGGCATGTTTGCCTCAATTTGATTCCTAATGAATAAGGCAATTGACAGCTTGAGATAAGTTAATGAATATTATGCCTATGCGAAAGAAACATTGCATTCCAGGCGGACTACATTGCAGTTGTTGCATTGCATCAGCCGATGGTTGTGTTCCACATCATTGACGGTGCAGTCAGGCATCAGACTGATATACCATATGGTGTGGTTAGTTGATATGTTAATCACCGATATATCTGGCAGGAGTTTGCAATATAGACGACCTGAAACGCAGCCAATGACTTGGGGGTGAATCCTATCTTCCACTTACAGTATCAGTCAACAGTTTGGACACACCTACTCATTCAAGGTTTTCATTATTTTTTATATATTTGAACCTGTGAGGAAAATGCATTCCAGGTGACTACCTCATGAAGCAAAGGGTGGCTACTTAGAAGCATCTCAAATAAAATATTTTGATTAGTTTAACTTTTTTGGTTACTACATGATACCATTTGTGTTATTTCATAGTTTTGATGTTGTCACTATTACTCTACAATGTAGAAAATAGTACAAATTAAGAAAAACCCTGTAATGAGTAAGTGTTCAAACCTTTGACCGGTACTGTATGTCAAATATACATTTAGTCATGTATCAATGTGAGACTAAGTTCAATTTTGACTTAAATTCAAATTTGCCCCTTATTTTGTAATGTGTTTGTTTGGGATATTGTATTGTATCCACAGTGTGAACTGAAAGGCCTTTCACCCTCATCTGCTGGTCCTCTCCTAACAAAGTGCCTCTGTAGTCTGTGGTATATGTCCAGTCGTAGTGTTTCACAGCCTCTTTGGAGTGTTCAGAATCGGCCCTGGGAATACAACCACACGACAACAGTCTCAGATCCATTCTCCATAACGGGACTGGTAATTGACTGATTATTCAACACTTTTTATCGAAACAATTTAAAAATGCCATTTTTTGTTGTATTTATTTTACAAGCATATACACAATGAAGGTGGATATTGTTATCACAGTGGTATTATGATAGTGGTTGTACCTGCTCTCTTGCCATTCCTGTGCACAGGCCACTTTCACAGAGTCCTGCATGTTGTTGACCCTTTTGAGGGCATCGATGGCATTAAACTCAATGCCATAGCCGTCTGTGTGCTGAATGCGTAGAACGTTGTCCCCAAACAGCATCTCTGGGAGTGAGGGCATGTGCATCTCCTCCCCTAACCTGGGACAAAACTGTCAAGATTGAAACCTGAACAACTAACCTCAATGTAGCTAGCCAAGTACGTTGACAATATTTATTTGACCTTTATTTAACTAGGCAAGTCAGTTAAGAACAAATTCTTATTTTCAATGACAGCCTAGGAACTGTGGGTTAACTGCCTGTTCAGGGGCAGGACGACAGATTTGTACCTTGTCAGCTCGGGGATTTGAACTTGCAACCATTTTGGTTACTAGTCTTTAAAATAAGACCAAGTCGATAAACAAGCTCCCCAATGTAGACTAAACCTTAAGAATACTAAACAGACAACATTAAATAAAAAGTTTAGTCTGACACAAAAATCGGCAAAATTCTTGGACCAGGTTACCGTTCAATGTCCTTAGACTTCATAATGTGGGTTTTTGCTGCAGTCACTTTCCATGGTCCGAATATGAAGTCTTGCTTACTGCTCTTAAACCCATGGGTCATCATGGCTGACAAATTGGCCAACATCAACTGCAAATACAGTCAAACACCAAGCCCATCAGAGACATAAGTAAATAAACAGTACATGCAAGTACAGAATACATTGCATATCGACCACTGCAGAACTGTAGATAGTTGAGTACGTTCAGTCCTCAGAAATGACCTAGCAATCCAATGTCTTTATTGGCGAGTTGTAAAATTAGTTATCTAGTTAGCTAGGATATATATGGTTAGCTATAACAAGATAATTATACCCGCTGTACAGGCGTGCTAGTTAGCTAGCTAGTAACTTTGCTAGCCTACCTAACTAGCTATTGTAACATTCAACGTTATATAAAATGCGAAGCAGGTAGCTGACAAAACAGCCAAAAGTGTTTATGGAATAGGTGTCGACAATGCAATAACTAGAGTATGCATTCCACAACCTTATTTATCTGGCTAAAGTAGCTAACTGAGCATCCGGATGTTAGTGACAAGCTGGCTGTTTCAGCATCACTTCAATCATCATCACACTAACTTGTCAGCTTAAAATCATTACTAATGGATATACATCCAACATCAATACCCTACTGACAAGAGACTTCATGGAAATATAAATCAAAGATTCAATACAAAATAAATGTAAAAGTTAATCCACTTACTCCAGTATTTTGATTGTCAGCTAACGTCCATGAAAGAGAGAGCTTCACAAAAAGCTCCCGACGTACTTTTCATTCTATTATTATATGGTTCCGCATCCAGTAATCCTGTAAATTTGCACAAAATATACAGTGGCGCAAAAAAGTATTTAGTCAGCCACCAATTGTGCAAGTTCTCCCACTTAAAAAGATGAGAGAGGCCTGTAATTTTCATCATAGGTACACTTCAACTATGACAGACAAAATTAGAAGAAAAAAATCCAGAAAATCACATTGTAGGATTTTTAATGAATTTATTTGCAAATTATGGTGGAAAATAAGTATTTGGTCACCTACAAACAAGCAGGATTTCTGGCTCTCACAGACCTGTAACTTCTTCTTTAAGAGGCTCCTCTGTCCTCCACTCGTTACCTGTATTAATGGCACCTGTTTGAACTTGTTATCAGTATAAAAGACACTTGTCCACAACCTCAAACAGTCACACTCCAAACTCCACTATGGCCAAGACCAAAGAGCTGTCAAAGAACACCAGAAACAAAATAGTAGACCTGCACCAGGCTGGGAAGACTGAATCTGCAATAGGTAAGCAGCTTGGTTTGAAGAAATCAAGTGTGGGAGCAATTATTAGGAAATGGAAGACATACAAGACCACTGATAATCTCCCTCGATCTGGAGCTCCACGCAAGATCTCATCCCGTGGGGTCAAAATGATCACAAGAACGGTGAGCAAAAAATCCCAGAACCACACGGGGGGGGATCTAGTGAATGACCTGCAGAGAGCTGGGACCAAAGTAACAAAGCCTACCATCAGTAACACACTACACCGCCAGGGACTCAAATCCTGCAGTGCCAGACGTGTCCCCCTGCTTAAGCCAGTACATGTCCAGGCCCGTCTGAAGTTTGCTAGAGAGCATTTGGATGATCCAGAAGAAGATTGGGAGAATGTCATATGGTCAGATGAAACCAAAATATAACTTTTTGGTAAAAACTCAACTCGTCGTGTTTGGAGGACAAAGAATGCTGAGTTGCATCCAAAGAACACCATACCTACTGTGAAGCATGGGAGTGGAAACATCATGCTTTGGGGCTGTTTTTCTGCAAAGGGACCAGGACGACTGATCCGTGTAAAGGAAAGAATGAATGGGGCCATGTATCATGAGATTTTGAGTGAAAACCTTCTTCCATCAGCAAGGGTATTGAAGATGAAACGTGGCTGGGTCTTTCAGCATGACAATGATCCCAAACACACCGCCCGGGCAACGAAGGAGTGGCTTCGTAAGAAGCATTTCAAGGTCGTGGAGTGGCCTAGCCAGTCTCCAGATCTCAACCCCATAGAACATCTTTGGAGGGAGTTGAAAGTCCGTGTTGCCCAGCAACAGCCCAAAAACATCACTGCTCTAGAGGAAATCTGCATGGAGGAATGGGCCAAAATACCAGCAACAGCGTGTGAAAACCTTGTGAAGACTTACAGAAAACATTTGACCTATGTCATTGCCAACAAAGGGTATATAACAAAGTATTGAGATAAACTTTTGCTATTGACCAAATACTTATTTTCCACCATAATTTGCAAATTAATTCATTAAAAATCCTACAATGTGATTTTCAGGATTTTTTTCCCTCATTTTGTCTGTCATAGTTGAAGTGTACCTATGATGAAAATTACAGGCCTCTCTCATATTTTTAAGTGGGAGAACTTGCCCAATTGTTGGCTGACTAAATACTTTTTTGGCCCACTGTATATATTGCTTTGTTGCTACATGTCCTAAATGTATGATAGTATGCTGTGTTGCAAGTTGCTCTCTAAGGGAGGTCTCCATCAAAAATACATTTCACAGAAATAAAATGTAATATGTTTTTTAATGGCATATCATGTTTTTAATTTAATTTTTGTATTTATTTTATTTCACCTTTTATTTAACCAGGTAGGCTAGTTGAGAACAAGTTCAAATTTACAACTGCGACCTGGCCAAGATAAAGCAAAGCAGTGCGACACAAACAACAACACAAGAGTTGCACATGGAATAAACAAACATACAGCCAATAACACAATAGAGAAAAGGTAGGGATAGCCAGGTGGAAAGCATGGCCAGCTGTAGAAAAATGCTTATTGAAATTCTCAATTTTCATGGATTTATCAGTGGTGACAGTGTTTCCTAGCCTCAGTGCAGTGGGCAGCTGGGAGGAGGAATTGTACTGGGCTGCTACCCAGACATAGAGAGAGTATTACTGGTATCAATGACAGTCGTCATTGGATTATCTGAGATTAACATAATCAGAGGCATTACAGTATGGACAACCATTCAACATCAAATGTATTTTATGCACATCATTAGAATAGATAGCCTACAAGCAAATTTATATTTTTTTCATTCCCCAGTCAAGTGTCCCAAACATGGTGATTCTGAGAAAGTCCTACATGATTCATCTGCAGCTAGCATCCCATCCTAGGATTTGGTACATCAGGTGGTACTGTCTATTGGTACAGTACTGCTTGTTGATCCCTTGTCTATGTTGGTACAGCAGTGGAGAGAGTGATTGGATGATGGTCTCCCAGTGTTGAGTAGATGATGTTCTCAGTCACGGAGGAGTCAGTGTGGACTGGTTCTTGGGATGTTCCAAGAAGAAAAAGGTGTTTGACTCTCTCTGGATAAAAATATATGTGACATTGATCAACTGGACCAAATGCACTGTAACAAAATATGTTCGATTGGGAAATATGTCACAAATAATTTCCCTGACTACCAAACATTCCAAACATTACTGTATGTTTATGACTTGTACTGTAATTGGAAATGTGCACTAATAGTTAACCATTTTTAGTGTTTTCTAATGCATTACACATCTTGTGCTTGATACTTAGAGATGCACTCTCAAACTCTTGTATCATTTCAGCCAGTAGTTTGAAAGTGGTGCTCACGAGCCAAAACAGGTCCCTGTTTTTTGTGTACTACGTCATCCAATTTTGTACTACATCATACATTTTGTGTCATGTTGTAAATTTTGCAATTCGTATGATATCATGAATTTAGCAATTTGTGTGATGTTACAAACCTCATTCGTGCAATATGTCATGAATTTGTTGAGCTTAAAATCCCAGAGTGCATCTATAAATATCATATCATGCTATCACGATGTCAAGCATGCGAAACAGAAAAGCTAATTACTCACTGAAATGTGTACACTTGATGATCATGATGATGAGGACCACTAGAATCAAGACTGCTCCAATGCTGACCACAATAAATGGCCAACGCACTTGGACATCTAAAAAAATATCAGGAAAAGTATGTGATGTTCATTAAATAATGAGAAAAAATATTGACATACAGTACCCCAAAACATAATTATTGCCAGAAAGAATAGAAGTTAGATCAGTATATTGAAAAATGGATCCACCATTCTCTTAGAATGGTGATTGAATGGTGGTGAGCTCCAAAAGTATTGGGACAGTAACACATTGGTTGTTGTTTTGGTTCTGTACTCCAGCACTTTCAATTTGAAATTATACAGTGAATATGAGGTTAAAGTGCAGACTGTCAGATTTAATCTGAGGTTATTTTCATCCATATTGGGTGAACCGTTTGAAACATAACCAAAACAAACAGCAAATGCATCCAACAAATTTGTAGAGTCACAAATTTGATGTAGTCGTTGTGTGATATGAATATGGGACCAAATACTTTACACTACTTGAATACACATGTAAGTGAATTTTTCCCAATATTTTTTGTCATGTAAAATAGGGGGACAATGTAAAAAAAAGTGCTGTAATTTCTAACCAGATCATTTCAAATCCAAAGTGCTGGAGTACAAAGCCAAAACCACAAAAATATGTCACTGTCCCAATACTTTTGGAGTACACTGTATCACAAGATATTATGGAAAAGTTGTGTAGACCACCAACATTATATTACATAGATATAGAAATCAACTGATTACATTGTCAACTAGTAATCCTGATTTATTAACACTTAGCTCTCACCATTGGACATGACTGTGTGATTGACAGTGATGGGATGGCTGAGGGAAGAGTGGTTGACCCAGCAGAGATAGAGGCCAGCCTGGCTGGGTCCTGAGGACAGAGGCAGGTAGGAGTGGACTGTGATGGAACCATCTGTGTTGACCTCTCTCTGCCTGTCTGAAAGTCTGGTGTTGAGGAGCTGACCATCTCTAAACCACACCTGCTCTATGGTCTTTGGGTAAAACCCCTGAGAGGAGCACAGCAACATGGGAAGTCCACTACTGGACTCCTTTACATCAGACACAGACACTGAAGGAGGGGCTGGATGCACAAACAGAAAGTTGCAGATGCAGAAATAAAAGTGTAAACAAAGAGTTTAAACTGTAGACAAATTATTTTCAATTTGAAGGCAACTAGCATTCACATACCATGTGATGACTGGGTCATAATGGTTTTACATGTAGATTGTAGTTCTATCAAGTATTTTCAGAGATCACTAACCTGTTACACAAATAGTTATGTTTTTTGAGAAAACTTGTGCAGGTGGAGGTGCAGCTCTTTTCACTTCACAAGAGTAAAGTCCAGAATCATTTATCTGTAGATTCATCAGTGAAAAGAAGATTTCTCTGGTCTCATTATTCCACTTAATTTGTATGCTTTCTTTACATGTCTTCGACACCAGACACTCTTGTCTGTTAAACTGAGAAAAGCACAGCACCTCTGTTCCTTTTATAGTTACTGTAAATATTTCAATGTCATTGGGTAAATTGTGGGTGCAGTGGATTGTCACTGAATTTCCTTTGTGTAATGTGACTGCTGTTGGATTTGGCAGTGTAGATAGGTTCTGCAAACCTGTAGAAAAATAGATCAATGTTGATCAGTCTGAGAAAACAGATAATGAACTGGTTCAGGTGGTGATACACCTCATGACAATTGTAAAACTATTTTAAGCCACTTCACTTCCCAGCTCCATACTGGCTGGGACAAATGTATTAAGTCAATAAATGTAGGGTCTGTCTACTATATTTACCACTAGTGTTAAACCAAACAGAAATTCTCTCAGCAATCACTTTTAATTTCAGTTCCATAATTTTCATATTTCAGTTGTAAAGGCACTGATTCTGTCTTATCCAATCATAAAATATAATTTGACCTACGATAGTCCACCCCCCACCCCTCCCCTTAGAAAAAAACTGTACCTTAGGTGTCCACAGTTTTCATAGTAAGTACAGTCTCTAAATGTATAATGTATGAAGAGGTTTTGTCAAAGCATTTCACATTACCTGAGTGGAGACTCAGAAGCATTGCCAAATGCAGAACAGAAGAATAGAGCACCGACATCTGTTCCAAAAAGAGCAACGACAAAGATAAGATAGTTAAACACAAAATTTCAGTGGTTTTTCAACCTTCACATCCTGTGATTACAAGAGGTTCAGTACGTGAAGTGTGGCTTGTATCATACACTGAAAACATGCCTGGAATGACAGATTTTTTTTTTTTTGTGAAGTTTCCAAAATAACAAATACATTTTATTTTGAATGGTAGACATTAAAGTATGTTGAATATTGCAGTTCTATCGCAGTTTTTGTTGCAAGATTCTGACACAGAAGTGTGGAGTCTTGCGGACCTAAAGCATATGCAAGTTTCTCAGCGAATAGATTTAACAGAAGTTGAACACAAAAATCGTTCAAGAAGCATTCCGTTTACTCTCATATTCGACTGATTATTCCATAGTGCAGTTAAAATAATAAAATTTTTAACATTTAAATATACATTTTGTAATTAAGATGGAATGAACAAATCTGTTTGAATACACCATATCTATTAGTTAAAGACACCTGCATCCAAACCCTCAAGATATGCACTGTACTTACGTCCTCTGTGTTGTTGTGTGAACCACTATCATTTATATCACCATTGCATCTCGTATCAGTTTCCTCACTGCGCAGGTTCAATGAGTGTGAGTCTAGTGCTTCTGTGTTCAACATCTCATGTTACGGATTGGTGCTAGCTACCCTCTACCACACAACACGCCTTGAGTGACATTTACGGACCCATTTACAAACCCAATGTGATTTTTTCACCATTGGGTTTAACTACTGATAATGGTTTGACTTGTAGCCCAAGTTGTTGTTAGCATGGTGAATCCAGAAGGAGCTATTTTCACTATTTTTCAATCAACATTAGTGAATGTAGCATTCATTCTGGATTCACCAGTCTAAGTTGTAGTTGTATTCTAAAATACACAAACATCCATATTAGCTTTAGAAATATCGTTCACATACTATAATAAAACATTGAAATAGTTTGCAACAGCATGCAGATACTCAGCCCATGGTCATATGTTGAATTGAAACAGAGTTCACAGCTCATGTGAATCTTTTTTATTTTTTTACACACTTAATAATACTATGGTTTAACACTTTTCATTACAGAGTTATCTTAAAGCTCTACTTTGGCAAGAAACATACAGTAAAATGTATTTAGAGAAGGCAAGTAAAATTGCAATAGTTAGCAAGGTGTTAAAACTAATTGTCAAATTAGAACTAGACCCAGAAAGAGTATCAGGTTATAATGGGCAGCTAGGTTTTATGATTAATTTAAAGATTTTGTCCAGCAAAACAAAATGTGAAAATTACCCACATGCATCATCACCTCTCCTCCAATTCTCACACTCTCTTATCCTACCTTTTAGATACTTTCTCTCTGACTGTGGTGAACAGAGGGGACTTGAGAATTTATGAAGACTATGGCTAATGTCATGAAACTGTGAACAAAAACTTCACATCAAAAAGCATACTGCAGTCAACGATGGAGAAAACTGCAGAAGTGGCCACAGCATTACTGAGTGGTGGTTGTGAGAGGCTGCACCATAGTTGTTTTCAGTTAAGGAAAAGTAGACCACAGCATTGACAGCAACGTTGACACTGAAACAGGAAGTCAGAGTTGTTAAGCCTTTTCTGGCACCAACCAATGCGTACTTAAAAATAACTGAGAAGTCATGAATCTGCATGTGTAACGCAGATGAACAGCTCATTAAACCTGTTTCCTGATTTTTTTAGCAATACATGTTTACAGGATTGATATATTAGGTTTGACTTTTCATCTCCAAGTCAGAAAATATATATAATGCAAAGCTCATACAAAATAAGTCCTAAGCAGCAGTTGAGGACGTTACATTCATTGGCCCACACACTCTTATAGAGTGATTCACACATGCACATTAAGGTTTTATGTCACATTAAAAATGACAGCAAGAGGAAAACGTTATATACAATGTAATTATATAACTGGCAACCATCCAATTTATGTCCAGAGTGAATGTAGGGTAGGAGTTTATGGGTGACTGTCAGATATACTAAATAACTATTTCTGTAGCTTGGACATGTTCAACTGAGCTAGTATTCAAGACACACTGGTCCAATGTTTGATCGATTCAACAATACCTTGATCTGGGATAGTAAAGCATCATACAACAATACTACCATATTTGAAAATTGGCTAAAGGCTACAAATACCTATTAACTCAAATAAAAAGAGGAAAAAGGAATGACAGTGAGATTTAAATGGTTTTGTTCTCATAAATGCATTGTTCCTGGATGGATGCAGTGGTCGCCTGTCTCTGTTGGGTTTGCATACTTAAACTGATGTTTTCAAACACCTTGTTGTATGAGACTGAATCCCCTTTATCATTGGTCCTCTGTCGACCTGCTTGGGGAGAAGGACAATCAACTAATCACATTTAGGGTTGAAGCTCATGCTGAATAGTTGCCAACTGCCAAGTGTCAAAAGATTTGTTAATGTCATGTTTTGTCTTATTGTCTTGTCATTTTGCTTTTCCCTCTGTTCGTTCCCCTTTTTCTCTCTCCCTTCCTCTCTCTCTTCTCTCTATCGTTCCGTTCCTGCTCCCAGCTGTTCCTATTCCCCTAATCAATCATTTAGTCTTCCCACACCTGTTCCCTATCTTTTTCCCTGATTAGAGTCCCTATTTCTCCCCTTGTTTTCCGTTTCTGCCCTGTCGGATCCTTGTCTATTGTTCACCGTGCTGTGTCTGTGTATCGCCCTGTCGTGTCGTGTTTCCCTCAGATGCTGCGTGGTGAGCAGGTGTCTGAGTCTGCTACGTTCAAGTGCCTTCCCGAGGCAACCTGCAGTTCATGATCGAGTCTCCAGTCTGTTCTCGTCATTACGAGTGAATTATGCTTTATGATTGTAGATTTACTTTACTGGATTAAAGACTCTGTTTTCGCCAAGTCGCTTTTGGGTCCTCATTCACCTGCATAACAGTTAAGGTGTTTGGCATTACAGGCAAAATAAAATTGATACAAAATAACACAGATCTGTGCAGAAAAATATCAAATTAAATCAAATGACAGTTTTTGAATAGAGCTGACAATTTTGTACCACCATAAGTCAGTTATTTTGTATCCAAGTGTTTGGTAGACTATCATACAACATGTTAAATAAAGCTCATCCTAAAAGTGCATTTTGCTTGTGGGCTGATACCTTGAAAAACATTAGTGGCTCTCAGCTTTAAATTTCACACCTCTGTTGTGTTTCATGACAAGGTATAATGCCATATTAAGGTCTGATGCGAGCTGTGCTGTGCTGAGCTCAAGGGCCACCCAAGATAATTGTGTAGTCTAGAGCGATTTTCTAGGTTCGCTAGCCATCTATTGTCGTTCTTTTAACGCAACGTAACGTAAACAACACTGCTAGCTAGCCTGCTAGCCCCCGAATAGCAACACTGCAGAAACTATTACACTCAACGGAACGACTTGATTAGTGTAGTGTCAACAACGCACCCACTGCCAGCTGGCCTACTTCAGCAGTACTGTATCATTTTAATCATTTTAGTCAATATGATTCTTGCTACGTAGCTTAACTTTCTGAACATTCGAGACGTGTAGTCCACTTGTCATTCCAATCTCCTTTGCATTAGCGTAGCCTCTTCTGTAGCCTGTCAACTATGTGTCTGTTTATCCCTGTTCTCTCCTCTCTGCACAGACCATACAAACGCTCCTCACCGCGTGGCCGCGGCCATCCTACTCTGGTGGTCCCAGCGCGCACGACCCACGTGGAGTTCCAGGTCTCCGGTAGCCTCTGGAACTGCCAATCTGCGGTCAACAAGGCAGAGTTCATCTCAGCCTATGCCTCCCTCCAGTCCCTCGACTTCTTGGCACTGACGGAAACATGGATCACCACAGACAACACTGCTACTCCTACTGCTCTCTCTTCGTCCGCCCACGTGTTCTCGCACACCCCGAGAGCATCTGGTCAGCGGGGTGGTGGCACCGGGATCCTCATCTCTCCCAAGTGGTCATTCTCTCTTTCTCCCCTTACCCATCTGTCTATCGCCTCCTTTGAATTCCATGCTGTCACAGTTACTAGCCCTTTCAAGCTTAACATCCTTATCATTTATCGCCCTCCAGGTTCCCTCGGAGAGTTCATCAATGAGCTTGATGCCTTGATAAGCTCCTTTCCTGAGGACGGCTCACCTCTCACAGTTCTGGGCGACTTTAACCTCCCCACGTCTACCTTTGACTCTTTCCTCTCTACCTCCTTCTTTCCACTCCTCTCCTCTTTTGACCTCACCCTCTCACCTTCCCCCCTACTCACAAGGCAGGCAATACGCTCGACCTCATCTTTACTAGATGCTGTTCTTCCACTAACCTCATTGCAACTCCCCTCCAAGTCTCCGACCACTGCCTTGTATCCTTTTCCCTCTCGCTCTCATCCAACACCTCCCACACTGCCCCTACTCGGATGGTATCGCGCCGTCCCAACCTTCGCTCTCTCTCCCCCGCTACTCTCTCGTCTTCCATCCTATCATCTCTTCCCTCCGCTCAAACCTTCTCCCACCTATCTCCTGATTCTGCCTCCTCAACCCTCCTCTCCTCCCTCTCTGCATCCCTTGACTCTCTATGTCCCCTATCCTCCAGGCCGGCTCGGTCCTCCCCTCCCGCTCCGTGGCTCGATGACTCATTGCGAGCTCACAGAACAGGGCTCCGGGCAGCCGAGCGGAAATGGAGGAAAACTCGCCTCCCTGCGGACCTGGCATCCTTTCACTCCCTCCTCTCTACATTTTCCTCCTCTGTCTCTGCTGCTAAAGCCACTTTCTACCACGCTAAATTCCAAGCATCTGCCTCTAACCCTAGGAAGCTCTTTGCCACCTTCTCCTCCCTCCTGAATCCTCCGCCCCCTCCCCCCTCCTCCCTCTCTGCAGATGACTTCGTCAACCATTTTGAAAAGAAGGTCGACGACATCCGATCCTCGTTTGCTAAGTCAAACGACACCGCTGGTTCTGCTCACACTGCCCTACCCTGTGCTCTGACCTCTTTCTCCCCTCTCTCTCCAGATGAAATCTCGCGTCTTGTGACGGCCGGCCGCCCAACAACCTGCCCGCTTGACCCTATCCCCTCCTCTCTTCTCCAGACCATTTCCGGAGACCTTCTCCCTTACCTCACCTCGCTCATCAACTCATCCCTGACCGCTGGCTACGTCCCTTCCGTCTTCAAGAGAGCGAGAGTTGCACCCCTTCTGAAAAAAACTACACTCGATCCCTCCGATGTCAACAATTACAGACCAGTATCCCTTCTTTCTTTTCTCTCCAAAACTCTTGAACGTGCCGTCCTTGGCCAGCTCTCCCGCTATCTCTCTCTGAATGACCTTCTTGATCCAAATCAGTCAGGTTTCAAGACTAGTCATTCAACTGAGACTGCTCTCCTCTGTATCACGGAGGCGCTCCGCACTGCTAAAGCTAACTCTCTCTCCTCTGCTCTCATCCTTCTAGATCTATCGGCTGCCTTCGATACTGTGAACCATCAGATCCTCCTCTCCACCCTCTCCGAGTTGGGCATCTCCGGCGCGGCCCACGCTTGTATTGCGTCCTACCTGACAGGTCGCTCCTACCAGGTGGCGTGGCGAGAATCTGTCTCCTCACCACGCGCTCTCACCACTGGTGTCCCCCAGGGCTCTGTTCTTGGCCCTCTCCTATTCTCGCTATACACCAAGTCACTTGGCTCTGTCATAACCTCACATGGTCTCTCTTATCATTGCTATGCAGACGACACACAATTAATCTTCTCCTTTCCCCCTTCTGATGACCAGGTGGCGAATCGCATCTCTGCATGTCTGGCAGACATATCAGTGTGGATGACGGATCACCACCTCAAGCTGAACCTCGGCAAGACGGAGCTGCTCTTCCTCCCGGGGAAGGACTGCCCGTTCCATGATCTCGCCATCACGGTTGACAACTCCATTGTGTCCTCCTCCCAGAGCGCCAAGAACCTTGGCGTGATCCTGGACAACACCCTGTCGTTCTCAACCAACATCAAGGCGGTGGCCCGTTCCTGTAGGTTCATGCTCTACAACATCCGCAGAGTACGACCCTGCCTCACACAGGAAGCGGCGCAGGTCCTCATCCAGGCACTTGTCATCTCCCGTCTGGATTACTGCAACTCGCTGTTGGCTGGGCTCCCTGCCTGTGCCATTAAACCCCTTCAACTCATCCAGAACGCCGCAGCCCGTCTGGTGTTCAACCTTCCCAAGTTCTCTCACGTCACCCCGCTCCTCCGCTCTCTCCACTGGCTTCCAGTTGAAGCTCGCATCCGCTACAAGACCATGGTGCTTGCCTACGGAGCTGTGAGGGGAACGGCACCTCAGTACCTCCAGGCTCTGATCAGGCCCTACACCCAAACAAGGGCACTGCGTTCATCCACCTCTGGCCTGCTCGCCTCCCTACCACTGAGGAAGTACAGCTCCCGCTCAGCCCAGTCAAAACTGTTCGCTGCCCTGGCCCCCCAATGGTGGAACAAACTCCCTCACGACGCCAGGACAGCGGAGTCAATCACCACCTTCCGGAGACACCTGAAACCCCACCTCTTTAAGGAATACCTAGGATAGGATAAGTAATCCCTCTCACCCCACCCCCCCTAAGTTTTAGATGCACTATTGTTAAGTGACTGTCCCACTGGATGTCATAAGGTGAATGCACCAATTTGTAAGTCGCTCTGGATAAGAGCGTCTGCTAAATGACTTAAATGTAATGTAAATGTAATTTTTTCTAGAGCAGGGTTTGACAACTGGCAGCCCAGGTGCCGGAAACAAACCAACCTTGCCTTGTACCTGGACTGAAATGTGAGTTATAGATCTGTCATTCTCATTGAAAGCAAGTCTAAGAAGTGGTAGATCTGTTCTTTGTGCGCTATTTTTATGCTTCACGTTTTATGTTCAAACAGCTGAAAATACGGTTACTTAAAATTTATTTCAAAGAGGTTTAGATGGTACATTGGATCTCTACACTCTGAGTGCTTGTTTTGTCACATAAACCCGAAATTAGGCTAATTATTTTGACGACCAGGAAATGACAGAGCAAATTCTGCATTTTGCACCTTTACATTTTAATGATAGGATCATTAAAACACTCACAAATCTAATATGGTGGTAAAAATGGTGCCAGTGTGACATACTGCATATTTGCTGCGCTAAAATAAAGTATAAATCCTGATTCCTGAATCCTGATTCAAAATGTAAATTGGTGATGGAAAATACATTTATGTCCTGAAATGAAGATAGACTCACACACAGGGATATGCACAAACCTGACAGGGTCCATCTGCTGACCTCTAGTGGAAATAAAAAATTAAGCATGTAGTTGCATGGCCATTGAACCCGTTAGTTACATCACACTCAAAAGGCAGTTTAGAATATCCAATCAGTTCTAAACCTTCAAGACTCCTGTTGGATGAGATGAAACATTTGTGATTCAAATAACATCATGTAACATAACACACTAAGTCCTAAAATGGAAGCTGATGTGACTTGTGGGTTAGTGCCATAAATAGGTAGCCTATAAAACAGAATGTCAACACAAGACAGCAGGCAAAGGCATCAAAAGCAGGGGTGGTGGGAATGTAGTCATTTCCTCTGACATCATGAGGGGGCTAGATCTTGCTCTGATGACAGTAAATATCACTTGGAAATATACAGTGCCTTGCGAAAGTATTCGGCCCCCTTGAACTTTGCGACCTTTTGCCACATTTCAGGCTTCAAACATAAAGATATAAAACTGTATTTTTTTGTGAAGAATCAACAACACGTGGGACACAATCATGAAGTGGAACGACATTTATTGGATATTTCAAACTTTTTTAACAAATAAAAAACTGAAAAATTGGGCGTGCAAAATTATTCAGCCCCTTTACTTTCAGTGCAGCAAACTCTCTCCAGAAGTTCAGTGAGGATCTCTGAATGATCCAATGTTGACCTAAATGACTAATGATGATAAATACAATCCACCTGTGTGTAATCAAGTCTCCGTATAAATGCACCTGCACTGTGATAGTCTCAGAGGTCCGTTAAAAGCGCAGAGAGCATCATGAAGAACAAGGAACACACCAGGCAGGTCCGAGATACTGTTGTGAAGAAGTTTAAAGCCGGATTTGGATACAAAAAGATTTCCCAAGCTTTAAACATCCCAAGGAGCACTGTGCAAGCGATAATATTGAAATGGAAAGAGTATCAGACCACTGCAAATCTACCAAGACCTGGCCGTCCCTCTAAACTTTCTGCTCATACAAGGAGAAGACTGATCAGAGATGCAGCCAAGAGCCCCATGATCACTTTGGATGAACTGCAGAGATCTACAGCTGAGGTGGGAGACTCTGTCCATAGGACAACAATCAGTCGTATATTGCACAAATCTGGCCTTTATGGAAGAGTGGCAAGAAGAAAGCCATTTCTTAAAGATATCCATAAAAAGTGTTGTTTAAAGTTTGCCACAAGCCACCTGGGAGATACACCAAACATGTGGAAGAAGGTGCTCTGGTCAGATGAAACCAAAATGGAACTTTTTGGCAACAATGCAAAACGTTATGTTTGGCGTAAAAGCAACACAGCTCATCACCCTGAACACACCATCCCCACTGTCAAGCATGGTGGTGGCAGCATCATGGTTTGGGCCTGCTTTTCTTCAGCAGGGACAGGGAAGATGGTTAAAATTGATGGGAAGATGGATGGAGCCAAATACAGGACCATTCTGGAAGAAAACCTGATGGAGTCTGCAAAAGACCTGAGACTGGGACGGAGATTTGTCTTCCAACAAGACAATGATCCAAAACATAAAGCAAAATCTACAATGGAATGGTTCAAATATAAACATATCCAGGTGTTAGAATGGCCAAGTCAAAGTCCAGACCTGAATCCAATCGAGAATCTGTGGAAAGAACTGAAAACTGCTGTTCACAAATGCTCTTCATCCAACCTCACTGAGCTCGAGGTGTTTTGCAAGGGGGAATGGGAAAAAATGTCAGTCTCTCGATGTGCAAAACTGATAGAGACATACCCCAAGCGGCTTACAGCTGTAATCGCAGCGAAAGGTGGCGCTACAAAGTATTAACTTAAGGGGGCTGAATAATTTTGCACGCCCAATTTTTCAGTTTTTGATTTGTTAAAAAAGTTTGAAATATCCAATAAATGTCGTTCCACTTCATGATTGTGTCCCACTTGTTGTTGATTCTTCACAAAAAAAATACAGTTTTATATCTTTATGTTTGAAGCCTGAAATGTGGCAAAAGGTCGCAAAGTTCAAGGGGGCCGAATACTTTCGCAAGGCACTGTAAGTACATTCTGTAGCCAAGATATCAGTCTCTGGGTTAAGGGTTTACTTCTGCTTTCTCTGTTCCAGATTCCAGTGAATCCAAAGTATTACTGAACACAAATATAAATGCAACATGCAACAATGTCAAGGATTTTACTGAGTTACAGTTCATATAAGGAAATTAGTCAATTTAAATAATTTCATTAGGCCGTAATCTATGGATTTCACATGACTGTGAATACATATGACTGGGAATACATATACATATGACTGGGAATACATATACATATGACTGGGAATACATATACATATGACTGGGAATACATATACATATGACTGGGAATACATATGACTGGGAATACATATACATATGACTGGGAATACATATACATATGACTGGGAATACATATACATATGACTGGGAATACATATACATATGACTAGGAATACATATACATATGACTGGGAATACATATACATATGACTGGGAATACATATGACTGGGAATACATATACATATGACTGGGAATACATATGACTGGGAATACATATGACTGGGAATACATATACATATGACTGGGAATACATATACATATGACTGGGAATACATATACATATGACTGGGAATACATATACATATGACTGGGAATACATATACATATGACTGGGAATACATATACATATGATTGGGAATACATATACATATGACTGGGAATACATATACATATGACTGGGAATACATATACATATGACTGGGAATACACTTAAAAAAGGTATCTTTTGGTGTGACCACCATTTGCTTCATGCCGAGCAACACATCTCCTTCGCATAGAGCTAATCAGGCTGTTGATTGTGGCTTGTGCAATGTTGTCCCACTTCTCTTCAATGGCTGTACAAAGTTTCTGGCTATTGGCGGGAACTGGAACATGCTATCGTGCACGCCGATCCAGAGCATCCCAAAATGCTCAGTAGGTGACATGTCTGGTGAGTATGCAGACAGCTTCCAGGAATTGGGTACAGATCCTTGCGACATGGGGCCATGTATTATCATGCTGAAACATGGGGTGATGGTGGCTGATGAATGTCACGACAATGGACCTCAGGATCTTGTCACGGTACCTTTGTGCATTCAAATTGCCATTGACAGAATGCAATTGTGTTCGTTGTTGATAGCTTATGCATGATCATACCCTAATCCCACCATAGGGCACTCTGTTCACAGCATTGACATCAGCAAACCGCTTCCCCACACGACGCCATACACGTGATCTGCGGTTTTGAGGCTTGTTAGACCTACTGCTAAATCGTCTAAAACGATGTTGGAGGCGGCTTATGGTAGAGAAATTATCATAACATTCTCAGGTAACAGCTCTGAGGGACATTCCTGCAGTCATTCCTGCAGTGAAGCTTATTATGGTAGCTTTTATCTCATACTTTTATAGCCTACTGGACTCATAGAGAGCTACTCTCTCAAGTTATCTTGTTGGGGCAGTGACTCTTTGAACTTACTAGCCCCAAGTCGTTCTATTTTGTTCTTGTGCTTCATGCTATTTTTCTCATGACTCCTGTGTGCTTTGTTGACTATGAAATTGCTTGTTTACCCAACCGAGGGACAGACTGTTTGTTCCTCAAAACGATGAGAAAACTCACCGTTCAAAGCACGCAGCAGCGATGTATACTTCTCCTGCTGGTTATCTGATAGGGAACAGGCTAGAAGTGTCGGAAGGTGGGTGAGATTGTTGGCACCTACTTGGCGGGTAAGGTGGAGTAATTTTCCCTTGAATGCCTTGACAAGGCCGTACATCTGATGTGCAAAAGGCCCTTGTAGATTGGAATTCCATTTATTCATGAGGGCTATGATGTCCACGGTGAAGGCAAAATCAGCCAACCATTGTTTATCTTGCAGTTGAGGGAAATCCACATGTTTTCGTTTCATTTGAAATAATTCTCCGACTTCAGGTCCCACATCCTTTTATAAGCACCTTCCTCAGACTCAGCCATGACATGTCTGTGTGGTAGGGGAGATCTGCAGGGCCCGACTCAGTCTCTTCCAACAGTGAGACAAACTGCCTGTGGTTTAAAGATTTTGCTCTTATGAAGTTTACCACTTTAGTGACTGTATCCACAACATGGCTCATTTTCAGAACACATTTACAGAGAACCTCCTGATGAATAATGCAATGCAGGAAAATAATTTTCTGATCTGGGTTCAACTTAGCTACTTGATCTTGTATCCTTATCAAAAGGCCAAGTTTGGGCCCCCATCAGTGGTCACACTGGATAATTTTTCAAAACTCAGTCCCAGCTTTGCCACACACTTATTAACATCCTCCAATAAATATTTTCCTGTGGCTGTGCTCTTCATTGACTGCACTGAAGCAAGCTCCTCCGTAATTTCAAAGGCTGGGGTTATGCCTTGGAAGAATATCAACAACTGCGCTGTGTCACGTGCATCACTGCTCTCATCCAGGGCCAAGGAGAAATAGGTGAAATCCTTTACCTTGTCTTTCAACTGTTGTTCCACATTCTCTGCGAAGTCCTCAACACGTTGTGTCACTGTTCTTCTTGACAGAGAAACATTTTCAAACAGATCTTTCTTGTCGGGGGAAAGTATTGCTGCAGTCAATTAAACATTCTTTAATGAATTCACCCTCAGCAAATGGCTTTCTATGTTTAGCAATTTTGTGGGACTGTAAATAGCTAGCTCTCGCAATTGTGTCGTTTCATGAATGCAGTTTTGTGAAAAGTCCTTGCTGCTATTGCAGCTGAGAAAGTAACTCTTTCGAAGCACTTGCCCTCTGCTCAGAAGACATATTTCTATATTTCTCTGCATGCTTTGTCTGGAAGGGTTGGGACAAGTTGTAGTCTTTCAAGACAGCGATGCTGTCTTTGCACACTAAGCACACAGCTTTCCCTGATGCCTCAATAAATAAATATTTCAATGTTCGCTCTTGCTGGAACACCCTACATTCATTGTCTACTTTCCTTTAATTTGACATCTTTGAAAAACTCATGTGGTTTGTTAAGACGAATGCCCCTCTATCCACCGGTGTGATTACTACCTCTGAGGGCTTAGAGCTTGAGGTAGTCTTCTCATACAAGCACGTGGGAGTATACAAGTACTTGGGAGTATAGCTAGACGGTACACTGTCCTTCTCAGATGACCTAACTAAAACTCCAGCAAACATATAGTATCTATGTTTGCATATGTATCTATCTGTAAATAGCCCATCAAACCACCTCATCCCCATACTGTATTTATTTATTTATCTTGCTCTTTTGCACCCCAGCATCTCTACTTGCACATTCATCTTCTGCACATCTACCATTCCAGTGTTTTATTGCTATATTGTAATTACTTCGCCACCATGGCCTATTTATTGCCTTACCTCCCTTATCTTATCTCATTTGCACATACTGTATATACACTTTCTGTATATATACTATTGACTGTATGTTTATTTATTCCATGTGTAACTCTGTGTTGTTGTATGTGTCGAACTGCTTTGCTTTATCTTGGCCAGATCGCAGTTGTAAATGAGAAAGTGCCTACCTGGTTAAATAAAGGTGAAAAAAAACATATAAAACAATGACAAGTGTACAATGCCTGTTGCTATTCATGTCCAGTAACTTCAAACACGTTAACAGGCGCTAACTAACTTTAGCTAAGCTAACTGGCTGGTTAGCTAATGTGAGACTCATGTCAAGAAGTTTTGCATATGCGTTTAGAACACATACATTCTAAATTGTCAGTTGTATTCTTCTGATTAGCTACAAGAACATTCTATGATGTCTGGTGACGTCTTCTTCTTAATGCTCTACACTTGCTAAATAGCTACAGCCAGCTAGCTAGTGCCCACATAGCCCTTGATCATCTCTCAGTTCCATTACACATAAGAGTTATCAGACGAAAACATCTTCTGTATAGGGCAGTGTTGTTATTAAGAGCCCTGACGCTTGGTCTGAACATTAACATGCATTGCTTGCAGGACAGGTTTGGAAGCATAAGAACCATATTTTTCATATTGGTGATAACACAAACACAAAAGGTTTAATTGATACACGCCTTTTAAGGATTAGTGTTCCCACATGGCCATGGTACCGCACTTGTTTATGGAAAACCGACAGAAGACAGAGACTAATATTTTTGCTAATTAGCTATCTAGCATGTTCCGAACACTAACTAGGGCCATATGTTTAGAAAGTCATATCACAAGCGATGATTAATGACATTTGTAAACGTTAAAACACAGCGTCGGGAATGTAGTTCAGCCCAGTCGTGGGCTAAGCTAACCACTGAAAACTGTAGGGAGAAGGCAGAATGTTGCCTAGAGTTTTCTTGAGCTAGCTCCCAAATGGCCAACATCAAATCACATTGGGAATTTTCCGCCATGTACGAGGGAGGGTAAATGGTAAATACAGTCTCTTTTCTTTACAAAATACTAAACTTGTAATTACATGGTCATATATATTTTTTGTTATTCCCCTCTGTTCGATGTTGGCAAGAGACTTGACTTAACTAGATAGCTACTTACAACAACACTCAGAAAGGAGCAAGGAGTTTTGACTGAGCTGACGGAGGTATGGGATTATTCTGGTGCAAGTGTCAGTTTAGTGTACATGGTTGCATGCATGGGGGAGCGGTGAGTGACAGGGTTGTGAGTGATGTCTGCAACAGAGAAACAAGTGGTAGGCATGGATGAGGGGAAGGAGAAGACAAGTAGTAGCAGTTTAGTGGCAGTGCACTGCAGACACAACAGACAGCACACAATGCTATGCAATGGGACTGAGCGATAAAACAACTTTATTTTTCAGACAGCACAAAACGCAGCACAGTGTGACTGAGGGATGAACTAAGAAAAATGTAACAAAATCGCAGAGCTCCTGTGGGATGTGTGTCCCCTATTTTTAAGCAGATTGAGTCTCTGCTGTGGTGTTCATTTCCTTACAGAGCAGGTTCAATGTGTGTGAATCTAGTGGATCTTTGCTCAAAATCTCAGGTTAGCGCAAAGGTGGGTGCTAGCTACGTTCTACCACACAACAGTGATATCATGTACATTTACAAACCCAACTGCCCAGTTCATCTCATGTGATTATTTCACCATTGGGTTTAACTGCAGTTTGCGGGCTGTCTTCTGAGGAGTAGGAGGTTATCGAATAAACCCCAACTTCCCTCAATTCTGCTCGCAAACATGCAATCTTTGGACAATAAAATGGACGAGTTATTGGGAAGATTAAGCTACCAACAGGACATTAAAAACTGTAACATCTTATGCTTCACGGAGTCATGGCTGAACGACGACAATATCAACAAACAGCTGGCTGGTTATACGACATACCAGCAGGATAGAACAGTGGCGTCTGGTAAGACAAGGGTCCACGATATCTAAGGAAGTCTCGAGCTATTTCTCGCCTGAGGTAGATTTTCTCATGATAAGCTGCAGACCACATTACCTACCGAGAGAGTTTTCATCTATATTCTTTGTAGATGTTTACATACCACCACAGTCAGAGGCTGGTACTAATATAGCATTAAATGAGCTGTATTCTGCCATAAGCAAACAAGAAAACGCTCAGAGGCGGCGCTCCTAGTAGCCGGGGACTTTTATGCTGGGAAATTTCTATCATCATGTGAAATGTGCCATCAGAGGGAAAAGAACTCTGCATTGTCCAAAGATTACATGTTTGCGAGCAGAATTGAGGTTTGTATGCATCTCTGTGTGTGGAGTATAGGTGGTAAACAGTTGAGGGAAGTGGGGGTTTATTCAATCGCTCTCCCATTTGGCAAATCTGACAATAATTCTATCCTCCTGATTCCTGCTTACAATCAAAAATGTAAGCAGGAAGCACCAGTAACTAGATTGATTAAAAAAGTGGTCAGATGAAGCAGATGCTAAGCTACAGGACTGTTTTGCTAGCACAGACTGGAATATGTTCCGGGATTCCTCCACTGGCATTGGGGAGTACACCACATCTGTCATTGGCCTCATCAATAAGTGCATCGATGATGTTGTCCCCACAGTGACTGTACGTACATACCCCAACCAGCATCCCCACTGAGCTAAAGGCTAGCGCTGACGCTTTCAAGGAGCGGGACTCTAACCCGGAGGCTTACAAGAAATCCCGCTATGCCCTCCAACAAATCATCAAACAGGCAAAGTGTCAACACAGGACGAAGATCGAGTCATATTACAACGGCTCTGACACTTGTTTATTTTACCTTTAACCAGGCAAGTCAGTTAAGAACAAATTCTTATTTTTAATGACAGCCTAGGAACAGTGGGTTAACTGCCTTTTTCAGGGGCAGAAAGACTTTTACCTTGTAAGCTCGTGGATTCGATATTACTAGTCCAACGCTCTAACCACTAGGCTCCCTGTCGCCCAATGTGGCAGGGCTTGGAAACCATTTACAGACTACAAAGGGAAGCACAGCCGAGAGCTGCCCAGTGACATGAGCCTACCAGACGAGCTAAACTACTTCTATGCTCGCTTCGAGGCATTTAACACTGAAACATGCATGAGAGCACCAGCTGTACCGGAAGACTGTCTGATCACACTCTCCGCAGCCGATGTGAATAAGACCATTAGACAGGTCAACATACACAAGGCCGCAGGGCCAGACGGATTACCAGGACGTGTACTACGAGCATGCGCTGACCAACTAGCAAGTGTCTCCACTAACATTTTTAAACTCTCCCTGTCCGGGTCTATAATATTAACATGTTTAAGCAGACCATCATAGTGCCTGTGCCCAAGAACACTAAGTTAACCTGCCGAAATGACGACCGACCCGTAGCACTCACAACTGTAGCCATGAAGTGCTTTGAAAGGCTGGTCATGGCTCACATCAACACCCTCATCCCAGAAACCCTAGACCCACTCCAATTTGTATACCGCCCCAACAGATCCACAGATGATGCAGTCTCTATTGCACTCCACACTGCACTTTCCCACCTGGACAAAAGGAACACCTATGTGAGAATGCTATTCATTGACTACAGCTCAGTGTTCAACACCATAGTGCCCTCAAAGCTCATCAATAAGCTAAGGACACCGGGACTAAACACCTCCCTCTGCAACTGGATTCTGGACTTCCAGACAGGCCGCCCCCAAGTGGTAAGGGTAGGTAACAACACATCCGTCACGCTGATCCTCAACACAGGGGCCCCTCAGGTGTGCGTGCTCAGCCCCCTCCTGTACTCTCTGCTCACTTATGACTGCACGGCCAGGCACGACTCCAACACCATCATTAAATTTGGCGATGACACTGCAGTGGTAGGCCTGATCACCGACAACAACAAGATAGCCTATAGGAGGAGGTCAGATACCTGGCCGTGTGGTGCCAGGACAACAACCTCTCCCTCAACGTGATCAAGACAAAGGAGATGATTGTGGACTACAGGAAGAAGATGAATGAGCACGCCTCCTTTTCATCGACGGGGCTGCAGTGGAGCAGGTTGGGAGATTCAAGTTCCTTGGTGACCACATCACCAACAAACTAACATGTTCGATGCACACCATGACAGTTGTGAAGTAGGCACGACAAAACCTATTCCCCCTCAGGAGACTGAAAATATTTGTCATGGGTCCTCAGACCCTCAAAAGGTTCTACAGCTGCACCATCGAGAGCATCCTGACTGGTTGCAGCACTGTCTGCTATTGCAACTGAATGCAAGGCACTACAGAGGGTAGTGCGAAAGGCCCAGTACATCACTGGGGCCAAGCTTCCTGCCATCCAGGACCTTTATACCAGGCGGTGTCAGAGGAGGGCCCTAAAAATGATCAAAGACTCCAGCCAACCCAGTCACAGACTGTTCTCTCTGCTACCACACGGCAAGCGGTACCGGAGCTTCTGCCGACGTCGGTTCCTCTCCTTGTTCGGGCGATGTTTGGCGATCGATGTCACCGGTCTTCTAGCCATCTCCGATCCATTTTCATTTTCCATTTGTTTTGTCCTGTTTTCCCACTCTACCTGGTTTTCATTCCCTCATTACGTGTTGTGTATTTAACCTTCTGTTCCCCCCATGTCTTTTTGTGGTATTGTTTGTTTGTAATTGCTTGTGCACATGTTGACTGGCGCGTGTCAGATTTTGTACTCAAGTTGTTATTTTCTTGATGCCGTTGGTTTTGGAATTAAACTGCTCCGGCTATTACCTAGTTCTTCTCTCCTGCGTCTGACTTCCCTGCCACCAGTTACGCACCCCTTACAGCCAAGTCTAGGTCCAAGAGGCTTCTAAACAGCTTCTACCCCCAAGCCATATGACTACCCAGACTATTCACATTGCCCCCCTCTCCACACCGCTGCCACTCTCTGTTGTCATCTATGCATAGTCACTTTAATTAACTATACCTACATGTGCATACTACCTCAACTAACCGGTGCCCCCGGAACCCCCCTGTATATATTGACTCTGTACCGGCACCCCCCTGTATATATTGACTCTGTACCGGCACCCCCCTGTATATATTGACTCTGTACCGGCACCCCCCTGTATATATTGACATTTACATTTACATTTAAGTCATTTAGCAGAGGCTCTTATCCAGAGCGACTTACAAATTGGTGCATTCACCTTATGACATCCAGTGGAACAGTCACTTTACAATAGTGCATCTAAATCTTAAAGGGGGGGAGGTGAGAGGGATTACTTATCCTATCCTAGGTATTCCTTAAAGAGGTGGGGTTTCAGGTGTCTCCGGAAGGTGGTGATTGACTCCGCTGTCCTGGCGTCGTGAGGGAGTTTGTTCCACCATTGGGGGGCCAGAGCAGCGAACAGTTTTGACTGGGCTGAGCGGGAGCTGTACTTCCTCAGTGGTAAGGAGGCGAGCAGGCCAGAGGTGGATGAACGCAGTGCCCTTGTTTGGGTGTAGGGCCTGATCAGAGCCTGGAGGTACTGAGGTGCCGTTCCCCTCACAGCTCCGTAGGCAAGCACCATGGTCTTGTAGCGGATGCGAGCTTCAACTGAACGGAGGAGCGGGGGAGCGGGGTGACGTGAGAGAACTTGGGAAGGTTGAACACCAGACGGGCTGCGGCGTTCTGGATGAGTTGAAGGGGTTTAATGGCACAGGCAGGGAGCCCAGCCAACAGCGAGTTGCAATAATCCAGACGGGAGATGACAAGTGCCTGGATTAGGACCTGCGCCGCTTCCTGTGTGAGGCAGGGTCGTACTCTGCGGATGTTGTAGAGCATGAACCTACAGGAACGGGCCACCGCCTTGATGTTGGTTGAGAACGACAGGGTGTTGTCCAGGATCACGCCAAGGTTCTTAGCGCTCTGGGAGGAGGACACAATGGAGTTGTCAACCGTGATGGCGAGATCATGGAACGGGCAGTCCTTCCCCGGGAGGAAGAGCAGCTCCGTCTTGCCGAGGTTCAGCTTGAGGTGGTGATCCGTCATCCACACTGATATGTCTGCCAGACATGCAGAGATGCGATTCGCCACCTGGTCATCAGAAGGGGGAAAGGAGAAGATTAATTGTGTGTCGTCTGCATAGCAATGATAGGAGAGACCATGTGAGGTTATGACAGAGCCAAGTGACTTGGTGTATAGCGAGAATAGGAGAGGGCCTAGAACAGAGCCCTGGGGGACACCAGTGGTGAGAGCGCGTGGTGAGGAGACAGATTCTCGTCACGCCACCTGGTAGGAGCGACCTGTCAGGTAGGACGCAATCCAAGCGTGGGCCGCGCCGGAGATGCCCAACTCGGAGAGGGTGGAGAGGTGGATCTGATGGTTCACAGTATCGAAGGCAGCCGATAGATCTAGAAGGATGAGAGCAGAGGAGAGAGAGTTAGCTTTAGCAGTGCGGAGCGCCTCCGTGATACAGAGGAGAGCAGTCTCAGTTGAATGACTAGTCTTGAAACCTGACTGATTTGGATCAAGAAGGTCATTCAGAGAGAGATAGCGGGAGAGCTGGCCAAGGACGGCACGTTCAAGAGTTTTGGAGAGAAAAGAAAGAAGGGATACTGGTCTGTAATTTTTGACATCGGAGGGATCGAGTGTAGGTTTTTTCAGAAGGGGTGCAACTCTCGCTCTCTTGAAGACGGAAGGGACGTAGCCAGCGGTCAGGGATGAGTTGATGAGCGAGGTGAGGTAAGGGAGAAGGTCTCCGGAAATGGTCTGGAGAAGAGAGGAGGGGATAGGGTCAAGCGGGCAGGTTGTTGGGCGGCCGGCCGTCACAAGACGTGAGATTTCATCTGGAGAGAGAGGGGAGAAAGAGGTCAGAGCACAGGGTAGGGCAGTGTGAGCAGAACCAGCGGTGTCGTTTGACTTAGCAAACGAGGATCGGATGTCGTCGACCTTCTTTTCAAAATGGTTGACGAAGTCATCTGCAGAGAGGGAGGAGGGGGGGAGGGGGAGGAGTATTCAGGAGGGAGGAGAAGGTGGCAAAGAGCTTCCTAGGGTTAGAGGCAGATTCTTGGAATTTAGAGTGGTAGAAAGTGGCTTTAGCAGCAGAGACGGAGGAGGAAAATGTAGAGAGGAGGGAGTGAAAGGATGCCAGGTCCGCAGGGAGACGAGTTTTCCTCCATTTCCGCTCGGCTGCCCGGAGCCCTGTTCTGTGAGCTCGCAATGAGTCATCGAGCCACGGAGCGGGAGGGGAGGGCCGAGCCGGCCTGGAGGATAGGGGACATAGAGAGTCAAAGGATGCAGAGAGGGAGGAGAGGAGGGTTGAGGAGGCAGAATCAGGAGATAGGTTGGAGAAGGTTTGAGCAGAGGGAAGAGATGATAGGATTGAAGAGGAGAGAGTAGCGCAGGAGAGAGAGCGAAGGTTGGGACGGAGCGATACCATCCGAGTAGGGGCAGTGTGGGAGGTGTTGGATGAGAGCGAGAGGGAAAAGGATACAAGGTAGTGGTCGGAGACTTGGAGGGGAGTTGCAATGAGGTTAGTGGAAGAACAGCATCTAGTAAAGATGAGGTCGAGCGTATTGCCTGCCTTGTGAGTAGGGGGGGAAGGTGAGAGGGTGAGGTCAAAAGAGGAGAGTAGTGGAAAGAAGGAGGCAGAGAGGAATGAGTCAAAGGTAGACGTGGGGAGGTTAAAGTCGCCCAGAACTGTGAGAGGTGAGCCGTCCTCAGGAAAGGAGCTTATCAAGGCATCAAGCTCATTGATGAACTCTCCGAGGGAACCTGGAGGGCGATAAATGATAAGGATGTTAAGCTTGAAAGGGCTGGTAACTGTGACAGCATGGAATTCAAAGGAGGCGATAGACAGATGGGTAAGGGGAGAAAGAGAGAATGACCACTTGGGAGAGATGAGGATCCCGGTGCCACCACCCCGCTGACCAGAAGCTCTCAGGGTGTGCGAGAACACGTGGGCGGACGAAGAGAGAGCAGTAGGAGTAGCAGTGTTGTCTGTGGTGATCCATGTTTCCGTCAGTGCCAAGAAGTCGAGGGACTGGAGGGAGGCATAGGCTGAGATGAACTCTGCCTTGTTGGCCGCAGATCGGCAGTTCCAGAGGCTACCGGAGACCTGGAACTCCACGTGGGTCGTGCGCGCTGGGACCACCAGATTAGGGTGGCCGCGGCCACGCGGTGTGGAGCGTTTGTATGGTCTGTGCAGAGAGGAGAGAACAGGGATAGACAGACACATAGTTGACAGGCTACAGAAGAGGCTACGCTAATGCAAAGGAGATTGGAATGACAAGTGGACTACACGTCTCGAATGTTCAGAAAGTTAAGCTTACGTAGCAAGAATCTTATTGACTAAAATGATTAAAATGATACAGTACTGCTGAAGTAGGCTAGCTGGCAGTGGGTGCGTTGTTGACACTACACTAATCAAGTCGTTCCGTTGAGTGTAATAGTTTCAACAGTGCTGCTATTCGGGGGCTAGCTGGCTAGCTAGCAGTGTTGTTTACGTTACGTTGCGTTAAAAGAACGACAGTAGCTGGCTAGCTAACCTAGAAAATCGCTCTAGACTACACAATTATCTTTGATACAAAGACGGCTATGTAGCTAGCTATGTAGCTAGCTACGATCAAACAAATCAAACCGTTGTACTGTAGTGAAATGAAATTAAAATGTGATACTACCTGTGAATGCGACCGGGTTGTGAGTCTATTCGGTAGACGTTGGCTAGCTGTTGGCTAGCTAGCAGAGTCTCCTACGTTAAGGACGACAAATAGCTGGCTAGCTAACCTCGGTAAATTAAGATAATCACTCTAAGACTACACACTCTAAACTACACAATTATCTTGGATACGAAGACAGCAAAGACAGCTATGTAGCTAGCTAACACTACACTAATCAAGTCGTTCAGTTGAGTGTAATAGTTTCTCCAGTGCAGCTAATCAGTGGACGTTAGCTAGCTGGCTAGTGTACCGGCACCCCCCTGTATATATTGACTCTGTACCGGCACCCCCCTGTATATATTGACTCTGTACCGGCACCCCCCTGTATATATTGACTCTGTACCGGCACCCCCCTGTATATATTGACTCTGTACCGGCACCCCCTGTATATATTGACTCTGTACCGGCACCCCCTTTATATATACCGGCACCCCCTGTATATACTAAGCACCCCCCTGTATATGACTCTGTACCGGCACCCCCCCTGTACCGGCACCCCCCTGTATATTGACTCTGTACCGGCACCCCCTGTATATATTGACTCTGGCGGCACCCCCTGTATATATTGACTCTGTACCCCCCGTATATATTGCACCCCCTGTATATATTGACTCTGTACCGGCACCCCCTGTATATATTGACTCTGTACCGGCACCCCCTGTATATATTGACTCTGTACCGGCACCCCCTGTATATATTGACTCTGTACCGGCACCCCCTGTATATATTGACTCTGTACCGGCACCCCCTGTATATATTGACTCTGTACCGGCACCCCCTGTATATATTGACTCTGTACCGGCACCCCCTGTATATATTGACTCTGTACCGGCACCCCCTGTATATATTGACTCTGTACTCTGGCACCCCCTGTATATATTGACTCTGTACCGGCACCCCCCTGTATATATTGTTATTTTTTGCTGCTCCTCCTTTAATTACTTGTTACTTTTATCTTATTCTTATCTGTATTTTTTTAACTGCACTGTTGGTTAGGGGCTCGTCAGTAAGCATTTCACTGTAATGTCCTGTTGTATTCAGAGCATGTGACTAATAACATTTGATTTGATTTGCTTTGACTTCTAACCCTAGTTGTAGTTAGCATGGTGAATCCAGAATTTCCTATGTTCACTATTTTTCAATCAACATTACTGAACGTAGCATTCATTCTGGATTCACCAATCTCAGTTGTAGTTGTAATTCTAAAATACACAAACATCCATATTACCTTTCACTTACCTTTCACATAGTATAAAAAAAAACATTGAAACAGTTTGCAACAGCATGCAGATACTATCATCTACCCACCCTCAGATTAGGACAAGAACAAGAAAGTCTGTAGACCTTTTTAGTGTCAGGTTAAAAGGGGCAGGTTTAAAGGTTAGTTAAGATTTTTCCCCACACTTTTTTGATATAAGTTGTCAAGCAAAACAAAATGTGAAAAATACCCACATGCTTCACCAGCTCCCCTCCCACTCTCAGATCCTTATCTTACCTTCTTTATACATTCTCTCTAGCTTTGGTGAGCAAAGAAGGAACTTTACAAATAATGCATTGTTTTCTCTGAAGACTGTGGCTAACGTCATGAAATTGTTTTTAAAAACTCCACATCATACTGCAGTCAATGATGGCAAAAACTGCTGAGGGTCCTGCAGAAGTGGCCACATCATTGCTGAGTGGTGAATGTGAGAGGCTTGTGGTGGTTAATTTCTGTATTATCAAACGAGGAGAGACAAACTTATCACACAAGTCAGAGTTATACTTAAACTAAATCTTTAATAAGAAGAGCTTTGCAATAGCAATGACTTTCAACGATTCACCATTTCTAATGAACCGTTGAGAGTGATAAAACAAAAGTACAAAGTTATTTTAAAGCCAAGAAACACCCCTTTCAACCTACATGATGAGCGACAGATACATAGAATGGTCACAAGGTTAAGATCTGTATGAAATATATCTATAATACATAGCAGACAGCAACTGCTGTGTCAACAGTTTTCATTGTATAGACCAGTGTCTGGCCCTCCTACTCCAAACTGGAACCATCTCACCCTGGTACGGTATAGAGCAGAAACATTAACTCATGTTCTCTGGAATGTTCTTTAGGTTTTATCACCCAAAGACATCGTAAATCTCCTCTGTCCGTGTTATCTCATAGAGGCCCATCCTCTGTAGAACACACACAATAGTTAACAGAATACTCTATTCTGTCGAATAAAACAACCATTATAATGCAATACAAACATTATAACATAATCTTGCAATTTCCATGACAGGCTGCGCCATAGCTGTTTCCAGTCACGTGAAAGCAGACCACAGCATTGACAACAATGTTGGCACTAAAACAGGAACTCAGAGTTGTTCAACCTTTTCTGGAACAACCCATGTGTACTCGTAATAACTGAACAAGTCAAGAAAAGTCATGAATCTGTAGGTGCAACGCAGATAACCCGTGCATTAAATCAGTTTCCTACATGTTCATTTAGCAATGAATGTCCACAGGATAGATATATTAGGTTTGACTTCAGTTATCTCCAAGTTAGTAAATTCAAATCATGCAAATCTCAAACAAAATAAGTCCTTAGCAGCAGTTGAGGACATTACATTAATTTACCAGTAATCATTGGCCAAAACACTCTCATCCAGAGGGATGCGCTATGGACATATTTAGGTCAAGTCACCAAAAGTGTCAACATGTAGTATGCATGGAAACCGTACACTCTGATGGTCATTGTAAAGCAATGCATTTCCTTCTCCACATGACCTTGTATGCATCCTCCACATGCACTGTTTAGTTAGAACATTGTTTACAATAGCAAAAGTGAATGGGAAAAAAGGTTTGAAGTTCCTTTACCTGTCTGTGTCTTATTTTTAATTGTTTAACTACATAACTTGAAAGCCCTGATTGCTAAGATCATTTTAAGATTTTAGGCTTAAATCTTTTCTGCCATTTTGGAACAGTGACTCACTACCCAAACCAGGTGCAAATGGTTTCAAGGTGACAAGAGACGTCATGTGATGTACTACTGCTATCTGTTGGATGAACTGGTAATCAGACATCAATAGAAAGGTAGAGACTTCAGCTTTCCTCGTATGTACACTACTGTTCAAAAGTTTGGGGTCACTTAGAAATGTCATAGTTCTTAAAAGCAAAGCACATTTTTTTGTCCATTAAAATATCATCAAATTGATCAGAAATACAGTGTAGATATTGTTAATGATGTAAATGACTATTGTAGCTGGAAACGGCTGATATGTAATGGCATATCTACATAGGCGTACAGAGGCCCATTATCAGCAACCCTCACTCCTGTGTTCCAATGGCACGTTGTGTTAGCTAATCCAAGTTTATCATTTTAAAAGGCTAATTGAGCATTAGAAAACTATTTTCCAATTATGTTAGCACAACTGAAAACTGTTGTGCTCATTAAAGAAGCATTGAATCTGACCTTTAGATTAGTTGAGAAGCTGAAGCGTCAGCATTTGTGGGTTCGATAACAGGCTCAAAATGGCCAGAAACAAAGAACTTTCTTCTGAAACTCTTCTTGAAGGCTAATAAAATGAAAGCTATTCCATGCAAGAAATTGACAAGAAATTGAAGATCTCGTGCAACGCTGTGGACAACCTCCTTCACAGAATAGTGCGGGAGGCCCCAGAGCACAACTGAGCAAGTGGACATTTGAGTGTCTAGTTTGAGAAACAGACGCCTAAACAGTCCTCAACTGGCAGCTTCATTAAATAGTACCCACAAAACCCGTCTCAACTTCAACAGTGAAGATGTGACTCCTGGATGCTGGCCTTCTAGGCAGAGTTGCAAAGAAAAAGCCATATCACAGACTGGCCAATAAAAAGAAAAGATTAAGATGGGCAAAAGAACACAGACACTGGACAGAGGAACTCTGCCTAGAATAAAATAAAATAAAATGTTATTACTTATTTACGAGCCCCTAAACAACAATGCTATTAAAAAAAATATGGATAAGAATAAGAGATAAAAGTAACAAGTAATTAAAGAGCAGCAATAAAATAACAATAGTGAGACTATATACTGTACAGGGGGGTACCGATACAGAGTCAATGTGCGGGGGCACCGGTTAGTTGAGGTAATATGTACATGTAGATAGAGTTATTAAAGTGACCATGCATAGAAGACAACAGAGAGTAGCAACGGTGTAAAGGGGGGGCAATGCAAATAGTCTTGGTAGCCATTTAACTACATGTTCAGGGGTCTTATGGCTTGGGGGTAGAAGCTGTTTAGAAGCCTCTTGGACCTAGACTTGACGCTACGGTTCCGCTTGCCGTGCGGTAACAGAGAGAACAGTCTGTGACTAGGGTGGCTGGAGTCGTTGAATTTTTTTTAGGGCCATCCTTTGACACCTCCTGGTATAGAGGTCCTGGATGGCATGAAGCTTGGCCCCAGTGATATTCTGGGCCTTTCGCACTACCCTCTGTAGTGCCTTGCGGTTGGAGTCTGTGCAGTTGCCGTACCAGGCAGTGATGAAACCAGTCAGGATGCTCTCAATGGTGCAGCTGTAGAACATCTTTAGGATCTGAGGACCCATGACAAATATTTTCAGTCTCTTGAGGGGGAATAGGTTTTGTCGTGCCCACTCCACAACTGTCATGGTGTGCTTGGACCATGTTAGTTTGTTGGTGATTTGGACACCAAGGAACTTGAAACTCCCAACCTGCTCCACTGCAGCCCCGTCGATGAGAATGGGAGCATGCTCGGGTCCTCTTTTTCCTGTAATCCACAATCATCTCCTTTGTCTTGATCACATTGAGGGAGAGGTTGTTGTCTCGGCAACACCCGGCCAGGTCTCTGACCTGTTGACCTGTCTAAAGGTCTTACTCACATCGGCTGCGGAGCGCGTCATCACACAGTCTTTCGGAACAGCTGGTGCTCTCATGCATGTTTCAGTGTTTTTGCCTCGAAGCGAGCATAGAAGTAGTTTAGCTCGTCTGGTAAGGATTGTGTCACTGGGCAGCTCTCGGCTGTGCTTCCCTTTGTAGTTTAATGGTTTGCAAGCCCTGACACATCCGACGAGCGTCAGAGCCGGTGCAGTACGATACAATCTTAGTCCTGTATTGACGCTTTGCCTGTTTAATGGTTCGTCGGAGCGCATAGCTGGATTTCTTATCAGCTTCCGGGTTAGAGTCCCACTCCTTGAACGCGGCAGCTCGATCCTTTAGCTCAGTGTGGATGCCGCCTGTAGTACATGGCTTCTGGTTGGGGTATGTACATACGGTCACTGTGGGGACAACTTCATCGTTGCACTTATTGATGAAGCCAATGACTGATCTGGTGTACTCCTCAGTAGTTGCTTCTACTAAATTCCAAAAGACTTACTGAGGTTTGTGGCATTAAAGGCAGCATAAAGGCAACATAAGGTTGCCACGGTTATTTCTTTGCTGACCCGGCGCGCATTGGAATGGGCTACGGCCATCTGGGAGAAAGGAAAGGAGGAGCTAGGTTCTTATGAGGGGCTCTGGCTCTGTTTAAATGTGTTTTCGATCAGAGTGGAATGTGAGCGTCTGCTTCTGCTACAGCAGGGGAATCAGACGGCTGCTTAGTATGCACTCACCTTCCAGACAGTAGCAGCTCCAGTGGATGGAATGAGCCGGCGCTTCACACGCTATTCAGATGAGGTCTGCTCGAGGAGGTCCAGACGTAACTGCCCTGTCGGGATGACAATCTCACCCTGGACGCACTCATTGCGATAACCATCCGCCTGGATAACCTTCTCCAGGAGAGTTGGCATTCTCATCGCTTCTCTCCCTCCTTCGGCGATTACTCTGGATCAACCATGGAGGTAGAGGTCACATGCTTTTCCACGGAAGAACAACACAGATGGATACAGTTGGGTCTATGTCTGTATTGCGGGCAAGGAAGGCACCACCTCCAGCGGTGTCAGGTACTTCTGAATCTGGGATTCACTAGAGCAGAGGGACAGTCATGTGATGTTCCATCCCCTGGACCAGGAGTGAGTATTCCATATTCAGCTCTTCCTGCTAGACTCTTTTTGGTGTCCATCACTCTGGCTGACTGTCCCTCATGTACTTTGTCTACAGCTTTAGTGGATTCCGGCACCGCCGGAAACTTTATGGATCAGACCCTTGCCTACTCCCTCAACATTACCATCTATCTGCTCTCCTCTCCTTTTCCAGTTCAAGGACTTTAGGATCTGGGTCTATCACACACATCACTCAACCACTCACATTCACCATGGAGTCCAATCACCAGGAGAGCATCTTCATCACAAGTGCACCAGGTCACAAAATCGGCCTCCCTTGGCTCCACATGCCATAACCCTATCTCATGGTCGGGATGAAAATCTGAAAATCATCTACCCTCTGTCTGTGGCTGAGACCCAGGCTATGGAGGATTACATTCAAGAGGCGCTCCAACAGGGTTTCATCCGCACATCCATGTCCCCTGCGTCGGCTGGTTTCTTCTTCATGACCAAAAAGGAGGGAGGATTATGTCCATGTAACGATTACCGAGGACTCTATGACATTACCAGGAAGTACTGGTACCCTCTCTTGTTGGTGCCGTCAGCCATAGAGCAACTCCACGGGGCTCAGTTCTTCACCAAACTGGACCTGCGTAGTGCCTACAATCTCATCCTCGTCCATGAGGGGGATGAGTGGAAGACTGCGTTCAGCACAATGTCTGGTCACTAAAAGTATTTGGTTATGCCCTTTGGCTTGGCCAATGCTCTGTCAGTGTTCCAGGCATTCATCAACGAGAGGTTCAGGGACCTGCTCGGAGGGCGGGTGATTGTATACATTAACGTCCTGATCTTCTCGACCAACCTGAAAGATCACGTCACCCATGTTCGAGCAGTCCTGGAATGCCTATTGGTCAATCACCTGTTTGTCAAGGTGAAGTGCTAATTCCACCAGAGGGCTATATCCTTCCTGGGTTACCAAATCACTTGCAGGGAGTGAGGATGGAGAACAAGAAGGTAGATGAGTTAAGGTTATGGCAAGTTCCAACCACCATCAAGGGGTTACAACGGTTTCTGGGGTTTGACAACTTCTACCACCACTTCATCGGGATTTTCAGAGTTCTTGCTACCCCTCTCACCTCCGGCCTCAAAGGTGGGCCTCGTAGGTTGGTGTGGTGTCCAGCAGCCGACGAGGCCTTTCGTCTCAAGGGGCGTTTCACCTCCACCTCCTTGCTGAAACACACAGACCCCACTCTATTTCTTGTGGTTGAGGTAGACACATCTGAGGTGGGGGAAGTTGTCTAAGACAGGGTAACCCATTGAGATTGTGTGCTTTCTTTCTCCTCCGTAGAGAGGAATTACGAAATTGGCGATCAGAAGCTCCTGGCATTGAAGTTGGTGTTAGAGGAGTGGAGTCACTGATTGGAGGGTGCCAAGGAAACATTCGTCATCCTCACCGACCATCGGAACCTAGAGTACATACGGACAACGAGGAGACTGAATCCGCGCCAAGCCAGGTGTGCACCTTCACCAGGTTCGACTTCATGCTGACTTATTGCCCAGGTTCTAAGAACTGAAGGCCAATGCTCTGTCCCGTATCTACAATTCGGGAGAGCTTCCTGTCTAGAGGGCACCCATAATCCCATCCTCCCGAGTCATGGGTCCAGTGGTTTGGGACATAGATGTGGACATCCGCCAGGCCCTAGAGAAGGAGCCTGCACCCCGAAAATGTCCTCCCGAGCGCATCTACGTTCCCACAGGGATAAGGGGCCGGCTGCTGACCTGGGCACACACATCTACGTTCCCACAGGGATAAGGGACCGGCTGCTGACCTGGGCACACACATCTACGTTCCCACAGGGATAAGGGACCGGCTGCTGACCTGGGCACACACATCTACGTTCCCACAGGGATAAGGGACCGGCTGCTGACCAGGACACACACATCTACGTTCCCACAGGGATATGGGACCGGCTGCTGACCTGGGCACACACATCTACGTTCCCACAGGGATAAGGGACCGGCTGCTGACCTGGGCACACACATCTACGTTCCCACAGGGATAAGGGACCGGATGCTGACCTGGGCACACACATCTACGTTCCCACAGGGATAAGGGACAGGCTGCTGACCTGAGCACACACATCTATGTTCCCACAGGGATAAGGGATCGGCTGCTGACCTGGGCACACACATCTACGTTCCCACGGGGATAAGGGAACGGCTGCTGACCTGGGCACACACATCTACGTTCACACGTGGATAAGGGACCGGCTGCTGACCTGGGAACACAGCTGTCGTCGCTGGATATCCAGGTATTTCTTGCACCATTCACTCTATCGCTAAGAAGTACTGGTGGCCCACCTTGGTGCAGGGTGTCACTCATTATGTCAACTCCTGGTCCCATCTATCCATTGACTGTGTAACCGATCTCTCTCCCCCTCTGATGCTTTCATCATCGCTTAATCCCTCTTCCTGGTCTCCCCACTGCTCTCCAAGTTGCTGAGGCACTCTTCCAGCAGATCTTCAGCAGGTCTCTTCCAGCAGATCACGGTCAGCCTCACTTCCGAGTATCGGCCTCAGTCCAACGGGCAGGTGGAGAGGATGAACCAGGATCTGGGGAGGTTCCTGAGGAGTCATTGTCAGGATCGACAGGGTGAATGTGCACGATTCCTTCCCTGGGAAGAGTACACCCTAAGCTCCCTATGTCACTCCCCCACTGGGTTGACCTCCTTCCAGTGTGTTTTGGGTTTCCAGTCGGCCCTGGCCCCGTGGACCCCGGGCCTGACCACAGCTCCTTTGCAGTAGATGAGTGGTTCTGGCATCAGGAACAGGCAGACCGTCACCGTAGTGAGACCCCTGTGTTCCATCCTGAGGACCGCATCTGGCTCTCTACCAGGAACCTCACACTCCGCCTGCCCTGGAAGAAACTGAGCCCACGGTTTGTGAGGCTGTTCATGGTTCTCCAGAGAGTCAGTGAGGTGACATACATGTTACAACTAGCCAGTCACTATCGCGTCTCCCTTCTCAGGCCGGTGGTTCCTGGTTCTCTAGCTGATACTGTTCCCTGGGCCTACACTGTCAGATCCCTACTGGACTTCCTATGTATTGGGGGGCCAGCTCTAGTATCTGGTGGACGAGGAGTGGTTTGGCCCAGAGGAGAGGTGTTGGGTTCTGGTGGAGGACAATCTGGACCCTCAACATCATCCATGATCTCCACCTTCACCGCCCGGACCGATCCGCTCCTCGGGGTCATTCATCTGGTCAGAGTCGTCCTGTGGCTAGAGCCGTGCGTCAGAGGGTGGGTACTGTCACATCTTCTCCTGCTCCTCCCCCTCCGGCATACAACATCGCCAGAATACCAACCACTGGTCCTGGGATTCATCATTACGCGCACCTGTTATTCATGATTCACACCAGGACTTCATTACCTTCATCATTTCCTCCCCTTTATATGTCACTCCCTCATGTTCTCTACCAGTTGGTATTGTTCTTGTTTTATTAAATGTTGCATCTGCTTCCTGACTCACAGCGCTGATATTTTGACTCCAGCATTTCGGATTTGCAATGATACAAAGTGCAGACAGTCAGCTGCAATTTGAGGGTATCTTCATCCATATTGGGTGAACCGTTTAGAAATTATATCACTTGATATTTGTGGCGAACTTTATCACACATCATTATTCAGCACTAACCATAATCATGGTAGTATTCACATTAATGTAGAAGTGTCTAGAAATGTATTCTTATTTACAAAAGGGGCTCCAAAATAACACCATACATTATTTACCATTCATACAACGTGAAACTCAACCAAAACAAACAGCAAATGCATCCAAGTTTAAAAAAGTATCTCTTCAGTCTCATTATTCCACTTAATTTGTATGGTTTCTTTACATGTCTTCGACACCAGCCACTCTTGTCTGTTAAACTGAGAAAAGCACAGCACCTCTGTTCCTTTTATAGTTAATCGTCACTGAATTTCCTTTGTGTAATATGACTGCTGTTGGATTTGAAAGTAAACCTGTAGAAAAAAGAGACCAATATTGATCAGTCCGAGAACAGGTGATTAACTGGTTCAGGTGGTGATACATATGACAATTGTAAAAGTATTTTAAGCCACTTCACTTCCAAGCTCCATACTGGCTGGGACAAATGTATTACGTGAATAAATGTAGGGTCTGTCTACTATATTTACCACAAGTGTAAAACCAAACAGCAAGTCTCTCAGTAATCACTTTTCATTTTGGTTCTGTAATTTTCATATTTCAGTTGCAAAGGCATTGATTCTTTCTTATGCAATCATAAATTGTCATTTGACCTATGATAGTCCACCCCCCACCCCTCCCCTTAGAAGAAAACTGTTTGAGGTGGACTGGGCACTCACCATGTTATGCCATGAGGCGCATGGTGTCCCCAGTGCGCAGGTATAGCCCAGTGGGCTACATCGCAGCACCTCGTATTGGCTGGGCTAGAATGGGCATCGAGCCAGGAGCTATGAAGCCGGATCAGCGCATCTGGTCTCCAGTGCGTCTCCTCAGCCCGGGTTATATGGCACCAGCCCTATGCATGGTGTCCCCAATTCGCCAGCACAGCCCTGTGCGGTCTGTTCTACCCCTCCGCACTTGCCGGGATATGGGGAGTATCCAGCCAGGACAGGTTGTGCAGGCTCGGTGCTTGAGAACTCCAGTGCGCCTCCAGTTCCAGAGTGTCCCTCCTGTCCAGCGCTTCCAGAGTCTCCCTCCTGTCCAGCGCTTCCAGAGTCTCCCTCCTGTCCTGCGTTGCCAGAGCCGCCCGTCTGTCCTGAGCTGCCAGAGCCGCCCATCTGTCCTGAGCTGCCCGTCTGTCCTGAGCTGCCAGAGCCACCCGTTAGTCAGGAGCTGCCAGGGCCGCCCGTCAGTCAGGAGCTGCCAGAGCCGCCCGTCAGTCAGGAGCTGACGTATACTGTAAACGAACCGTATCGTTGAAGTTGAGTGTACTAGTGCTTTGTCTGTCTACCGGAAGTTGATGCTGTTGCTATTCAACCTCTTGCTAGCTTGTTAGCATAGCAAATGACTAGCTAGACATTTTACGATTTTGGGTGTGTTCGTGAATTCAATCTGGAGTGCCAGAGTACACTCTGGGTGTTCGTAAATCCAGAGTGTTGTCAGATTGTCCGTTTGTAAATTTTGAGCGTTTCGCTCTCAGAGCGTTCAGAGCGCACACTGGATGCTTTGGCCAAGGAGTAGGGTTGATCCAGCGTTCAACGGCAGTCAAGCACCCAAGTTACTGGGAACTCCTTCAAGACTGTTGGAAAAAGCATTCCAGGTGAAGCTGGTTGAGAGAATGCCTAGAGTGTGCAAAGCTGTCATCAAGGCAAAGGATGGCTACTTTGAATAATCTAAAATATAAATATATTTTGAATTGTTTCACATCTTTTGGTTACTACATGATTCCATATGTTATTTCATAGTTTTCATGTCTTCAGTATTATTCTACAATGTAGAAAATAGTAAAAATAAAGAAAAACCCTTGAATGAGTAGCTGTATCCAAAGTTTTGACCGGTACTGTATATACTCTGTGGCTTTGGTGAGCAAAAAGAGACCTTTAGAAATTATGAATTGTTCACTCTGAAGACTGTGAAATGTCATAAAACTGTGAACTGTGAAAAAAACTCCACATCAAAAAGAATACTGCAATCAATGATGGCGAAAATGGCTGAGGGGCCTGCTGAAGTGGACAACAACATTGCTGAGTGGTGAACGTGATAGACTGCACCATAATTGTTTCCAGTCACATGAAAGCAGACCGTAGCACTGACACCAATGTTGGCACTTTAACAGGAACTCGGAGTTGTTCAACCTTTTCTGGAACAACCAATGTGTACTTGTAATAACAGAACAAATCAAGAAAAGTCATGAGTCTGCAGGTGCAACGCAGATAACCAGTACATTAAACCATTTACCTACATGTTAATTTAGCAATGAATTTCTACAGGATTGATATTCAGAACATGCAAATCTCATAGAAAATAAGTCCCAAGCAGGTATTGAGGACATTACATTAATTTACCAGTAGTCATTGGCCCAAACACTCTTATCCAGAGTGATTCACACATGCACAGTAAGGTTTTATATCACATTAAAAAGGACAGCAAGAGGAAAACGTTATATACAATTTAATGATATCAATGGCAACCACCCAATGTATGCCTTGAGAAAATGTTTGGAAAGAGTTTTTGCGTGACTGCCAGATATATTTTAACCTGTTAAACTCTGAACCCCCAAAAAAGAATAAACAGAAAATAGAAATGGACATATCATTTGAAAGCTACAGGCCTTGTCTTTTTGGAAATCTCGCGTCTTGTGACGGCCGGCCGCCCAACAACCTGCCCGCTCGACCCTATCCCCTCCTCTCTTCTCCAGACCATTTCCGGAGACCTTCTCCCTTACCTCACCTCGCTCATCAACTCATCCCTGACCGCTGGCTACGTCCCTTCCGTCTTCAAGAGAGCGAGAGTTGCACCCCTTCTGAAAAAACCTACACTCGATCCCTCCGATGTCAACAATTACAGACCAGTATCCCTTCTTTCTTTTCTCTCCAAAACTCTTGAATGTGCCGTCCTTGGCCAGCTCTCCCGCTATCTCTCTCAGAATGACCTTCTTGATCCAAATCAGTCAGGTTTCAAGACTAGTCATTCAACTGAGACTGCTCTTCTCTGTATCACGGAGGCGCTCCGCACTGCTAAAGCTAACTCTCTCTCCTCTGCTCTCATCCTTCTTGACCTATCGGCTGCCTTCGATACTGTGAACCATCAGATCCTCCTCTCCACCCTCTCCGAGTTGGGCATCTCCGGCGCAGCCCACGCTTGGATTGCGTCCTACCTGACAGGTCGCTCCTACCAGGTGATGTGGCGAGAATCTGTCTCCTCACCACGCGCTCTCACCACTGGTGTCCCCCAGGGCTCTGTTCTAGGCCCTCTCCTATTCTCGCTATACACCAAGTCACTTGGCTCTGTCATAACCTCACATGGTCTCTCCTATCATTGCTATGCAGACGACACACAATTAATCTTCTCCTTTCCCCCTTCTGATGACCAGGTGGCGAATCGCATCTCTGCATGTCTGGCAGACATATCAGTGTGGATGACGGATCACCACCTCAAGCTGAACCTCGGCAAGACGGAGCTGCTCTTCCTCCTGGGGAAGGACTGCCCGTTCCATGATCTCGCCATCACGGTTGACAACTCCATTGTGTCCTCCTCCCAGAGCGCTAAGAACCTTGGCGTGATCCTGGACAACACCCTGTCGTTCTCAACTAACATCAAGGCGGTGGCCCGTTCCTGTAGGTTCATGCTCTACAACATCCGCAGAGTACGACCCTGCCTCACACAGGAAGCGGCGCAGGTCCTAATCCAGGCACTTGTCATCTCCCGTCTGGATTACTGCAACTCGCTGTTGGCTGGGCTCCCTGCCTGTGCCATTAAACCCCTACAACTCATCCAGAACGCCGCAGCCCGTCTGGTGTTCCACCTTCCCAAGTTCTCTCACGTCACCCCGCTCCTCCGCTCTCTCCACTGGCTTCCAGTTGAAGCTCGCATCCGCTACAAGACCATGGTGCTTGCCTACGGAGCTTTGAGGGGAACGGCACCTCAGTACCTCCAGGCTCTGATCAGGCCCTACACCCAAACAAGGGCACTGCGTTCATCCACCTCTGGCCTGCTCGCCTCCCTACCACTGAGGAAGTACAGTTCCCGCTCAGCCCAGTCAAAACTGTTCGCTGCTCTGGCCCCCCAATGGTGGAACAAACTCCCTCACGACACCAGGACAGCGGAGTCAATCACCACCTTCCGGAGACACCTGAAACCCCACCTCTTTAAGGAATACCTAGGATAGGATAAAGTAATCCTTCTCACCCCCTTAAAAGATTTAGATGCACTATTGTAACCCCCCTTAAAAGATTTAGATGCACTATTGTAAAGTGGCTGTTCCACTGGATGTCATAAGGTGAATGCACCAATTTGTAAGTCGCTCTGGATAAGAGCGTCTGCTAAATGACTTAAATGTAAATGTAAATCAAACTAAAATCTTACTGCTGACAATGTCACAATGTTGCATCTATGAACTCGGATGAAAAGAGGAACAAGGATGTCAGAGTGAGATTAAGATTGTCTAGTTCTCATAAATGCATTGTTCCTGGATGGACGCAGTGGTCGTCTGTCTCTGTTGGGTTTGTGTGCTGAAACTGAAGTTCTCGTACACCTTGTTGTTATATGAGACGGAATCACCTTCATCATTGGTCCTCTGCCGACCTGCATGGGGAGAAGGCCAATCAACTAATCACATTTTGTGTTGACTCTTAAGCTGAATAGTTGCCTACTACTACTACTAAAATAGCACAGATTAATCCAATTAAATGACAGTTTTTAAACAGAGCTGTAACAGAGCCATAAATGCATTTGTATCCAATATTTTTTTAGACGATCATGCAACATATTAAATAAAGCACATACTAAAATAGCATTTTGCATGTGGGCTTATTGATACCGTACTACTCTTGAAAAACATTGGTAACTCTCAATTTAGCTTAATTTTTCACACCTCTGTTGTGTTGTATGACAAGTTTGTGGGAACTATAAGGTCATATTGAGATTTGAGATGAGCTGTGCTGAGCTCAGGGCCACCCATTTTTTTCTAGAGTAGGATTGGGCAACTGGTGTTCCGGGGACATGAAAGACTAAATAAAGCCCTCTTAAATCAAAACATTTTGCCAAAAATAGTGCCGGTGTGACACAGCAACTTCAATGCGCTAGTCTAAAGTCTAGAAGTGATTCATCATTTTGATATGTGGTGAATGAAAAATAAAATTGTGTCATGTTAAAGGTTAAAGGTCCAATATCAAATAATTTCTGGTTAAAAATTAAGAACCTTACTGTGATTGTTTTAAATTAAAATGGTCAAAAATAAACAAAAAATTGCTTCCTAGCGAAGAGCAATTTCTCAAGCAACAATTTTGCTAAGACTGTCTGGGAGTGGTCTGAAGGGAAAACTGAAAACTAGCTGTTATTGGCAGAGAGGTTTGAAACTCTTTTTCTTATTGGTCTATTAATGAATTTAACGCCAGGTGATGTCACCAGTCAGGCCAAAACTTCATTCCACCAAAACAGGCTAATATTTCAGCTCTTGCACTAAAAGGGCATTATAATAATTTTCACAATTTCACAGTATTATTTCAACCTCATAGTATGGAAATACTGTATATGTCACGCCCTGCCCTTAGAGAGACGTTTCATTTCTGTATTTGGTTAGGTCAGGGTGTGATTTGGGGTTGTCTATTTCTTTGTTATTTGCCGAGTATGGTTCCCAATCAGAGGCAGCTGTCTATCGTTGTCTCTGATTGGGGATCATACTTAGGCAGCCAGTTTTCCCACTTTCTGTTGTGGGATCTTGTTTTTGTTAGTTGCTGGTTTAGCGCTACATTACTTTACGTGTCGTTTATCTTTCTTGTTTTTTTGGGTTGTTCATTTAATAAATTCAAAATATACGCCTACCACGCTGCACCTTTTTCCCAATACGATAACAGCCGTAATAGAAGATCTCACCACCAAAGGACCAAGCAGCGTGGTCAGGAGGAATGGACCTGGGAGGAGATCTTAGACGGGAAAGGACCCTGGGCGCAGGCTGGAGAGTATCGCCATCTGAAGGAGGAGATGGAGGCAGCTAAAGCGGAACGTCTACGTTACGAGGAGTTGGCTCAACGAAGCAAGCACGAGAGGCAGCCCCCATCTCCTGGCCTCCGGTACATCTCTTCGGCCCAGGTTACCCTGCGCCAGCTCTTCGCACGGTATCCCCAGTTCACCAGCACAACCCAGTGCGGCCTGTTCCAGCTCCCCGCACTTGCTGGGCTATGGGGGGTATCCAGCCAGGACGAGTTGTGCCAGCTCTGCGCTCCAGACCTCCGGTGTGCCCCCACGGTCTTGTGTGTCCTGTGCTGGCTCTACGCACTATGCCTCCAGTGCGCTGTCATAGCCAGTGCATACGGTGCCAGCTCTCCACACTCACCGAGCTAGAGTGGGTATCCAGCCAGGACGTGTTGTGGCAGCTCCACTCACTAGGCTGCCAGTACGTCTCCTCAGTCCGGTGAGACCTGTTCCGGCTCCACATATGAAGCCTCCAGGGATGATCCTTGGCCCGAAGCCTCCAGTGATAATCCATGGCACGAAGCCTCCAGTGATGATCCATGGCACGAAGCCTCCAGTGATCATCCATGGCCCGGAGCCTCCAGTGATGATCCATGGCACGAAGCCTCCAGTGATGATCCATGGCCCGGACCCTCCAGTGATGATCCATGGCACGAAGCCTCCAGTGATGATCCATGGCCCGGAGCCTGTAGCGATGATCCATGG